>NC_137494.1:14659495-15259495 GCF_963082875.1 Corella eumyota | reverse complement strand
AAATAGTGTGGCATTGGTGCTGCTCAAACCCGAAACCTTTCGGTGTGTTTAAGCTACCTGTAAACCCCGGGTTCAATAGTGGCATTGATGCAGCTTGAACCCCAAAGCTTTTGGTGTGTAGTCTGACGCTATGACCAGTATATCAAACTTTTTATACAAAATTGTCGGGGTCATTATTTTTTTCTTGTTTTATGAATTTATTTTTGATGCAACATCATGGTTTTAACATTTAACTTGGCGCTACGCGCCGTAGCGGTAGTAAGTTACTCTAAATCGAAAGGTTTCGTGTTTAAATCTCGTCGGTGTCAACTTTTATTCCCTTACATTCTACTCTATACTATACATATACTAACCACCAACTAACATAATACCAAACCTCTGCATTTTCTATTTTAATTCCTTGATTAAACATAATAACATAGTAACAAATAAACTGTCTTTCAATGATAATTATTCTCTCTTATCCCAAACTTATTATCTTGATATACACAACCAATATCAACTTTCTTATCTCCGTTCGAATCTAACAAAATTATGACGTCATCTTGTCCAACACAATATTCTCCAATCAATATTGGTCCGTTTGTAAATCCATCTTCTGCCATCAACATGAATGATAATTGCCTAAAACATGAAAAATAGTGTTATTACTCAAAATTAAATTTAGGACTTTAAGTCTTACTTAAGAATGCTACAACATGCCAGCAGTGGGAATCAAACCCAGGATCGCAGGTCTTACTCAAGAATGATGCAACATGTCAGCAGTGGAAATCAAACCCAGGATCGCAGGTCTTACTCAAGGATGCTACAACATGCCAGCAGTGGGAATCAAACCCAGGATCTCTGGTCTTACTCAAGGATGCTACAACATGCCAGCAGTGGGAATCAAACCTAGGAATTTAGGTCTTACTCAAGAATGCTACAACATGTCAGCAGTGGGAATCAAACTTAGGAATTTAGGTCTTACTAAAGGATGCTACAACATGCCAGCAGTGGGAATCAAACCCAGGATCTCTGGTCTTACTCAAGGATGCTACAACATGCCAGCAGTGGGAATCAAACCCAGGATCTCTGGTCTTACTCAAGGATGCTACAACATGCCAGCAGTGGGAATCAAACCTAGGAATTTAGGTCTTACTAAAGGATGCTACAACATGTCAGCAGTGGGAATCAAACTTAGCAATTTAGGTCTTACTAAAGGATGCTACAACATGCCAGCAGTGGGAATCAAACCCAGGATCTTAAGTCTCACTTAAGGATGCTACAACATGCCAGCAGTGGGAATCAAACCAAGGATCTCTGGTCTTACTCAAGGATGCTACAACATGCCAACAGTGGGAATCAAACCCAAGACCCCAAGTCTTACTCTAGAATGTTAAAACATATGCTAGCAGTGAGAATCAAACCCAAAACCTTAGGTAAAACACTAAAAAAGTTACAAATATTTATAATTCTTACCCGTTATTCCGACAGAGTAAATCATGTTTCCCATCTCCGTTAAAATCTCCGAAATATTTCTTCTCACAATTCCTCATAATTCCTTTCAGTTCGGTTGCTGTAAGTTGGCCTGCGTTACTTGACTTCATAATCTCACTGAAATTTAATACTTCACTAAACTAAGTTAAACCACTACTAATATACAACTTGCTTATTAACTGTTCACTTGTATTGCAAATAACTAGTTAGCTTTCTTATTATTGGTTTAAATTCGTCCCTTTTTTTGCTTTAATTTGATAGACAAAAAACGAAAGCAATGAACATTAAGATTCGTTTAAACTTATACTAATATTTAATGTAATATGATTATTGGACATTCAAAAGATGCCCAAAACCACTTTTAAAATGATTTGATTTTGTGCAATTCAAATTAAATAATAAGTTAAATTTATACTAATAATAAATATAAAAATTTTGTTTAGCATTCAGAAGATGCCAAAAATTGTGGTTTAAAATAACTGCAGTTTATAAATATACATTTGAGTTAAAAAACCCCAAGTTTAATAGACTATGCAACTTACTATTTTCCATCTACGTCCCAGCACAAAATATCATTAATAAGATCCCCGGTGAAATCAGCAAAATACCATTCCACATTAGATTGAAACTTCTCACATGGAGTGTCAGTTATGGATGCTACATTGTTGCTGAAGTAATCCACTGCACCTTAGGTTAAATTGTTAAAGATGGATTAGAATAGGAACAAAATATATTACTAGAATTATTTCGCTACATGAGGTCCTGTGTTTGATCCCCACTTCTCTCATACTGTAGTAACATTGAGTAAGGTGCTATAAACGGTATGAACTCCTGCTAAGCCACCACTTAATCAGCAGATTAATTATCAGTTAATTATAATCTATAATATCTCAACTACCAAAGGCAACTCAAGACTGGGTCGGGGTATCTGATGTTAGTCTATGTTTAGGTCGTAAAATTGACCTTATCAAAGCTTTTTTATTTTGCTTTTTTATATGTGTTAATGTAAATTTTTTTAAGAAATAGATTTTGAAATCAAAAAATAATTTGGTATTTGTTAAAAATTTCCTCATATCATTCTAGATTTAATCACCATTGATTATATGTGGTAGCATTCTAAGTAAGATACTAATATTACATACTATATCACATTCACATAAGCTTTAGTTACAGAAATTAACAAAAAATCAAATTTTCACATCAAATATAAAATTAAAAATTACTTTTTGGAAAGTTGGTGTTTTTTTCAGTAAGTTGAGCGGACAATATCCTGGGTTGTTTAATAAGTCTCAGAGTTTTATCATCCATAGAATATCTTGAATTTTGGTTGCAACTAATTGTTTCAATTTGTTTTCCTTTGTTTTTGCCTGACTCCTTAAATGACAAAGTCTGAAATAAAATAAAATTTTTAATAAAGTTTATTATTCTAAATCAATATTTTAATAATTTATTTTTTGACTTATTTTTTTATGTAAATAATTTTATTCTTGATGTGAGAAGGTTAACTTTATGACTTAAACATAGAGTAACATCAGTTACTCTGACCCAGTCTCGAGTTGCCTGTGGTAGTTTGGGACATTATAGATTATAATTGCCCGATAAATAAGCTGCTGATTATGTGCTGGCTTAGCAGGAGTTTATATCATTTCTTAAGCCTTACATAAGGACACTACAGTATGATAGCAGTGAAAATCAAACCTAGGACCTCATTTGAAGCCAATTGTTTTGACTAATACAACACTTTAGCATATATAAAAATAAGTTTCAAATAAATGCCCAAAATTAATACGTAATAGGTTAAAAAATAATAAGTAATATTGAAATCAGTAAAATTGATTATGGTCTTACCAAATCATTATTATCCACCAGACATTGAGTTGATCGATCTTCATTATTAGAGATACAAATTCTCTCCCTCGTTTTAAGTTCATTATTTGAATCATCTTTAAAACAAGTTGACCACTCCTCCCATGTTGTCCATTTACTCTTACTCTTAACATTTATACCTGGAAAATATTAAAGTTTCTGCAATATTTCATGATATACTTTATAAGACTTGGTGCTTATGATTGGAATTTAATTTTAGTCATTGTTTAGCTTCAAGGCTGGATTTGGTGGCCATGCCATAACATATTTAAAATCTTTATGTAAACATTAATACTTTTGGCATGTTTCAAATCATTAAATTGATTTTGTCATTTTTGTCTGCTGCATTGTTGTAATATTTATTGTATTTATTTTTTACTTTAATACTTTTAAAAGAAACAACAACTTATTATAACTAAAATAGCAGGATTTTTACCCAGGACCTTAGGTTTTAAAATAATGACAATAATCTAAGAAATCAGTAAGTGTTGTAAGGGTTAGAACACCTGGCTTTACTACATAAGGTCTTAGGTTTAATTCCCCACTGCTTTTATGCCTTGTTCATTATTTTTGGTTCACAAAACAAACTTGTTTTTAAGGAACTAATATTTGTTTATAAATTAGCTTACCACTACTGCATATAAAATCATTGCAGGATTTAAATTGAAAAAAGTTGCTCAATTCTGTTCCACATTCCCGTTCTTCTGAACATTTTCTGTGTCTAGAAAATATCATATACATAAATAGGTATTATATAAGTAATAAATGTTTAAGTTGTAGCTTTTACTGAAAGTCGGGCAATTATAATCTATAATATTCCAAACTGCCAAAGTCAACTTGAGACTGGGTCGGGGTAACTAATGTTACTCTATGTTTAAGTCGTGAAGTTGACCTTCCCACATCCAGTATAAATAAATTACAAACAGGGCAACATTTTCTTTGCATTAAACATACAAGCAGTTTAAAAAAACACAATATATCTTTAATTTACCAAAACTGGTAAATTAAACCTTCAATACTAACCGTGTCATGACTCCACATTTTCCACAAGTTTTCGAACAAGTTGACCAAACTGTCCAACTTTGAAGTTTACCCAAACAATCCTCGGTGTTACATAACTCTCTGAAATATTTGTTAATTTGTGATTTAATTGGCAGCATGGTGTAGTGGTCAGAACACCTTGTTTTACTATGTGAGGTTCTTATTCTAGTGTATATCTTTATCCTCGATGTGGGAAAGTCAAATGCGCCACTTAAACATAGAGTAACATTATCAGTTACTCCGACCCAGTCTCGAGTTGCCTGTGGCAGTTTGGGATATTATTGATTATAATTGCCCGATGATTATGCTGCTGATTAAGTGTTGGCTCAGAAGGAGTTTATACCGTTTATAGCGCCTTACTCAAGGGCCCTACAGCATAAGATTAGTGTTCAAGGGCTCAAGGGCGGTACAGCATAAGGTCAATCAGTAATATCTCAAACTGGCAAAGTCAACTCGAGACTGGGTTGGAGTAACAAATATTACAGTGTTCCTACATCGATGATCTAAAAACTTAATCAAAAATATTTACAAATTACTTTTTGTAAGATTCTCCTTTACAATTAAAAACATAATTTCCATCAGAATCCAAACATTTTCTCCAAGATTTAGAGAATCCAGTACCACAAGCTTTACTACATGATAAGGTAGTTGACCAATCTGTCCATGTGCCTAAGTTTGCTAAAATTTACTAGTTTTTATTTTTAATGTAATTTTGCAAAACAGTTGCAGGTTATCTTAAATTAATGGTGGTGTGGTATAGTGGTTGGAACACTTAGCTTTATTACATAAGGTAACAAGGTTGATTTCCATTGCTATCACGCTCTTGAGTAAGACGCTATAAACGATATAAACTCCTGCTGAGCCAGCACTTAATCAGCAGCTTAATGAACAGGCAATTATAATTTATAATATTCCAAACTGCCACAGGCAACAGGCCACTTGAGACAGGGTCGGGGTAACTAGAGTTACTCTATATTTAGGTCATGAACTTGACCTCCCTGAATTCAGAATACATAAACACAAAAAATAAAATATTTAGAAAAAATTGAAATACCTGATAATTTGCCTTCATTGCCACATTCATAAAAAGAAGACAACTTTGCAAAATCTGTTTTAGATGGTTCAAAAGCTGGTGCTATAAGGTCTCTATTATATTTAGTTATTGTTTTACTTGTACCAGTTGAAAATACAGTATCGGGATAATGCATGATAGAGTTGATATCATATTCATACATTTTATCATAAGTGCCTTCATAAGAACGTTTGTTAAATTCCGATTGTTTGTCTAAAAAAAAATATATATATAATCCTAATTTTTTAAGGCAAGACTGACAAAAATGTATTGACTAGGTTATATAATGTTTAAAAAATAAAACCAATTTTATGGTTTAAAATAGGACATATACTTTAAAAGCCTTATATAGCCACTATGCCATAAATTACAAACTACAATATATATATATATCAACATTTTTACTAAATGTAAAATTTGCTCGGAATAAAAAATCTTTCAAAAGCAATTCCATACTAATAAGAATACCTATATTAAAATATTTTCTAAACTACAAAAAAAGCCCTTTTACCTTTTATAATATGATCCCACTGAATGTTAACATAAGAATCCCTATCCATTCTACTCTGTTCATGTAACATTCCCAGTTTATGTAATATAAGATGTGATAAGATGGAATACGTGTTACAATATTGTGAAGTGTAAATGTGTTGTGGCCACCCTTGTTCAATATCTGGTCCTGAGTTAAATCCTATGCTTGTTCTAAATATAAGAAATTATTTAAATACAAATTTAAATTTATAAGATCTTGTATTAAATTTCCACTGCAAATATGTTGTAGCATCATTGTGTAAGACCTAAGGTCCTTGGTTTAATTCTCACTGCTGGTAAGTTGTAGCATCCTTAAGTAAGACCTGAGGTCCTGGGTTTGATTTTAACTGCTGGCATGTTGTAGCATCCTCAAGAAAGACCTGATATCCTGGGTTTGATTCCCACTGCTGGCATGTTGTAGCATCCTTAAGTAAGACCTGATATCCTGGGTTTGATTCCCACTTCTGGCATGTTGTAGCATCCTTAAGTAAGACCTGATATCCTGGGTTTGATTCCCACTGCTGGCATGTTGTAGCATCCTTAAGTAAGACCTGATATCCTGGGTTTGATTCTCACTGCTGGCATGTTGTAGCATCCTTAAGTAAGACCTGATATCCTGGGTTTGATTCCCACTTCTGGCATGTTGTAGCATCCTTAAGTAAGACCTGATATCCTGGGTTTGATTTAAACTGCTGGCATGTTGTAGCATCTTTAAGTAAGACCCAAGGTCTTGGGTTTGATTCCTACTGATAGCATGTTGCAGCATCCTTGAGTAACCCTTGGGTCCTGGACTTCTCCTCCCTGTTGACTAAATGTTGATTAGTTGTCAAACTCACCCACAATTAAGTTTATCTGTTCCCTTACTAAATTGAACAAAAGTTTTATGTTTTGTAATTTCTTCTTGATCAATATTTTTCAAATCAATGCACGTCATATTTGAAATAACTTTGGCAATATCAAAAACAACATCTTGTAGTTGCTTGTCTGTAAGGTAAGTTAACAAAACTTTTTACATTTTCAAGAATTTTTTTTTGTGTATATCTTTATCCTCGATGTGAGAAAGTCGAGCGCGACTTTAACATAGAGAACAATCAGTTACTCCGACCCAGTCTCGAGTTGCCTGTGGCAGTTTGAGATATTATTGAATATAATTGCTCAATAATTATGCTGCTGATTAAGTATTGTCTCAGCAGGAGTTTGTACCGTTTATAACACCTTACTCAAGGGCGCTACAGCATGAGATCAGTGGGGATTAAACCCACGACCTCATGTGTGGTGTAGCAAGTGTTCTTACCACTACACCATGCTGCCGGTTTATATAATGGAGTTTGGTGGACAATATATATTTATATATAGATATAAGCATACAAAATAAATAAAACAATTAAAATGCCGACAGTAGAGCAGGGTATTAAATATTATATCGCAATAGTTGAATTACCATGATGCAGGAAATATTCAGTTATTTAAATTTTTTTTAAACTTCAGTAAGTTTTGTAGAATCAAGAAAATTTATTTACCTTCATATTCAAAGTTGAATGGAACAAAAATTCTTCCATTTTCCCTTTTGGGCCATTTTCTATTGTTTAAATCAACTTTATTTTCAACTTGGCTGTTTTCTGTTTTGGTGTAAAGCTAAAATATTCAGTTACCAATATAAATAAACAATCAAGTGACACAAACAACAAGCTTAGGACTAGAAGTCCATGGTTCAATTCCCCACTGCTGCTTGGTAAATGTGGTCTTAAGTTACTGCTTTCTAGATAATCAATGATATCCCGAACTGTCAAAGGCAACTCGAGACTGGGTCAAAGTAACTGATGTTACTCTATGTTTAGGTCGTAAGTTGACCTTTTTACATCAAGGATAAACAAATGTTAAGAAAGCTCCCCTTTAATATACAAGACATACTTGCATTAATTGTGGTAATGAAGTTGAATCAAATAAAATATCTCCTTCAAATACTCCTTCTTCACCACAAACACAACTATCCATACAACCATCTTCATCAATGTGATATCCAAATGGACATGGATTGTTACAAGTTAAGGTGTTGAAGTTACATTGTTTACCTTAAAAAAAGTTAACAGTTTTTTTTTAATATCTTTATCCTCGATGTAGGTAGGTCGAATACACGACCTAAACATAGAATAACATTTGTTACCCCAACCCAGTCTCGAGTTGACGTTGTCAGTTTGGGATCATTTAAAGATTATAATTGCCCGGTAATTATGCTGTTGATTAAGTGCTGGCTCAGCAGGAGTTCATATCAGTTACTACACCTTGCTCAAGGGCGCTACAGCATGAGAGCAGCGGGAATTAAACCCAAAACTTTATGTAATGAAGCCAGTTGTTCTGACCACTTCGCCAAGCTGCCCTTCAAAGGTAAATTTATTCAATTTTTACTACCCTACAACTTAACAAAATATTAATTTTACAAAAAAGTCTATAATAGCCTATAACATACAAGCCCAACAATTTAATTATACTTTCTTATGTTACTTACGGAAGCAAGTATTAACTTCAAAAATCGATTGTTTATTGTCTCGAGCATTTTTAATTTCTTTGCAGGCTTTGTTTTTGTGAGAATAAAAACCTAAACAAAAATATGATGTTAATAATTTAATAAAAAGTAGTAGGTAGATATTTAGCCTATATGCAAGCTATTAATATCAGATTCAAGTGCTTATTCATTTATTCTTAATGTATTCTGACCTAAACATGGAGTAACATCAGTTACCCCGACCCAGTCTCGAGTTCCTTTTGGCAGATAATATAACTTATAGACCCTTTTTCTGGTAGATAAACTGCTGTTTTTTAGGCTAAACAGAAGTTTATTTCATTTTAAAGTATCTGGCTTGAGGACAGCAAGAGAGCAGTGGGAATCAAACCCAGGACCTCTTTTACTAAAACCAAAACTTCCAACTACTACAACCTTAATGTATTAAACCTTATAGTTAAAAACCTAAGACATTAATCCCAACTTACTTGTTTCAAGTAGAACTGTAGAAATTATTATCATAAGCACACCAACAGTTAGAAGCAAAAGAGAAATAAGTTTATGTCTTCCATATTTGCCTTTTATTAACTGAAATAGCTTAAGCTCACCTAAAATTAAACCAAATAAAATAATAACTAAGTGAATGTATCATAATTAAATTTTTAGAAACATCATTATTTAAAATAAAGTTAAAGTTTTAACATTTAACTTAACTGTTTTTCTTTTAATATTAAAACTTACTTTTTTGTTTTTCTATTTCTGGTTTATTTTCAGAAGGTATTTCTTGGCTTTCAACAATTTCATTTGAAACTGAATCCATGTCACAGTAGCAGGTAATAAACCTAATAATAAACTTTTAAATATACCTTAATTACATCTAAAAAACGAAAACTTAAAACTGACAAAAAGTTTGAAATTAAAAACAACACGTGAAAAATATTTTAAAAATAACAATACGTCGCATCAAAATCATAAACATTTATTACTTTTTTATTTATCCTCTATGTATAATTTAGCATGTTTTTAAGTCAACCTTTTTAACTTGTTTTATTAACCCTTGCGTTGGGTAAACTTCCACAAACGTATCTGTTTTTTAAACTCCGTTGCTTCTATATTTGGTTACCTTTAATTTATTTCTTGTGACGTCATCTTCCATTCCTCATGACGAAAACAGAAAACGGAGGCAGTTATCTGTATTAAAATATTAACATTGGATATTGACAAATGTGTGGTTTGATAGTCAAATAACTGAAATTGTTATTTTTTCTTTGTTTAAACCAACTATATTACCTATTTTGCAATTTTTAATCTTTAATGAATTATTAAAATAATAATATTTTTTAAATGCAAGTAATATTACTTGATACTAAACTTTGAGTAATACATGACAGAATTTAAATTTAATGTAATGTATTGAATATTATACTGAAATATATCAACACATCTGAAAAAAATAAAAATAAACATTTACAAAGAAACATAAAAAAAGACATTAAGAAAAACCCAGAGACATTTACAATAAAGACTTAAAAAAAATTTAAAAGACATTTAAAAGAAGACTTTCACGAAGAGACATTTACGAAGAGACATTTACGAAGAGACATTTACGAAGAGACATTTACGGAGAGACATTTACGGAGAGACATTTACGGAAAGACATTTACGGAAAGACATTTACGGAAAGACATTTACGGAAAGACATTTACAAAACGACATCAAGAAAGAGATATTTAGAAAAAAACATTTAGAAAAAGACAATTACAAAAACATTTACAAAAAACAATTACAAAAACATTTACAAAAAAAACAATTACAAAGACAATTACAAAAAATATTTACAAAAAACAATTACAAAGACATTTACAAAAAAAACAATTACAAAATAAAAATTTCTCCCAATAAGTTAAAAATTACATTTGGTAAATTATGTGTAACATTCAAATATATGTTACAAGATTATTGAATAATAAAACAGTTGATGTTCCAATAATTAAAAAATTACGTTTAATATAACCCAGTATGGCTCTAGTAGGAAAGCACGAACTGGTCACGATAAATTGCATGTGATAAAGGGACTAACCGAAAAAAAACCTACCGAAAAAAAAGAACGTCCCAACTCGGCCTTTCGAAATAACGTTTGTCACATACAATGCACAAATATATTGAACAACCTACTGTCCAGTAGGGGGTGTCACATATATGGTATCGAATATGTAACCATGGATATTGGAGATATAACAATGTAACAATTATAAAGTAATGCTACACTTAGCGCCAACCATAAACTATAAAGAATTAAATGAGAAATGGTTGTGCGGCACCTTTATAAGGCTGTGCACATTTAAACAGGGAGGAAGAAACTAAACACGCCACGCATGGCGACATAACAATGTGCTGTTATGATGGTAGTTAAAAGTTGACTACCAAGTATGTTGTTGTTGAGGATAAAACAACAAGTTGGCAATTATAATGGTTTTGCCACATTTGAACAATGAAAGTCACTAGGTAGGGATAGCGACATCATCGGATAGCGACATCATCAGACAGTAACAACATTGATTGGATCACAAAAGCGTCAGAAGTATCTCGGAAAAAAGAAAATGATTAAACGTGTTCTTCAGCAATGTAATTGTATATAAATTTTAAACAAAAAAAATTAATTAATATTAATATTTATACCAATTGCATGTACACCAAACTTTAATTTAAATTAAGGTGATTATGTTAGGAAAGTAAGTGACTTACCAATAAAAAATGTTGCTAATAATCAGTGGTTAATTAAATGATAACCAACTAATTATCAACTAACAAATTAAGCAAGCCAATTATTTAAAAAAAATGACTAGTAGCCTACAAATTAATAAAATGTTGCTAATAATTAGCGGTTAATTAAATATTAATAACCAACTAATTATCAACTAACAAATTAAGCAAGCCAATTATTTTAATTAAATTTATAGTAGCTTACAAATTAATAAAATGTTGCTAATAATTAGCGGTTAATTAAATATTAATAACCAACTAATTATCAACTAACAAATTAAGCAAGCCAATTAATATATTTAAATTACTAGTTGCCTTCTAATTAATAAAATGTTGCTAGCAATAAGCAGGTATTCAAATAATAATAGTAGCCTACCAATTGCTACTCGGCTTCTGTACCCCAGTGCGCCCACTAGCGGCTGCCCAAATATGTTATACATCACCACATTGCGGTTGATAACACAGTGGGGGAATACCCTAGTGATAGCGCACCACTTAGCGGATAGTTATAAAACTCCTAATAAATCTGACTAATAGCAACTAAGTTTAACCAAAGCAAAACTAAAATACGTAATCTGACGTAATAACTAAAGCGACGCAAACTGACGTAATAACTAAGACGCAAACTGACGTAATAACTGAAGCGACGCAAACTGACGTAATAACTGAAGCGACGCAAACTGACGTAATAAGCGAACGAAGCGATGTGTTGCAACACGCGCAGCGAATTAAAGTTAACGTAAGACTGACGACTTGTTTAATCTAATTAGGCTGATCCTAGTATTAGGTCATTCGAGTATAATATCCCAAGTCAACAATATCTTAAACTTAGCAAGTGGGGCCCTTGCCTTAAGGGCAGGGTTGTTGGCCTTTTTATTAGAAGGGTAAAAAAAATAAGTTCTATGTACAAGCAAAAGGTATAAATTTACTATTATCTATATTTAAATTAAGTATATTTATTAAATAAAACGAGTATCTCACCTGTATGTTAAAGGAATCACCTTTCTTGGTCTTTTCCTCACAGCTCATCAATACCTAAACTAACAACTACCTTAAGGCCACATCCAATTCTTCAATTCCTCATCAAATCACCGTAGAATCGCCCTTCCTCCCTGCTCCTGTAACAACATTATTTTTAGTTACACGTAAAAATCTTAATATAAGATTTACACTTATTGTATGTAACTTTTGAAATATACGTGACGTTACCTTTCTTTCATTTCTTGTGACGTCATCTTTCATTCATCCATTCTTGATAAAGAATGAACTGAAAAATAGCAAATCATTAGCCGCTATTCAACTACACAAGTCTTACTTAAATTTAAATAAACAACTAACATTATTGTTTAAAAAAACAACTAAAATATTAATTAAAACTGTATCTTCCCTGTTTTGTGTGTTGGTTGCCGGTTGTTTCTTCAAATGACGTCATGTTCGTTCCTCCATTTCTCCTTACGTCATTCATCTTCGTGGCGCAGTTCATCCTCGTGAAGTCATCCACCAGACCCTCCTCTTTGCGAAGTCTTCATCTGAAGCTGATAAAAAAACAAGAGCAGTTATCTGTGTCTAATTAGAAAAATTAAAACAATTTACAAAAAACATTTCACCTTGTTGCTGGAGGACGATATGCTGCCTCTTTGATCCTCCACTTCTCATAAGATCGTCGTCATCATCAGACCCTCCAGTTCCGCGAGGTCGTCATCAGAAACTGCAAATAAAAAAACAGGGAGCAGTCATCTATGTCTAGTTAGAAATTATTTAAATATTTAAACACTTTTAAAATGGTGTCGTGTTCTGAATATGCGGACTGTTAAAATTCGCTAGACATTAAAATAACGAGTGTCGACACGCGCGCGTTCCTACCCCTAACCCGTTGCATATTCAGATCAATAACACCATATAAACTTTATACAAGTTTTAATAAATTTGATTATACAACAATACAAAAATCAATCTACTTAACTCGATTTGATGAAGTCAGTTTTGTCGAAAATATTCAATCTTCCAGTGCTTGATTTAAATTTAAAATTAAATAAATATATCTGCAAAATAAGAACGGAAATTAGTAACAGCTGCTAAAAAATTGAAGTAACTAACTGTGACTTTATTTTATGATTGCATTTAACTTAATGGTAAAGAAACACAACCGACCCAGACACTGGCAAAGTTAAACTGAACGTCTTTCAATTAACCTCTACTTTGACTTTACGCGCTGTTCAATGAACCAATCACAAACGGCTTAGTTATGACGTAACAACATATTCATCCGCTTAAAAGTAATCTAGATTATTCATCCGCTACCTTACAACTAACAAAAAAAAACACTTTCAATTAAATAAAAAGCGACTATTTTATATATATTTATATGTAACAACGTTTTTTTTTATAAAGTTTAATAACTTTACTTTATGTTAAACTGTTGGCCTAACTTAACTCTTACTAGAAAATGTCAAGCGCATGCTTTAACTAAATTTCTTCGTTTTTGCTTAAATTAGGCGCTGGAATTTTGAAGTCTTGCCCTAAACGACTTTTGCCTTTTTAGGTTTAAACTACTTGCGTTATAAGTTAAGCTACGAGCGAAGTTAAGATTTTAAACTTTTCTTACAAGAATTACTTTTTATAGGAACAGCTATTTAATAAGTTACGTATATAACGCGTCATCCATATTTAATGTTTTGTGACGTCAAGTGAATTTTTTAAATGTATTTTAATTTTCGAAATTGAAGCGTTAGGTATTTTAAACATAAAATATACAATTAATTTTTTTTAAACAATTTAAATTTGGTTTGCTTGATTTTCTTATCAGATCTGTCTTTAAATAAAAATTAC
The DNA here is from genome assembly GCF_963082875.1 of Corella eumyota. Classification (NCBI taxonomy): domain Eukaryota; kingdom Metazoa; phylum Chordata; class Ascidiacea; order Phlebobranchia; family Corellidae; genus Corella; species Corella eumyota. The sequence goes on along the minus strand of NC_137494.1, from coordinate 15,245,417 downwards.
GATTCAAAGGTTTTCATACCCTTGTGTATTTAATATGTAAAGATATTGCTTTTCTCTCTTATTGTTTAAGTATTGGTACAGCTTTTAACCACACAGAATGGCAGCGAGTTCGCCAAGTTAATTTGGGTCCGATGGTTCTAGTTAATAAAGTTTATAAATACTTTTTGATAACCTGGTTTTGTAGCCAATAATGTGTGTGATAAACCATGGGCTTTTCACTACAGAAGATTTTTCATAGGAGTCATCCAAGTAGGTGCTAAGGTTTATAACGTTAAAAATTATGGTCCACTATTACATATAAGTAATTAAATTAAAACGGGGTAAAAATATTAGTATTACCAAAATATTCTTCGTTTTATGCTCACAAAAAACATCCACCTTAGATGAAAAATGACAAGGCCACCTAGCGGACCAATTCATCGTACAACCTCTGAATAATCCAGGAAATTGTGGAGCTCGATTACGAAACTTTTCATCAATCTAAACCAACGAAGAATCATCTATTTGCAGTTGTCCTCTATGTATAATTAAACATTTTTGAAGTCAACCCTTTTAACTTGTTTTACTAATCTGAATTTTTTGCAAGCTTCACAAACGTATTTGTTTTTCAGGCTCCGTTGCTTCTTAGCACAACCTACATTCTAATATGAAATCCTCTAATAAGTAAATTAGCCCATACATCTTTTTTTATTAAGGGTTAGCGCGAACGCAGACCCCACTATCAGAAATTATACGACCGAGTTACCCACATTTGGGGTAATCGCAGAGGTCAGCTCAGTCAAAGTGCAATGACTGAGCCTCGCCCTGGGCCCACTGCCTGTCTTGTCGCAGTGAAGACCCTCGTCAGGTAAATTAGCACATACATCTTATTATACATTCTTAACACCCTACAAAAAATTAAACCTAAACTACATTTAAACAGTATTTTGCAAACGTTTCCTATTTATATTTGCGTTGTAAGTAAATACTATATGCGCGACCTTAAAGCGTTTAAAACAGGCCACGTGCACATGAATATTGAACACTTAACATCAACACATACAGTAATACAATATGTACATTATAATATGCTGCAAAGGAACGATAAAACGGTAAGAACTACATTAGAAGGCGGTTGCCTGTGTATATAGTTGTTAATTTAGAAATGTTTGATTAACAAACGGGAGATGAACTTAAGCTGAAAGCTGAAAAATATTACATAAACAATATAAAAAGTTAAGCGATTTGTTTTAAGGTATGACGCTTTAAGTCATGTATTTTATATAATAGCTGCTTGGTCACACTGGTAGCATTTTAACTAAGAACGCAGCTAATTATTGGCAAGAACCAGCTTCTATATCCTGGTTGAATTGATCAAGTTCAGACCAAGACCCGACCTCGTACAAGTCTTCAGGATCATCGACCAAGGCTCGGACTGTCTCCTGGCAAAGTGGATCATGGGTATACACAGCCAGCACAGACAACTGAAACAAAATATCAGAGATTTACATTTCAACTACGAGTTCACACCAACTATAAGTTATTTTTATTTTTTTGTATATATATCTTTATCTTCGATGTAGGAAGGTCGAACGCGCAAACTAAACATAAAGTAACATTAGTTTCCCTGACCCAGTATCAAGTTTGCCTGTGAAAGTTTTTTTTTGAAATATTATTGATTATAATTGCCCGGTAATTAAGCTGCTAATTAAGTGCTGGCTCAGCAGGAGTTCATACCATTTATAGCACCTTACTCAAGGGTGCCACAGCATGGGAGCAGTTAAACCCAAGTGTTTTTACCACCAAAACACGCTGCCGGTACTATATACTTTTAGCTACAAAGCATTTATAATTTGTTGTAGTTTTATTTTTTTTATTCATGTGTATGTTGTTGTACAATTTAACTTAAACTTTACTTAAAGTTACCTTGATTCCTCTTTTCTTAAGAGTTCTCAACCCCTTTTTAAGGTAGTGACCCTTCGAGGTTCTACAACCGTCTGTAGCGATCAATATTTCGTGAGTTATTGAATCGTTCCTTCCAGGGAAACTTCGCATACCTTCACATAAAGAAACATTGTTTTATTTATAAACTGGTAAAATATTTCTTGCACTTTGAAACATGAAAAAGTGACCCTTAAAGTTATATCTTTACTGGTAGCATGGTGTAGTGGCCAAAACACTTGTATTCACTACATGAGGTCGTGGGTTCGATCCCTTCTGCTCTCATGCTGTAGCGCCCTTGGTTAAGGCGCTACAAACGGTATAAACTCCTGCTAAGCCAGCACTTAATCAGCAGCTTAATTATCGGGCAATTATAATTTATAACATCCTGAACTGCTAACGGCAATTTGAGACTGGGTTGGTGTAATGTTACTCTATGTTGAGGTTGTGAAGTCGACCTCCCCACATCGAGGATAAATAAATAAAAAAAAATTGTAAAACCAACAAAAAAATACATGAAATTCTTTGCATCAAGTAAAGCATTAATTATATATTCTTAAAAGATCAACTTTATAAAATTTAGCTTTCTTTTTAATACACAATTTACAATTTCTCACCTTCTGCTTGTTGGAAAACCCATGCATTAGCTTCAATCAGAGCTTGACCAATCTTAGATCGATGTCCACCTCTGTAAATAGCTCGACTTATTCCCCCATCTAAACCCGGAGCAGTTAGATATTTGTCGAATGGAAACACCATACGAGCCCATCTTGCAAATGACATCATTGCAATCTGGTTCTCTTGAATTCCGATCCCACCATTAATGTTGTTTGCCACAGCCTTGTTAAAAAATAACATTTAAACAAAGTAAAAATATTGTTTCAGTTTTTAGAAGGCACTCGTTAATTGCGCGTTCAATGATCAGGATTTTAATAGTCATAATATGGTTACAACTTTCATTTAATATTTGCATGTGATAATTTACCCATGCACAACAAACTAATTTTTTTTTTTTTGTAGGCTTATATGTTGGACCTACATAAACATTTATCGTTCACTAAGCTCTATCTTATATAGATGTGTTATGTTTGGGTAACTTATAAGAGGTTTTAAAAGAAAAGATGTCGTATGAAAAACGGTAATATATGCAACTAAATTAGATTACATTTATGAATGTTAAAATTATGGAGCTCTATTAGCGTCGTCTGTAAAGTTATAAAATGCGAAAAAGGCGGAATTTTTATAACCTTACCCTAATCTTGCCTTGTACATTCCGCCCTTTTCGCATTTATTTTAGTACTACCCGTTTAAACCGGCGGACGACGCTAATAGAGCTCCAAAAATGTAATACAAAAAGGCTCCATAAGTATTTATAAATTAACTTGAACTCAAATTCAGAATTTCAAACCTTGAAATTATTCTTAATTTTTTCAAAGTTGACCCAACCAACTGAACCAGATTCGTCACCAAGTAAAATAATATCTCGCATTCTCGGGTGCGAAGCGTGGCCAAGGAAGTTTCGAACATAACGGCACAGAACGCTTGTCTTCACCGGCTCCACACACGCTTAAAAATAAAAAAGTTTTAATTTCAATATTGATTAACCAGTAATGCTGATAGTAAGAATTTTAGTGAATTTTTATTCTGTACTAATTAGTAATAACCTTGAAAAACTAAGTTAATTAAAATTAATTAAAAATACTAAAAGTTAATTAAAAGTACTATAAATTAACAATTTTAACAATTAAAAAAAAGTTACTAAAAATTACCTAAAATTAAAAAATAACCAACAACGTAATGCTAGGTCAGGGTTAATTAATAACTAAAATTTATGATCAGCTTTGGTGATATTAAGAAATACATCACAAACTAAAGTTTAAATCTAGTTATAAGGTTACCCCAAAATTCCTACATTAACTATTAAATCCTGACTTACGTTTAGACATAGTTTGTAGAATTTCACAAGGTTTTCCATTCCCAACAACTTGTGTTACAATCACTTGGGATCTTGTGCTGACGTTGTTCTTACATGCTGTCCAATCTTCCCATTCTACTCTACAGTCCGCACAACCTAAACATAATGGCATAAAGTTATTGTAATCATATTCTTAAACTAATTACTTATAAAACTAAAAAAAATTAAAAAATAATATTTAAAACACTTTTTTATTGTTTCCCTAAACTGTTTGTTAAATATAAAGTAAACCTAGTAATACGAATACGCCATTTTCTTAGTTACTTTGTGACCTTTTTACAAGCTTTGTAATTAGTAGTTTAGATCCTTATTTGAAAAAAATTATATGCAAATATTTGTGGTGGAAGTAAATGTACGGTTGTATGTAAATTCTGGCAATAATAGGTTATTACAAGTACAGGTTATTACACAAAGTTATCAGACAAAACGTTAAATTATATAAAATTATTTAAATGTGCCCCCACCTATAATTATTAGGTTTTGAAAAAATGATTTTGTACTGTATAGATTTCTACTTTTTTTTAATAAATGTAAGTCATAACAGAAATTTAATTTTTAAGATTTTTAACCTATACAGAACTAATTTTTTTTAAAGCTATCCATTAACCTAATAAAGTAAAAACAAACTTAAACTTACTCTGAGTATCTGTTTTAAGTCGTGGACATTGTCTTCCAGCACCAACAGCTTCCGTTTCAACGACTTGTGTTCGACTCATTCTTCCATTCGTACAATCCCCAAACTCGCCCCAAGTAACCGCACAATCGATACAAGCTGAAACAAATCAAAGCTTTAATTTATATTGCGAAAATTAATTTATATTACAGTGCTGTTGACTGCACTTTTGTTGACATATTTTCAATTAAGGGTGAAGTTTTATTAGCGTAGTCATAAGTTAAATCAGTTCAATATAGGAAAACAATTTATATTAACATGTAAGTTAACAATAAAAGCAAAACAGGTAGAAAACCAAAGCCATTCACCATATATCTATATATAAACAGTTACCCTTGTATATAAAGAAGCCTAGTAAACGATGCATGTATGCCCAATTTGTGGGCCTTTTGCTGTTTGTGGTCGGACAAATGTTATTTAGTTTTAACCATTTTATGAATTAAAATGCCAACTAAAGGCTTGGTTATAAAAAAATCACTGTAATAAAAACTAAACGAGTTAAGCATATTTTTTTACCTTCAGTTTGATTTTGTAGTGGAGGGCACTCAGTTCCTGCCCCGATTGGTAGAACTGAGATAAATTGTTTTCTTGATCTCTTATCGTCTTTACATGAACCCCATCTACCCCATAATACTTGGCAGTCGATGCAAGCTAAAATATAAAAAAATAGTTTTAAAATTTATATCCATGTATTTATAATAGAGCTTAGTGAACAATATACGAAGTGCTGTCCAACTTATAAGCCTACAAAATTAAGAAAAACAGCCATTTATGTTGCGTGAGTAAATTGTCATGGTCAAATATCAGTTTTGACCATATTAAGGCAATTAAAATTGCCACAGTAAGGTAGACTATCGACTAGTTCTAAATAACTAAGTATTGAAATAAGATGTTGTTACAGATAACCTATATATATATATTGGTAAACTAGCGCCACAATTAAATGTACAAAAGTACAACTTTAAAGAAAATTACCCTAAACTGCATTAAGTATTTAACCTATATTATTTTAACAACAACTTTACCTTCTCGCTGATTTTGCAATTCCGGGCAAGAAGTTCCGCCACCTACCGGTTGTACTGAAACGTATTGAAATCGAACCCTGCTTCCTGCCGCACAATTACTCCAGTCTGCCCACTTGACAATACAGTCGTTACAATCTAAATCAAAATTAAATAAAGTTTACAACAAGATATAAAGTATTACTTTAATTTTTGTTAATTATTACCAAAAATGTTTTTGTTTTGTTTACTGTAAACCAATGGTTATGTAGACTTTTTAAATTCACCTTAAGGTATTAGGTTTTATGTTTTAATAGAAAAACGTGTGCTCTTGTGGCGAATAGTGTGACTCGAACCCAAAACCTTTGAGCCAGTAGTTCACTGTAATGACCACTATACTACCGGACTCAGATCGTTATGATTTAATTAAAATAGGCCACCAATTTGAAACTGAAGTCCTAGCAGTGGCAAAGGAAATCTATATTCTTGTACCATAAGGTTGATTTGAAAAATTAAAAAAAAGTTCCGACCTTTGGTTTGGGTTTCTGGTTCCGCACAATCTTTTCCTTCCCCTATCTTGTTAGTTTCAATATATTCGGTTCTTGATCTACTTCCATTAGTACAAAGACTCCATTCTCTCCAGGCAAGAACGCAGTCAACACAAGCTAAAATGCGAAGAAGTAGAAAATGTTATATTTAAGTAAGTTAAATATATAGATTACTACTTATAACAGACTTGTACAATTGTTTAACAAGTCGGGGTAACATTAGTGGTCATTAGACTATTTGAAGCAGAAAGTTATAATCAAATAACAAAAACAAAAAACATTGTCACAAATAATTTAACAGAACTATAAAAATGATGTAACTAAATAATTAACCAAGTAAAAAACCAAACAATCAAATAAGTAACCAAACAATTACTTAGATAAAAAACCAAATAGCCACCAAATAATATACTAAATAACCAACCAGATAACCAACTAAATAACCACAAAAAAAAACAAGAACCAATAACCAAATAAATAACCACCAAATAACCAATAACTACAAAATAACCACTACTTAAAAAAACAATAACCAATAACCAAATAAATAACCACCAAATAACCAATAACTACAAAATAACCACTACTTAAAAAAACAATAACCAATAACCAAATAAATAACCACCAATAACTACCAAATAACCACTAATTAAAAAAAACAATAACCAAATAATCACCAATCAACCAGTAATCCAATACAAAACACCACATTATTTAAAAACTACTAAAAACTTGTTAACATAAGTCGCAAACCTTCTGTTTCTGGATCTTGTTGAGGACAATCCTTTCCAGCCCCCACCTTCTCTTGTGAAACAACGTAATCTCTTGATCTTACTCCGTTACTACAACTACCCCAGTCCGCCAATGTTAGTTGACAATCCTGACAAGCTGAAAACATAGAAAGTTTACAGTTAAAATTTGACATCTATTGTTACATGATAAAATATTAGATAAAGCAATTATTTATATATCTATTTGTAAATTACAACCAAACTTAATATGTTAAAAGAGTGTAGTTAGCTTAAAAACCTTGGTTTTTTAGGTCTGATTTAAAGTAAAATAGCTAAGATTATAATAATTTCCTAAATAAAGGCACTTATACTTTAAAATGCTACCATAACGTTTTACTTTTAATGTTGTTAAATAAAATTAAAGGTTTTACAAAAAGCTTCAAAGTCAAAACTTTTAAAGGCAGAAATGTTAATAAGCATACCTTCGACTTCAGTTTGCAACTCCGGACATGGAGTTCCAGCACCAACCGGTTCGGAGTCAATATATTGGGATCGAACTCTCTCTCCGTCTTCACATTTTTCCCAATCATCCCAGGCTACCTTGCAATCTCCACAAGCTAAAGGAATAAAAGAAATAAATCACCCATGCATTACAAAATTGGACAAACACGTTTATTCATATATCGTCCACTAAACTTCAATATATATAAAATTATTAAAAATCTGAACAGCATTATGTTTTAACTTTACCATGTATAAAGTTATTTCCATTTAATATTAAAAGATATATTAGTTACCAACTAAATAAAATTTTAAAGTTCAATCTAACGATTCTTATTCAAGATAGACCCTTTTACTATCAAGCTATACTACCAAGTATTTAACTACCGAGGAACTTTTATGTTAAAAACATGAAACAAAATATCAAACCTTCAGTTTGTGTTTCAGGTTGATCTGGGCAAGCTTTACCAGCTCCAACAGCTTGGTTGACTACAACTTGTTTTCTGTTCCGTTTTGTGTTGATACAAGTTGACCAAGATCCCCATTCTAACTCGCAATCCTTACAAGCTGAAATATAAGTGATTAGTTAGAATTTTTCTTATGAATGTCACAAATCAGGAGCAGTGTGGTGTAGTAGACAGAACAATTAACTTTACTACATCAGGTCCTTGGTTCGATCCCCACTGCTCTCATGTTATTGCGCCTCTTAGTAAGGCGCTTTAAACGGTATAACCTCTTGAGTCAACCAAAAGCTTATTTATCAGGCAATTATAATCTTCAATATCCCAAACTGCTAAAGTCAATTCGAAACTGGGACAGCTATCTGTTGTTACTCTATGTTTAGGTCGTGCAGTCGACCTTCCCACATTGAAGAGAAATAAACAAATTTAAAATAACATATAAAACTGTTATGAGAAATCGTAGTATTAATGTTAATGTTTGTTTTATTTAATGTTTTATCTTGTTAAAATAAATATTTAATACTTAAAATGACATAAAAAGCAACTGTACCTTCAACTTCGGTTTCCAGTTCTGGACACGATTTTCCAGCACCGGTAGTGGGCGTGCTAACGTGTTGCGATCTTGATCTTCCCCCGTCAGAACATTCACCCCAAGCTCCCCACTCAACAGCGCAATCAACACAAGCTAAAAACAATAAAATTAAAGGAAAGGCATCAACATACTAACGAAGCGGTAGCAATGTACATTTAAAGTAATGTATAGTTGATCCTTCTAAAATATTTACACTAGAAAGTTATCATAGCTCATAAAAAAGACTACTGCACGTTTTTTAGTTTGTTTGCTATTGTAGTATACCGATCATGGCATCAAACCATTGGTCAAAAAGTTTTGTGTTCGAAATTTACTAATGACCCAATATCCCAAAAAAGACTGGCGTTTATAATAGCTCAAACACTTTATTTCTTTAGTTTAGTACACAAAATCGATTTACTTATTTTCCTCTAGATTCTACTTTGCTATAGGCTAATGTTAGTGGGCCACGTTAAAAACTCATATATCTAAATATTTTAGGTACAAAATATCTAACCTTCAACTTCGGTTTGCAACTCAGGACATGGAGTTCCAGCACCAACCGGTTCGGAGTCAATATATTGGGATCGAACTCTCTCTCCGTCTTCACATTTTTCCCAATCATCCCACGCTACCTTGCAATCTCCACAAGCTAAATAAATCAAGTAAATTCAAAATACAGAAGTTGACCTTGGTTTCAATAAAGATTTTGACAAGCAATTGATGAATAGACGAACTATTTTAAATGTCTTAAAATGACAATTTTTCAAAAATAAGACCCAAACGAATTCATATGAAATTGTTTTAATTTTTTAACAATTTTTAGTTTTAACCTTAGTCTAACATTTGTTTAACAAAACAACAAGATATCGAAATGTATTCATAACAGCAAAAAAATGAAATAAATTAAACATGAATGTTTAATGCAATCAAGTGCTTTTAAAGTCTGCTCACGTTCCAGATTGTTTAACAACTATATTTACAAATCTATATCGCAAAAATCGTTTCTATCTTAACCAACAATAAAAGTGCCTAAATCACATTTGCTTTTAACTTGTAAGCAAGTAATCAGACAATTTTTTTTGGTCAATAATACTTAGTCCAGACAACTTATGAAACCTTAGAACCTTAACTGTTTTAACTGCGATAATGAACTTATGAAAACCTTTGCAAAAAAAACAATATTACAGTTTTAAAAACACAACATTGTTAATGGAATTGTATCCTTATTAATATTGGGATTTATGAGTAGTCCATGCCAACATTAAGTTAAAACATAAACAACTTAAAATAATGTTTATATAATTTTAGTCATTATTAGGCAGCTAAAACCAACACTTTAAGGACTAACAATTAGTAATGCTTAATATGTAAATAATCTAACCTTCGACTTCAGTTTGCAACTCCGGACATGGAGCTCCAGCACCAACCGGTTCGGAGTCAATATATTGGGATCTACTTCTCTCTCCGTCTTCACATTCTTCCCAATCATCCCACGCTACTTTGCAATCTCCACAAGCTGTTAAAAACCAATACAACTCCTTAAAACCTTATATAAATCAGTTTGTAAATAAATTAAGTATTAAACCAAAATAAAAACACCCCTTTTACATGTCCTACACCTTATTGAAATCTTTTTAAAAAGTCTTCAAAAAACAAGTATAACTTGGAACAACAACTATTAAAGGATACCATTTAAAATAAGCCTTTCTACAACCATCTCGTGGATATAGTTTCTTAGCAAACAAGATTGCTTAGGTTGATACAATTGAATGTGTGACAAAATTATTACCTTCTTCTTCTGTATTTAGCTTTGGGCACTTTGCACCAGCACCGACTAGACTTGTGTGAATGTGCTGAGATCTACTGCGTTTCCCGTCTACGCATGCACCCCAGTCCAACCAGTCCACCTTGCAGTCGATGCAAGCTTCAAATTCAGTCTGTAACTCTGGGCAAGCTGCACCAGCCCCGACTGGACTGGTATGAACATGTTGAGATCGACTTCGTTCACCATCAGCACACGGAGACCAGTCTAGCCAGTCAACCTTACAGTCAGCACAAGCCTCCACCTCTGTTTGTAACTTAGGACAGGCTGCACCAGCACCAACTGCACTGGTATGAACATGTTGAGACCTGCTTCGTTCACCATTAGCACACGAACCCCAGTCTAGCCAATCCACCTTACAGTCGACACAGGCTTCTACTTCTGTCTGCAACTCTGGACAAGCTACTCCAGCTCCCACAGAATTTGTATGTACATGTTGTGACCTGCTTCGTTCACCATCTGCACATGCAGACCAGTCGAGCCAGTCTACTTTACAGTCGATGCAAGATTCCTTTTCTGTACTAAGTGGCGGGCACTCCTTTCCAGCACCTACTGATGGGGTAGTGACGTGCTCAGACCTTGATCTTTCACCGTCTGCGCATGCGCCCCAATCTTGCCAGGCGATCACGCAATCAACACAAGCTAAAACAAAATTTAAACTTATTACTTACATGTTAACTAGGTTCGAAAAATGAGCCTATTTTTGTTTTACTTTTAACAAATGCAATTTCAATTCTAAGAGTGTTTAGAAATGTTTAAAAAATGCAGTGTGTAAATGTAAGCAAATCCTTTTATAATTAATATTTGTGGATAATGTTACCTTCAACTTCAGTTTGCAACTCCGGACATGCAGCTCCAGCACCGACCGGTTCGGAGTCAATATATTGGGATCTAACTCTCTCTCCATCTTCACATTCCTCCCAATCATCCCACGCTACCTTGCAATCTCCACAAGCTAAGGAATTCAAATACATTCGGTTAAATAAAGAACAAAGATGATAAATAATATCAAGCAACTAGCCTACATTTTTATAAGTTTGTAAAATTCTGATATTGTTGACATAGCTTGAGTCAACTTACAAAACATTTAAACAAGATGATAAAACAGTTAAACAACTTTAATTTTTCAATAAATAAATGTTAAACCAACTAACTATTGAAGAACTCTCAAAATGCGTTTTAAAATTTTATAGCTAGAATTTTCAGTTGGGCTTAGTACATCAAAAAATAATTTAAACACTGGTATTTTTGTTTTGTTACCTTCAGTTTGATGTTGTAACCGCGGACAAGGATCACCGGCGCCCACGGCATCTTGTACAATATGTTGGTCACGTGATCTCTCTCCGTTATTACATTCGCTCCAGTCGTTCCAATCAACTTGGCAATGTTGACAAGCTGGAAAAAACAGTTCGTGAAATAATATTTAAATTAAACATTAACTTGTCGTTCAACTTTTAGTTTAAATACTTATATATAGCTTTACGATAGTCCTTTTTTTATTATTCAAGATTAGATAAATTTCTTTAGTTAATATAAAGTTATTTATCAAACACGTGTAAGTGTATTACCTTCTGTCTCAGTTCTAAGTTCTCGACAAGGTGCACCAGCTCCCACAGGATTCGTGTGAACGTGTTCGTGTCTAGTTCGTTCTCCATTAGCACATTCAGTCCAGTGCAACCAATCCACTACGCAGTCAATACAATCTTCTGTTTCTGTACTAAGTTGCGCGCATTCTTTCCCTGCTCCAACTGCTGGGGTTGTAATCTCTTCTGATCTCGATCGTTCCTCGTTGGAACAGGTCGACCAAGGTTGCCATTGCTTGATGCAGTCCACACAAGCTACACATGTAAGATCTTGTCAAATATTTAAATTACACAACAATGCAGACAAAATGTAAACAATGCAGAGTCTAGCTAAAGCAATTAACAGTTAGTTACTTGATAGCAATATATTTTCTAAATAAATATCCTTAATGTACCTAAAATGACCTTGCAGCATAGCATAAGTGGCTGTTAATATTTGTTTTTAGTATCTATCTGTTTATACTAGTTTATAGTATCACATAAAATAATGTGATATTAACAGCCACTTATGCTATGCTGTAAGGTCATTTTAGGTACATTAAGGATATTTATTTAAAAAAAATATTAACTTATTAGTTGTATAAACATTTATTTACGTTCAACTTCAGTTTGCAACTCCGGACATGGAGCTCCAGCACCAACAGGTTCGGAGTCAATATATTGGGATCGAACTCTCTCTCCGTCTTCACATTCTTCCCAATCATCCCAAGCTACCCTGCAATCTCCACAAGCTAAAGGATTAAAAAAAACATATTCAAATTAATTGAATTGTTCTTTTAAGAGATTGATTTTTTCATAAAATGGCTTTTTAAGATTGGCCTTTAAATATTATTGGCCTTTTAATATAGTACCTAACCAATTTACTTTACAAGCTATATAATTCCCCACCTACTACACTAATCCAGGTTTAGTATATAGTTAAATACAATTAAATCTAGTTATATTACCTTCTGTTTCAGTTCTAAGTTCTCGACAAGGTGCACCAGCTCCAACAGGATTCGTGTGAATGTGTTCGTGTCTAGTTCGTTCACCATCAGCACATGTAGTCCAATGTAACCAATCCACTACGCAGTCGATGCAATCTTCTGTTTCTGTACTAAGAGGCGGGCATTCCTTGCCAACTCCTACAGATTGAACAACTACTACTTGACTTCGACGGCGTTCCTCGTTGGCACATTCCGTCCAGTTTTGCCATTGTACAACACAGTCAACGCAAGCTGTAATAAAAATTCTTTTTTTAGCAAAATAAAAGTTACGACTTAAAAAATGCCAGCAATGTAAGTTTAGCCTTCACAACTACAAAGTCATAGAATTTTTAACCCTTAGTTTTAACATTAAAATGTGACAAATCTAAGTTATCTATGGCCAATTATTTTCAGGTTGGGTGGTATACCGGTCATGGCATCAGATTTAGAGCCTAAAGTTTTAAAGTTTAACCCCAAAAGTGCCATACTTTTGGCCCTTGAGCCTGCCGTTTACGGATAGCTTAAAACATATCCAAAAAGTCAACCCTTCCCAATAAAAATACAAAAAATATTGGTCTAAGGATATACGAAATAAAGTTTTAATATTACAATTTTTTTTAAACTAACCTTCGGTTTCAGTTTGTAAGTCAGGACAAGCAGTACCACCATTAACAGGTTGAACTGAAATGATCTGAGATCTTGATCTCTGACCATCACTACAATCTCCCCACTCCCCGTATTCAACTTGGCAGTTCTTACAAGCTATGTAATAAGGTAAAGCACTTTATAAGTTAAACTATTAACCTTGCAGTGCTAAATCACATTAAGGCCTACATCATTTAAGTTAACAACTCAATTTAAACGTTCATATATTTTTTTAGTTATCATCCTAAGGTAATAAGTGTTTGTATTTTTAAAGGCTAAAAATGTGCTGTTTTGACTTGTTTTAAGCTATATGTTAACGCCTTAGTTATGGTGTAAACAAAATATATTTCAGACTTTGACATAAACTATATGTTAACAACTTACCTTCTGTTTGGGTTTGTGGTGCACTGCAGTCGGCCCCAGCTCCCATTTTCTGTACAACAACTTCCTCAGTTCTAGTTCTCACACTGTTTTCACAACTACTCCAAGCCTCCCAACCAAGTTGACAATCAATACAATCTAAATATTTAAGTAATATAATATCCTTAATATAGTAAAAGTTTTGATTTTTGTATTGAATAATGTCTTAATGAAAGTTATCTAGTTACAATGTATTAGCAACCAAACTCCATTAAATATAACAAAGCCTTACGATTCGCCTTTGAGCACGGCGTTAACGGATAGCTTATTTAACAGCACACCCTTCCCAATAAAATGACTTAAAATCTACAACCTTAGAATGATACAAAAATTACTTTTAGATAATAGGTTTTTAAATTTTTACTTGGAAAAGGTGTCCTGTTAAAATATGTTTTGGGCAATCAGTAAACGCCAGGTTCAACTAAGTGTTTCACGAAAAAATATATATACACATAAAACAAGAAACTTATACCTTCTTCTTGTACTGGCAAGGTTGCTGGACAAGGTCGACCAGCTCCCACTGCTTGGACAGCGATTGTGCTGGTCTTGGTACGTTTGTTGTTCTTACATTCAGACCATGGTGATTCCTCGACCACACAGTCAACTGGGGCTGTTTAAAAAAAGATTAATAAGTTATGCAAAGTAGAAAAATGGGAAAAGTTAATTTTAGCCAAGTTTTGAAAAATGTTAGGTGTTGCCATACTTTTTGATTAACCTTTAGTAAAGTAATACGTTTAAACAGTTTACTTAACAAGAGATAAATAGGTGTAATATTATATTACAGGAAGAAATAGGTGTCATAAAATATATTGGTGTAAAAATAAACGAAATAAGTAAAAATATGGGTAACAAAAAGATAAGTTTAATTGTAATCTAAAATATTTTATAGTTGGTTAAATGTCGATATTAACTTTTATAAATTATTGTAGTAAGGACAATAAAAGTTAACTTACTTATTTCACAAGTTGGTATCGGATGCGACCATTGCTGATTAGATTCACACAGCGAGGATGGAGATCCAATCATCTCATACCCGGACTTACATTCAAATGTACAGAAGGAGTTGTAGTGGTTATCATTGGAACACTTTAGGCCTCCGTTAGTAAGGGTGTCAAAGGCTGGCTCACAGAAGATTTCTAAAAGTTAAAGTTTAAAATAATAGTTAAAAATATTATTTTGCGAGCTTAAGTCAATATGTCTGATAATGATTTTTAAAGTAACTTTAACATTTGTACTTAGTATACTATGATTTTGTAAAAAGATGTTACATGAAATAAATAAATGACAAAACTAAAAGCAAACCACAAAATAGATTTTAAATTATGTTACCCAACCATATTAACCTGAAACCGTTTATTTTATTGTTATAAAACATATAAATATCCAACTTTGGTATTTAATAAATTATTTCTTGGCATAACAAGAAAACATTGTGCATTCCACAAAGTAAAACTTAGCTATTTAAAAGTTACTGGTTGATAGCCACACTATAAGCAAGATTTTAATTGTCATAATATGGTATCAACTCTCAATTTATATTTGCTAGTATTAATTTACCAGCGCACCATAAAAGAAAGTGTTATCAATTTTTTAGGCCTAAAAATTGCACATGTATTTATATTAGACATAAATGTATAAATATATATTGTTCACTAAGCTTTATTATATATGGAAAAAACTTTAACACTTACGAGTGCAGCTTGGTTGCTCCTCTGACCATCTTCCATCATCTCCGCAAACAAGGATGTTGGCTCCCTGCAGGAGGTACTCTTCGTTACACCAAAACGTACAACTTGATCCCAGGAGGTTGGTGTTGTCACAACCCATCCTTCCACCTTCCGGACTTCGGAGCTGAGTACAGTGGTCGGGTCGTTCTAGAAAAAAAATAACAAAAATTAACTTCACTAATGTATTGGTTATAGTTCATAGACGTAGTCCGTATGGACTCAGGTTTAATCCCCCGCAGATCCATAATTATGGTACATTAACATTGTCTAAACGGTCGTTGGTTCAAATCCTACCAAATGCATAAAATTTATATATTACCGTTTAATATTTAATTTTAAAAGTAACTGTAAATTTCCCTGCTTTGCCGTTTCATATTTTGCTTTCAGCTTTGAAGTTTAATGCAAATTACCCGCATGAGTAAAATTTGCATACCAATAAGGCTGCAGAAAATATAATTTTATATATTTTTTTAATTATCAAAAAAGTAACAAAATTTACCATCAACATCTGGAGGTGTCGGTTCCGGACCACTGTCTCCTCTGCCCCCAACTAAACAAAACAACAACAAATATTTAGGTTTGAATCACGTCATAAACGGTATTTACAAAAACTTAAATAACAAGTTTTTCCAAAATTATTAAAGCTAGGTTGATGAAGTGCCCAAACGATTAGGTTTAATTTTGTTAAATTGATTTATTTATTTAATGTGTGAAAAGGTCAACTTTTTGACCTTAACACAAAGTAACGTCAGTTACCCCAACCCAGTCTCAAGTTGCATTTGGCAGTTTGGGATATTATAGATTATAATTGCTCGATAATTCTGCTGCTAATTAAGTGTTGGCTCAAAAGGAGTTTATACCGTATTTACAGCATGAGAGCAGTGGGGATTGAACCCACGACATCATGTAATGAAGTCAAGTGTTCTAAAGTTACATAATATGTGTAAAATTTAATGGAATTAAAAGCATGCATTTTAAATGATAAGTTTTATAAATTAGAAAATGTTGAAATATTTACCACTAGTAGTAGGGGTGGGTATAATGTCAGGAACTATAACTTTAATAAAAATTTTAAATTTTAATGTTAGCAAATTTTGTTAATTAAAAAATGTTAGTTAAAATAATTTGTAGATTTGCAGAAAAGTAAACAACTATATCATACTGGGTTATAATACACGAGCATGCTTTTTTATCAAATAAAATTAACATAACAATGCAAATTTCAGTAACTTAGTTAAATAAATTTTTTTAAATTTTTCACCTTCATCTTCATCAGCGACGTAGAATTCTGTAAAACAATTTTAAAATTTAGTAAAACATAAAAAAAATAGTAAAAACTTCGCTTTATATTAAGTTGTTTAAATACTTACCTATATTACTGAAATACATTTTACCGAATGTAGGTAATACCGAAACCCAATTTATGAAAACAACATTTTACCGAAATTTAATTCAAAATTTTATCAAGAAATAAAAAACATTTTTAATTATCATGAATTTAGTTTTCGATAAAACATCAATTCGGTAAAACATGAACCGGCAGCTTGGTGTAGTGGTAGGAACACTTCCCACACTACATAAAGTTTTGGGTTTGCTCCCCAGTGATCTCATGCTGTAGCGCCCTTGAGTAAGTTGCTATAAACATATAAACTCCTGCTGATCCAGTACTTGATCAGCAGCATAATTATCGGGCAATTATAATCTATAATATCCCAAACCGCCACAGGTAACTCAAGACTGGGTCAGGGTAACTGATGTTACTCTATGTTTAGGCTAAGAAGTCGACCTTTCCACATTGAGAATAAATAACTATAATAAAAAGACATCAACTCGGTAAGAAGTAAGGTAGCTTTAAGATAGCGAAAAATAATCAATTCTAAAATACGAACCTGCTCGTGTAATATCAGAATCCTGGATAGAATTCCCGACTATTGAGCTTAAAGCTCGGCCCAAGGTTGACTTCGGTGTGTTGATGACTTCAATCGAAATAATAGCTCCTGTTGACTTATCGGGCATTTGTTTAAAACTTGTAACAGCTAAGTTCTCCTTTAAAAATTAAGGAGGGTTATGAGTCAGAATAACAACTTTTAGAATTAACACATTCTTTGTGTTGTAAAATAAACAAAGTTTGGTGTTAACATTGGTTGTATAAATATTATAAAATCATGTGAAATGTCAATAATTAAATTATAATTTTGACAGGAATTTTGACAAGTTCAGAATAAACCTTTTTAAAAATATAAAAGTTAAAAATCCATTTAAGATTATTTAATTATTGACACTTTTAAAATATGCCATAAATCCAATTAACTCAACAATTTTAAAATGATAAAAAAGGGAATATTAAATTCACTTACAATATTCTCAGATCTTACAACTCTTGTCAAAAACAAATTAAAATTGACCTGTAAAAAAGTAATAAATTAAACATCGATAACAGTAATATAGGTACAAGAGTTAAGGTACTAAAATGGTCTTATGTTATATTCTATAATATTCCAAACTGGGTCAAGGTAACTGTTGTTACTCTATGTTTCGACTATCAAGTCAAACTTCCCACATCAAAGATAAAATTATATATAATGATAATGTTGAAAAAATAAAATAAAATACTTCTTCATCAATTGTCTTCTTCTCCGTGATGTAATATTTCGAATCGGGATTGTTTAACTTTTTACGGAATTTTTTTTCATAGACAACAATTATTTCGTATGGTACCGGTACTGCTGGCTAAAAAGAAAATAATTTAAACTTTTTTTTTATTTTGCTTTTTCGCGCATTGATAAAAGTAAATAATAAATACGATATACAATTAATATTACAACAATGCGATGGGAAAAAATGACAAAATCAATTTAATGATTTAAAAAATACCAAAAGTATTAATGTTTATATAGAGATTTAAAGTATGTTATGGCATGGTAACCAAACCCATTAGGACCTACCGTATAATAAATGAACACTTCATCAAATAAAGGTTTAAATTAAAAAAAAAATCAAAATTTAAAATACAATAAACAAAATGTAAACTTTTTAACAATAGTTGTATTTAAAAAAAAGTAATACCTAAATTTAAAAAAGCCTTATTTATAAAAATTAGATAAGTTTGTTATAATAGACTAGCCATTTATAACTTCCTTATGAATGTGTTTATTGTTCATATATTAGAATTAGGTAACCTGTTTAATTAACCACAAGTCTGAGGTAATTTAGGTAACTGTTTCTATTTTTAAAATACACTTTTTTGTAAATATGGCTTGTTAAAGTACAATGTCTATACATTATTCCTTTAAAAATTAGATGGAAATATAAGTGTTGTTAATAAAACTTAAACAGTGGGCCTTTATTAATAAAACTTTTAGTTTAAAACCCACCCTATAGACAGCATTTAATTTACATAATATAGTCACAACTTTTAACTAATATTTGTCCACAATAATTCACCTGCGCATCACAAACAGAAGTTTTATTTATTTTGTAGGCCCTTAAATTGGACACATATATATATATATCATCCACTAAGCTTTATTATACAAAGATTATGCCTGTTATAGTATCATAATGTTGTGTAATTAGTTTAAATAAAACTAAAAGTTTGTTAAACTTACTGTTGTTGTGGCAACGGTTGTTGGAATCGAAACTTCAGATACTAAAATAAAATAAAAATTTGTAAGTTTAAAGCAAAATTATTTAAGTTCTAACTATTAACAAGCATTTAAACAAATCCATTTCAAAAGCAGAACAATACATACGCATAAGTTTTTTCTTCGGATATATATTTATCCTCGATGTGGGAAGGTCGAATGCAAGACTTAAACATAGAGTAACATCAGTTACCCTAATCCAGTCTTAAATTGACTGTGGCAGTTTGGGATATTATAGAGATTATAATTGTCTGATTATTAAGCTGCTGATTAAGTGCTGGCTTAGCAGGGGTTTATACCGTTTATAGCACCTTACTCAATGGCGCTATAGCACAAGAGCAGTAGGAATTGAACCCCGGACCTTATGTAGTGTAGCAAGTGTTCTTACCACTACACTATGCTGCCGGTTAAGTTATTACTTATTGCTTCAAAAAACTTTTACAAACAAGTATTTACTTGTAACATCGGCGACTTTTTTGCTGTTAATTCTTCCCACATTGGGCCAGTTGAGCATGGCTTCATCCAGCTCATCTTTAGTGGGTAAACTGTACTCCTGGAAAGTGACGTCAACAATCGATCGAGTATCCCGCGGGTTGTCTCCAGGTTCGAACGATTGAGCAGCGACCGTAAAATCATCCGGTGTAGTTTCAAGTTCATCTTGGAGATATCTTGTCAGCTAAAAATAATATTTATAATAAATATTATTTTTAATGTGAAAAGGACAACTATGTGACCTAAACATAGAGTAACATCAGTTACCCCGACCCAGTCTTGAGTTGTCTGTGGCAGTTTGGAATATTATTAATTATAATGCCCGATAATCAAGCTGCTGATTTTTGTTTGATGCTTAGCAAACGGATTTAATTCTCGCCATTATTTATTTAATAAAACTAAACGACTTTATAGTCTTGACATAGAGTAACATTAGTTACCCCGACCCAGTCTTAAATTAACGTTAATATAAAACTATAATATAAGATTTACTTATTAATAGCTCTACGGTTCGGATTTTGATTGTCGTGATATTGTGGTAACTCTTAACTAATATTTGCCAGTAATAATTTACCCTAAAATTGCAAAGGCCTATAAATTAGACATATAAATATATCGTACTCTAAGCTTTATTATATGTTAATGGTAACGTGTTAAACTAAATTTAGCTTTACAGTCTGCTCTAGAAACGAGGTCAAGCACTTAAGCCATGGGTTAAAG
Source organism: Corella eumyota (assembly GCF_963082875.1). Classification (NCBI taxonomy): domain Eukaryota; kingdom Metazoa; phylum Chordata; class Ascidiacea; order Phlebobranchia; family Corellidae; genus Corella; species Corella eumyota. The sequence goes on along the minus strand of NC_137494.1, from coordinate 15,225,015 downwards.
TTTAGTAAACTTACAAGACTCAGTTTTCAACCAAAGCGATTTGCAAAGCCGGGTTTTATTTAGTGTTTGTGCCAATTTAAATACGATACGACCTCAACAGGTCGTAAGTCAAGTGTTTGTTAAATTTAAGTAGACAAAGTTTATACAAAACTTGAGACTTGAAAAGAATTTGGATCGATTGTCAACAAACGTTTTGCATTATACAAATATTTCCGCAGTAGACAAAATAAATTAATAATTTGACTTTTTTAGGAAGGTTTTGTTTTTATAAAAACAATTATTGCATTATCGCCAAAAAAAAATCATTTTTTTGATATATTTGGGCATAGAGTTAACGTATGTATTTCTTATGTTATTTAAACTTTATAAACCAATACGCATTAAAAAGTTTTAATGTGATTGACTTATCGCTGTTAGAAATTCAAAGTCGGTTTTGCCCACTTTAGTTTAAGATTTGAGATAAGATAAAAACCACACACATGGCCCACGCAGTTGAGCAAGTGACGAGATCTTAACGGTTTAAACTCGGTTTTAATCGAAAACGATAAAATCTTAACAGCGGAAAATAAAACCTATGATCTCATGTCTTACTCAGGGATACTGCAACATTTCAGCAGTTGGGATCAAACCCTGGATCTTAGAGTTAACTAAAAGACGCTAAAACATGCCAGCAATAAAAATCAAATTCAAAACTTCTAGCCTAACTTCAGAATGTTACAACATGTCAGCAGTGGGAATCAAACCCAGGATCTCAAGCCTTACTTAATGATGCTACAACATGCTAGCAGTGGGAATTAAACCCAGGACCTTAGGTCTTACTTAAGGATGCTACAACATGCCAGCAGTAGGAATTGAACCCAGGACCTCAGGTCTTACTTAGGAATGTTACAACATGTCAGCAGTGAGAATCAAACCCAGGATCATAGGTCTTACTTAAGTATGCTACAACATGTCAGCAGTGGGAATCAAACCCAGGATCATAGGTCTTACTTAAGTATGCTACAACATGTCAGCAGTGGGAATTAAACCCAGGACCTCAGGTCTTACTTAGGAATGCTACAACATACCAGCAGTGGGAATCAAACCCAGGATCATAGGTCTTACTTAAGTATGCTACAACATGTCAGCAGTGGGAATTAAACCCAGGACCTTAGGTCTTACTTAAGGATGCTACAACATACCAGCAGTGGGAATCAAACCCAGGATCATAGGTCTTACTTAAGTATGCTACAACATGTCAGCAGTGGGAATTAAACCCAGGACCTTAGGTCTTACTTAATGATGCTACAACATGCCAGCAGTGGGAATCGAACCCAGGATCTCTGGTCTTACTCAATGATGCTACAACATGCCAGCAGTGGGAATCGAACCCAGTGTTTTTATAATTACAAATTAAGTTAATTTTACCTCATCATCTATTTCCTGGGCGAGTCTGATAAATTTCCTCGATGTTTCACTGAGTAAAGCTGACCTAAATCTGTTCCTGAATGTTACAATATAACTTCCTAAACAGTAAAATTAAAATGGTTAAAATTATGTTAGCACTAATAAAAATACGAGTTAATACAACTAACATATAAAACCAATGGACTAAAGTAATCCTTAATTTAAATCTTAGTAAACATTTTTAATCAAATAATAACATTGTGAAAAGTTTTACCTTGAGCTGGTGCAACTTCCTGAAAAAAAATTGTAAAGTTATGAAATATATAAAAATAAAATAAAAAGTTTTATATATTTTATGTTATATATTTAATATCTTATATCATTTCAACTACCAAACTTTAATAAAATTTTAATTTTAAACAAAATATGCGGTCGCTTGTTAAAAAAAAAAAAAAAAAATTCTGATTTTTGTTTAAATTTCAGAAAACTTTCAACTCACCTCTCCTGATCCTCCACTTCCGTTTTCTTCTCCATAATAATCGCCGTAATCTCCTCCATCATCGTCGTAATCGTCCCCTTCTTCATATTCTCCATACCCGTCGTCATATACTGTTAAACATATTAGTAAAGGTTAGTTTAAGTGTATTCAAAAAAGTATAATCATCGCTACTTGGTGTCTAAGGTTCGATTCCCACAGCCTGAGGTTCTGGGTTAGATCTTTAGAAGTTGATGTCTTGAGTTTGATCCCCACCACCTAAGCTTTTAAACCTACAACATAAGATCCAGGGTTCGATTCCCACTGTCTGAGGTCTTGGGTTTAATCCACTTTGTTTAAAATCCTTTGGTTGGTTTACATTCTTTAAGCTTCTGGGTTCGATTCCCACTGCTTAAGGTCCTAGGTTTGGTCCCCACACTGGTATTTTTATTTTCGTATACTTTTATAATTAAAGCAAATATCGGTGTGGGTGAAATATTGCTACAATAAAATTTATATTTAAACTTTACACAAGTTGACGATCAAATCTATTTGCGACATTTATTTAAACAAAGCCAGACTATTAGCAAACAATCTAACTAAATAAACCAACCCAGATCAAACTAAAACGGAATAAACTAAACAAGCAATCATATAGGCGCTATAACAAAATTTGCTATTTGAAAACCTTTTAAAATCTAACTACAAATGTTCATTTACAAATTTTAAATATTTATCTTATGTAGATTGTGAGATCAAATTTACAATAAGCGAGATATTTAAAAAATTACAAAATCAATTATTTAAAATCCCAAATATTTAGGTTAGAAGTTTCTAATGCTTTTGATAGAAATAAGTATCGTAGACTATAAGTTGTCTATACAAATATATTTAAATTTGCCAGTGCTAAAACTACCCCGATAACGTTATTTAATGTATATACATTTATACAAGTAACAAAATTACGGTAAAGGCAAATTCTCCATACAAAAAATTACAAAAAATTTTTAGAAAACCTAAACTTAATACGAAATTAGTTTTAAATAAAACTCAACTTACCCCCTTCATATTCTAGCACGCTGTCGCTACCTCCATCAAAGTATTGTCCATTAACCAAACTTAAAGTTAAAATTAATCCTAATAACAGCGCCCAATTCATCTTCTCAGGTTGGCTTTCTGCGTGGACAATTAACTATAACTATTCACGTTAACCAGCAACCTTTTAAAATAAAAAATAAAATGTTAAACTCTAAAGCGATATCTACAGAGATAAGTTTCCTTTAATGTTAACTAGTTATTCAAGTTGATAGCTTGTAATACATATTGATATCGTGTAAATTGTAAGTTAAAGACGCTGCTATCTTAACTAAATTAATATCGCAAAGCACATGATTGCTGCTTTCTGTGCGCTAATAACAACGTTCTTGTGAAATTGAATTTCGTTCGGAAATAAGATTTTTTTTCGGCGGTGAAAAGTGAGAAAAAAGTGCGGGTCTAACCACAAGGCAGCGACGGAATCCGCTCAAGCCAGACCGTAAGTGAAGTTGATGGATTATTTAATATGCTAATAACTACCTACAACATATAAACTCCACTCAATCAACCACGAATTTGGGCTTGCTATTCAGTCTAACCTTGCCAAACCTTCTGTTTTTTATCTCTTAATAGTTAACACTTGTTTAAACGAGCCTTCTGTGAGCTGTTAACCCTAGGATTAGAAGCTGGGAACTCAAGAATAGGCAGTGGGGGATTAAATCCGTTTTTTCTTTGCAAGTTTGCAACTTTTCAGCGGTGTTCTGTTACCCTGAACAATGCTCACATACATATATATAAGTGTGAGAGACGAAACCGAGTGGTAGCGAAGCATAAAAGCGATTGTTCGAATAACAAGGAAACCAGTGTGCGCAGTCGGACGTGCACTGATACCCAATTGCTTAATTTTTCCGACGGAAATTTCAAAAAAATTCGAAAATTTGCAAAAAAAATTGTCGAAAAATTTGACACAAAACTCGATTTTTAACGCCTTTATAACAGGTGCAAATAAAACCACATTTATTTAATAACGAGACATATTTCTAAACAAAATCTCAGTGGAGTTTATTAAAATATATCAACCCACAGTGGAATACAAACTGAACTTTATTTAACTTTAAAAACTTAAAAACAAAACTCAAAATCCCACATCGCGAATAGAAAAATGTATTTACTGATGATGATGATTAGCAACTTTTTATGCACCGCAAAAATGTCTTAAAATCATAAAAATAACCGCGTTGTATTAGGTTACGAGATGCTCTAATTAGCCTCGATTTTGCTGACAGCAATTCTTGGTGTATTGCAACATTTTAAAACCCTTTTTTTCATCCCAAATCGGTAATTTTTTACCAAATTCAACAGTAAATTTGCTAAAAATATGTTATAATATTCAACATTTATTTAATAATGAGCCATTGTTTAACGATTATTATTTCTTAACAATTACAACAATCAAAATTTTCTTAACAATGATTTAACAATCAAACAATAAAAGCTATTATTATATTTATATAAACAATGCAACGATATATAGAGAACAATAAATTTAACTTTAAAAATCAAATTAAGGTCATTGGCAGCTGTAAAATCAACACAAGACTTTTATTTATGTTTTAAAAACCAAAAATCATTTTAATCACACAACCTCCTATGTTAGTCTAGACACCAGCGTTTCCTTTTTATATATTTAACATAATTCGTTTTTGTCTGATCTGACTCACTTTTAACTTGTTTTTACTTTGGATTTCGATTTGTAAACATGTTTTTCCAGAACTATAAAAATCAATCTGCACAATTCAATTTCAAAATGTCTTAAAAAATCGCTAAAAATTAATTTTTACCTAATTATTTAAACCTGCAGACAGTTAAATTCGATTATAGCCGTGTGTTTATATTACAACGTAACAATGCAAAACAGTCGTTCACTTGTTTAAAATAAAGGACCATTGTTACAGGATATAATGCTTTATAAGCACACAAACAATCACCAAATATGTTTTAGAGGAAAAATCTAAATATGGGATATTAGGTAAATTTAATAATTGCCAAAGATAAGAAACATCAAAGTCTTTGTGTAAACACTTTTCAACGGATTAATTTAAAGGAGAAATGATAGAAGGTAATATTATAGTCTACCTGCCTTAAGCGACGTTTTATTCAATCCATCTTATTTTAAAGGATTTATAAGATATATATATTCCAATTTCGGATTATTATTTTTATATCCAAAACTTTATAATACGAGTTATTTGTGGATTGGGTTCTTAAGCTAAGAATAACACCTGCATCTGTAGATAACACATTTTAATATTAATAAAGTTACCTAAATTTTGATAAATAAAACGAATTTTCTAGAATGGGTCAGCTATAGCATAATAGCCCAATAAAAATGAAGTAACTGTTGTTATAAAGCGCAGTTGTTGTTATAAAGCGCAGAATTTTTTAACAGAGTTTAAAATACGCATTTTCTATGGCCTTGGTGAGACTTGAACCTGCGGCCTTACAAGGTATGGATCCGACATATCGATTAATTTACTTCGTTACAGTTTTAAGGTTACGGAAAAGTAGGTCACGTGTTATTCATAAAATATTGGTAACTCTCGGCTGACAACAAGCGGGAGTATTTTAAACAAATTTGGCACACTGTATTTGACGGTTGAACTACAAGTCGAGAGGTTTAAAGTTCGAGCCGCACCAATGTCACACTATTTAACCTCAAGTCGGCGTTAATGAATAGCTAAAACACATCACAACAGCCCTTAATAATTAAAATACAAAAATTGTACAAGCTTAAGGGTACATAAAAAACATATATAGCATTATATAAAATACCTTTTTAATGTCCATTGTAAGGTGGTTCTTTTGCATTTTATCATTTCGTTGCATTCTTATGTTTTAACACTTTTTTATATCCAGATATTCAACCAGTTTTGTCCACAAAACAGTTTATCGCATTCATGTTATATTTAATATATTCCTTATTACACTTATTAAAACCTTAATAAAAATAAAAACTTTTTATACTAGTTTTTATACTATGCATATTAACCTAACATTCAACCTCTTTTTACTGTATATCCTTACTTATATACTAATGATTATAAATAAACAACTCTATCTTAACCCTATAACGTTGTACTAAATGCTGTAATGCTAGGCCTGTACTACAAAACATTAGCTCACTATTAAGGTTCATCTCGTAAAAAGCGTTCGTGCGTTTTAGCTTACAAGACGCGCGCGTGTTTTTTAAACTAAATCAGCCACAAGCAAAAATGAATTGGTTTGCACATTTACTAGAAGGCTCTTTTGTAAGTTTCATGCAAGTTTATTGGCGATACATTTTAAATAAGTTAAACAAATTACCTATATTTTAACATATGCCATAACATACTTAAAATCTTTATGTAAACATTAATACTTTTGACCTGTTTTAAATCATTAAATTAATTTTGTCATTTTTTCCCGTCGCATTGTTGTAATATTAATTGTATATCGTATTTATTATTTACTTTTATCATTGCGCGAAAAAACGAGAAAAAAAATAATTATGATAAGTTTTACATAAACCTAACTAATGTTATTGCAAAAAAATCTGACTTTTCTACCTAATTTTAAAGACTTTTACTTTAAATTAGTTGTAGAAACCTTTAGTTAAATGTAAATAAATATTAATTTACAATTTTTCGAAAACATTTTAAAACAATTTTTATTCAAATAAAAGAAATTCGAAACAGAACTTGAAAGAAAAAAATATTTACAAATTTTTCAAGGAACACAAAAAAAAACTCAAAAACTTTTAAACTTTAAACCAAGATTGCACTTCGTGTGCTACTCTAACTAGATTCTAATTCTAATTAAGACCACCCCGTTACCATATAACACTATATATATACAGTATGTTAAATGGTACTATATAGTGTTATAGATAACGGAGTAGTTTCTAAGTAAAAGGGATTGTTTTAAAGCATTTCAGGTAAAAGAAAAAACACAAAAAGCTAAAAATGTAAAACTTCCTTTTAGCTAAAAGAACCAATATATACAAAACAATATTATTTTCAGTTGATAGTACGAAGTTTAAAAGTACTATAAACCTTACAGAATATTCAGTAAAAATAAATTAATGAAATTGTGAAGAATTTAAGTTTTGACCAAACACAGTGCACATTATATATACGGAGGAGCTAAAATAAAAGCAGAAGCACCGTTCACTAAGATCTACAAAATGTGCAATTTAAATACCCACAGTCCTGTAGCGAACAAACTACAAATTAAGCTAAAAAAAACAATTTTCATTTGGAATATAATCGCTATAATAATAACAGCACCTTTAATTAGTAAACATCTACTACGACGCCTTTCAAAACCGAGACGTATCTTTTGTGTTAAAATGGTTTGAAAAAGTTGTTAGTACGCTGGTATAGGACGATCAACAGACAACATGTTAGTTAAAGCAAAAAACTAAATATCACGAATATATACAAGCGTAAACCAAATGCTGTTTAGACAGGAATGTGAATACATGTTAAAACATAGGTCGAATAGTTGGTTTTAAAATTCATGAACAAACTACTTTTTAAATATTCTAAATCTAATATATTTACAACCGTATTAAAGCAGGCAAAATTATTTAAATTTATGATTTTAAATTTACTGCCAATTTTTTGGTAAGTTTAGATTAAAAATGGGGCAGTTTTGTAAAAGATGCCAGCATCAGAATATTGTTAAAAAACTAAAAATTATTTCACTAAAATTTGGTTAAAAATGCGCAAAAAAAAAACTTTATTTAAAAAATCCATTTTTGGTTTAAAATTATTAAAATTCATTTCGAAAACACGTGGTTAAAAAATTAGTATAAAATTAAAATTAAACCTTCACCAAAAATAACAAAAAATCAACTTTATATTCAGACAAAAGGGTGGTTTAAACTTTTGTGTTATTTCAAGCAAAACTAAAAACTACGCGAACCGACTAAAACTCATTTTTTTCTACTCATGCACGTCATAATAGGTGATTGTTATTGCAGATAATGACGTCACAGTTTGGATACGACACGTGATGTTTTTTATGCGAATCGCGGGCGCCCTTTAGCGGTAGAAATTTCAAACACGAAAGACACAAACAACAAACATAAAAAAGCGATAAAATAAGGCAAATTCATCTCCGGCAGATAGCGCCAAAGAGCAAGCGTTTCATACAAACCCAAACCAGTAAAAAAATCACTTTTTTCAGCGGAAAAACGAGAATGTGCAAGGGAAAATCTTGTGCACAATTTTAACGAGTAATGCGCATATTAAGCTGCATATTTGAAAGTTATTTGAAGTTTGTTTTAGTTGAAAATGAATTCTTGGATATTTATGGGTAGGTCAGTCCAGCAATCAACTGTCCTTGCTAGAAAATTAAAAATATTTTAATTAGTGGCTGCAGTGGGAATCAAACTACAGATTTTAGGTCTAACTTGAGGACACAACTATATGCCAGCAATGGGAATTAAACCCAGGACGTCAGGTCTTACTAAAAAATGTTACAACATGTCAGCAGTGGGAATTAAACTCAGAATCTCAGGCCTTACTTAAGGATGTTACAACATGCCAGCAGTGAGGGTCAAACTCAAGATCTTGGGTCTTACTCAAGGATTTTACAACATGCTAGCAGTGGGAATCAAACCCAGGTTCTCAAGTCCTACTAAAAAACGCAACAAAATGCTTAAAATGCTATAACAAACTCAACCTACCGAAGCGAAATGTCCTGCCAGTCCACCTGGTAGAGTTGCTCCAATCCCGGGTTGGTTCGTATTCGGTGCCACAAATTGTTGAGCAAATGCCGTGTCAGAAGTGATCAATTCACCAGTCCCTGCGGTCAAGGTTCGGGCCCCGGGTGAAGGGGACGGGTGGTAACTAGCGATAGATGGCGCTGTTGCTCCATGAGTAGCGTAACTGTTCAAAACTGTAAAAAAAGGCAAGTTTTAGCTTTTTAATCAACTTAATTATTAAATAATAAATTACGTAAATTTGCACTAAAATCTAGAATGAATAAAGCAAAGTGAAAACTAAGCTCACCATAAGAACTAGTGAAACTAATTAACTAATTAACTAATTAACTAATTAGCACAAACCTGACGCAACAAAATCTCTTTTTAATTCGTTTCCAGACACTGGGATTTGATGATGAAGAGCCTGTGGGTTAGCTGCTGTTAGAGTATCCAGTCTCGCCCCTGCTGGGGCCATCATCCCAACACGAGCTAACCCTGCCATTGCTGCAGCTGTGGCGGCATCTTGCGCATACACTGATTGTGCACCAGGGGCGGGAGATGGCGCCAGAGCGAGACTTGGGTGGTAGAACGCAGTGCCTGCTGCAGCGGCGGTTGCTGCCGCTTGTGTTGGATCAACAAGGCCTATATAATGAGAATGTTACAAACAAACTAAGACAACAAATCTAAAGTAGAAAGTATTGAAATATATCGAATATCTTAAAAAGTTGTTAATATAAAAAGTTGTTAAAACTGGCAGCGTGGTGTAGTATTTAAAACACTTCATTACATAACACGAGGTCGTTGGTTCAATCCCCACTGCTCTCATGCTGTAGCGCCCTTAAGTAAGGCGATATAAACGGTATGAACTCCTGCTGAGCTAGCATTTAATTAGCAGCATAATTATCGGACAATTATAATCAATACTATTCGAAACTGCCACAAGTAACTCGAGACTGGGTCGGGGTAACTGATATGTAAATTCAACCTTTCTACATCAAGGATAAAGATATATACGAAAAACTGTCCAAAAACTTACAAATAACAAATACGACAGTAGAAAGAATTATAATATTTAAACAACATAGAACTAAATTACAATTTTTATACAAGTTTTGACGTAGTAATTTATGAAATAAAATTAAACTTATGGTCCAGATATTAATGTGTATTTAATTAACTGTTATATCTTAACATCTTACAAGTTGAAATCCTATTATCTCGTAATAGGAAATACAAAGATATAATTATCGCCAATTTTAAATTGAAAACCCATTATTAAAACTTAAACGTGTATAAGTAAGTAGAACCATTAGTAATTAAACCCTTTATAATTAGTAGATCCAAGTCTTTTTAAATTTTGCTTTCATATTTATATAAAAATGAAAAACTGAATTTTAGTGGCAAAATTAGATTTTATATTTTATTTTGTAAAATTTTGCCATTTTTAAACTTTAAAAATGTTCATAATTAACTAAAAAACTAACTAAAAGTAATAATTCAATAATTATAACATTACCCTATGTAAAAGCCAATGTGAAACTAAATATACAAGAAATTAGATTTCTTATACTTAAGTACTGGTATATTATAGGTTAACTTACTTAATGCACTGGGATAGGGAGAATAAGTTGTTGGGTATGCAGCATATGTTGATGCTGGACGACCATAAGCTAATCCTGGAATGCCTGGAAAAATTAAAATAGTAAAAATTTAAAATTAGTCAAAAATAAAGGTATGGAAAAAAAGGAATCAAAAACTGTATAACTAAGGGTATTGACATAAATAAATATATTTTTAAGGCTAGCTCTTTTTAAATTTATATATATTTATCCTTGATGTAGAAAGGCTGACTTCGCAGTCCTAACATAGAGCAACATCAGTTACTCCGACCCAGTCTCGAGTTGCCTTTGGCAGTTTGGGATATTATAGATTATAATTGCCCGATAATTAAACTACTGATAAAGTGCTGACTCAGCAGGAGTTAGTATCGTTTATAGCGCCTTACTCAAGGGTGCTACAGAATAAAAACAGTGAGAATCGAAACCAGGACCTAATGTAGTAAAGTCAAGTGACCTAACCACTACACCACATTGCAGGTTATACATTATTTTATTTATCAAATCTTACCGAGTACATAAGTTTGAGGGTCAACGTAAGGATAAGTTCTCGTCCGAGCTGTCCGAGCTAAAGTTGGTAACATCACTTCTTTTGGTTGAGCTTTCTTACATTCGACCTACATTAATATAAGATTTTGAATTTGAATTCCAATATTTATATTTATTTTGTCAATATAGCTATAGGTTAATTATTAATTAAAGTTGAATATTTACCATTTTATTGTTAATTTCATGGAAGTGAATTTCACAAACTTTTTCAACTGGATCTTCGTTGTCAAAAGTTACGAATCCAAATCCTACAAAAAAAAGAAAAAATTAAAGTTATTTGTGGTTCAACTTTTTTTTAATTTTAGGAAATCTTAGTATATAGTCTTACAATAAAGGTTTACAAAACTAATGTCTTAATATTTTAATTATAACTCAATTTTGGAAGCCCAACAAACAACAAAACCATCAAAAATTTTTCTTTTTTTCTTTAATTTTTACACATTTTTTATAACAGATATCTGATGCTTAATCAATGTTACTTTACTTAGTATGATATAAACAACAAACAGTCCCTTTTTTTAACTTAAAAATAAGTCTTACAATTGTATAAAAAGCTATAGTTAAAATTATTAATGTATTGAATACATACATAGACTTAAATCCCTTCAATTGTATAAAGTATTGTGTGTATATTGTACACTTTAAAATGTTGAAATTAAAAGTTTTAAATGTATTGTACTCGACTTATATTTAAAGCTAGAATTACGATCACTTGAGCAAGGGTTTCGAACCCGGATCTACTTCCAATACGTGGCAAAAATTTATTTCAAAACCTTTCGTTTCAACTGAAGGTTGTGAATTATAAATTGCTGATTTATTGCTTGGTAAACAAAAACGCCCGCTTTTAAAACTCAATTTAATTTACACTGAATACGAATTAAACAAATAACAAATTGAAGCTTTAGTTAACGGTAATTTTAAGCAATTATTTAACAGTTTGTATCTCAAATTTTGTCCAATTTTTTATATAAACTTATATAGATTATTATTAATTATTCCAATTTGAAAATTATATCAAAAAATTTATCGTATTAGTGTGAAAATAAAATCATATATGGTCGCAAAATATATATTTAATAATAACAAATTTATACACAAAAAGTTGTTTAAAAAAACGGCAATTAAATTTAAATTATTCATCTAAACTATTAATTTTAAATATTTATTTTCTTTAACTAACGATCCCTAAAGAACGTTACCATGTCAACAATTTAGGAATAATATTTTCGCAAAATTTAAACGGTCACATACAGGTATAAGAATATATTTTCGATCAATCTTAAGTAAGAGAATAATATAAACGCCCTGGAACAACAACCTAGCTACCGTTGGTATTGTTTAACATAGGCGTGTTGGGACGACATTACTATACAACTATTGAAAGGTAAAAACACAAAAACTGAAAGTCTTTGTTCGCTAAATTACAAACAATGAAGAAACAAACGGCATTGTTGGTGATAAATAGAAAGGGTTCGCTTTACAATTTCCCTAATTCGTTTTTTGTTCGTTGAAAAGTATTGAGCAACCACGTGGCTTTTGAAACACGTTTTTTTATATAGTTGGAAATTAATTTTCAGAATTTTTTTTCACAATCTTAATCCGTATCCATGATTTAATTAAATAATTAACAAAAACAAATCTAAAAACTCATTTTAAAATAAATTTTGTGTGATTTTTTTTATAATTGTTTAATTAATTAACAGTTAGGAAAGCCTAATATTATATAATTATGTTCATTTCATTACAATTTAACCGTTCTTTTTAGCCTAACTAATTAAATGTTGTTAGGTAACATAAAAAAAACATTTACAAAAAATTGGCGGTAGCCGTTTGAGTAAAGTTTTTAGCTAGTTTCAAATGTACTTAAGTATTTCTACTTATTCTACAGCTGGATTCATATTTAAAGCACCCTTATATACTTAAACATCTGGTTTTAAAACTAACTGATTGTTGTAACAGAGTACTTGATGTTATAGCAAAATAGGTTAAACGTTTTATTAAGTTTGTTTTAACGAAGTTAACAAGTTGTTTGAAAATTGTTGAAATTTTAAAGTGGGTTGTTTAAACGGAAGGGGGAAAGAATGGAAAATTTGTTAAGAACTTTTTTGATAAATTGATTTTTTTGACGGTTTAAAATTTAAAAATTGAGCCTAAAAGTTAATTTAATTGGGTCCAGGTCCTAGTATTACCCTTTTAAACTAATTTTTAAACACCCTACACAAAAATTTTTAACTTTAAAAATGTAATTTTTTTTTAAATTAAAATTCACCAAAATAAATAAAATACAATTTTTTTTCCTATAAAATTAAAAATAACCGTTGTTAATAATAATAATACCTATATAGGTATAACGTTATAATAACAGTTAAATATCGGTGTATTGTTAGAGCGAAGTTTAAAAGCATTCTGAGTGCTCCTTCATATATTTTCCCATACTATTCAATACAAATATAATAACGAGTCTGGGCAGGTTTTATTTAACAAAAACTTGAATTATTTTTGACTTTTCCACGTGGCAAAAAATAGGCCCGATTTTAAATTCGTTTTTGTAAAGATTTTTTCCTGCCAAAATTGACCAAATGTAAAATTTTAATTTTAAAATTGTGAATAATGTTAATTTTTTTAAATTGTAATTTTTAACTTGTGTTAATATAAACTTAATTAAAAATTATTTTGGTAATATAAACCGCATGTCTTGGTTAGGTGAGCATGCCATAACATATTTAAAATCTTTGTATAAACATTAATACTTTTGGCATGTTTTAAATCATTAAATTAATTTTGTCATTTTTTCCCGTTGCATTGTTGTAATATTAATTGTATATCGTATTTATTATTTACTTTTATCGATGTGCGAAAAACCTAAATAAAAAATTGTTTTCCGTTTAAACCAATATATCAAACCAACAATTAAATTTTAAATTAATCCAAAAATAAAATTACAAAAAATGTTTAATAATAAATATAAACACCACTACTATATCTATTATAATATCTTCACTAAACGTTTACAAAATCACACAACTTAATGATTTACTCTAGTATTTGTTGAACTACTATTTTGTGATATTCTAGAATATTATTGTAAGTGCAACCAGGTACAAAGTGACTATCTAGTACATCTATGATTAATTAAAACAGCGCAAAAACTAGATTTTAACTAAATATGAGCACAACTAAATTGAGGACAAACGATATAAAGCAACACAACCTTCAAACGGTGTGAAAATAACGACATCTAGTTAGTTAAACGCGATAAAAAGTCGTTTTATTGTAGACTATACACTTCAATTTTACTACTTGTGGAACTATATTGGTAATAAAACGGCAAATTTAACTTTTTATTAACTTTAACAGTTAACTAGCTACCACTATCAACTAAAGTGGCAAAAACTTACCGAAAAAATTCCAAATTTTCTATAAAATTAAACCTTAAAATTGGAATTCCGTTTAACAAAAATATACATAAATATTGGATTTTTCCTTCTTTATTTGATTATTATATCGTTTAAAATGTACTGGCGTTTACCAAATAAAATGTTAATAATCTGGTTTTAATTATGATTAACATTAATTAGTTATTTAATTAATTTTACCTCTATGTCTATTGGTTTGTTTATCAAACATTAACATAGCATCTTCCACCTAAAAAACAAAAAAAAAATTAAAATTTTTAAATTTTAAGTTTTGTAATATTAAAAGATTTAGTGACCATATTATAAACTAGTGTTTAGAGCATGTTTTAAACTATGTTTTTAGTTTATTCAAATTGGTTTTATAATGGTGTTTAAATTGCTTTATTTATTGGTGTTTAACTAAGCCTGTTGGGAACCATTAAATTTGGTTTATTTTTATATTTTAAACCATTAAAATTGGTTTATTTCGTATATTTTAAACCAATAAAAAATTGGTTTATTTTTGTTTCTGACAACCATCAAAATTGGTAAAAATTGGTTTATTTTAATTTAATATTATTGTTATCAGTATACGTAAAAACTTTTGATATTAGATTTTATAACATCCTAAAATTAACTCCAAAAAGGTCACGTGACCGCCCCAAGCATCTTAAACAATCGAATTAGATACCATAATTGGTCACGTGACCAACGATTTAATAATAATGACGTCACAAAAAGTTAAATTATATTTTAATAAAAAAATCGCAAAAATGGAATTACGTCAGTCATATGTTATTAACTTATTTTTGAATGAGGTTTTACGTAATTTTTTTTTCTTTTCATTCTAGTTACGTATTAATAATTAATAATTATTCTTTCAATGGATTTCGATTCATTGTATTAAATATAATGGTGGATTGTTAAAGGTGATTTATAATAATGGTGGATTGTTAAGAATAAAGGATAATTGTTAATTATTAAAGTGAATAAGAAATGACGACTGTACTTAAAATTTAATATTAAAAATCTAACTGTTAGGAAAAAAATTGACTTTTGATGAAAATTTCATTATTTTTTGTAACTTTTAATATTGAAAAGCGTTTAACTTTTGACGTTTATATAATTTTTTTTCCATATGCCCCTTTTTTGATATTTTTTTATCAGGTAAGGGTTTGCTGTTGTAATGTGTTTAAGCTATCTGTAAACGCCGGACTAAAAGGTGAATAATGTGGCATTGGTGCGGCTCGAACCCGAATCCTTTCGGCTCGTAGTCCGACGCCATAACCGGTTAATTTACAATAATCTATACCTGTTTGAATATTATATATATATATATGTGTCCAATTTAAGGGCCTACAAAACAAATAAAACTTCTGTTTGTGGTGCGCAGGTGAATTATTGTGGACAAATATTAGTTAAGAGTTGTGAGCATATTACAACAATTAAAATCATGATGGTAGGGCGGGCTATTAACTAATCTTGTTATTTTACCTTTCCGTATGTTCCGAAATAATTTTTGAGATCATCCACGATTGTATTTGCTGACAATCCTCCAACGAAGATTTTCTTGGTTCGGGTCACCATCTAAAAAAATTAAAAAAATTAAATTTTGTAAACTTTTATTTTGTTGTAAAATGAAGATTTTAGAAACTGTTATATTATAATCTGTTTAACTATAAGATAACAACTTTTAAATTGACGTAATCCCTAATTAACATCAACTAATTAACTAATTAAAAACCAAAATAATTTAGAAAGATGTTTTAAAAACTTAAATCTTTAAATTTTGTTTAAAATAAACAATTTAAAAAGATTAAAAATATTATTATTAGAAACTAATTAGTAATAAAAACCAATTAATTAAAAATAATTATTTTATTATTACATAATATTACATTTTTTTAGGGTTTGCTTAAAACTGACTTTACTGTTATTAAACATAACTTGTACTTTGTATTAAGTGAAGAATAAGAATTTATAACTTAAAATAAATATATGACGTCATATTCAACATACGTCATCGGTTTTATGTTTGTTTAAAGATGAAAAGAAATTCGGATCGTTTCAATTTGAGTCAGAAAAACAATTTCAAACAATTAAATTTTTAAACTTAATTATATGAAAAGTTACCTTAAGATATATTTTTAATTTAAAAATTCTAAAATACCCATTTTTTGCAACGTTTTGTTATTCTTAATCTATTACTTTTAACAAAACATCTATTTTTTTATTTAAATTTTAACATTTTATAACTTGTTTAAAAACGCTGTAAACGAAATTTAAACATAGTATTCAGTTCATGAAATCTTTTAAAATATGTTTTTTTAAACTGGCTACGCACGAAATAAAGTTAAAAGAAAAACATTTTAACTTACTATATTATAAATAACTTTATGTTATAAAGCATTAAGTGCCCTTGCCCTATTTTAAAACTTCGCAAAACTGTTAAATATAATTAATTCTATGACTTAAAAAGTAAATTAAATTATTATAGCTTGTATTTTCTTAATTAAAAACGATTACATTTTGCCATATTACTAATTATAAATAAATAATACATTATTTAAATATAGAAAAAATAGCAAAGCCAATTTAAGGGTTTAATATGTGAGATTATTTAATTTATATTTACATATTAGAATTTAGGTTTGGTGAGCATGCCATAACATACTTTAAATCTTTATGCAAACATTAATACTTTTGGCATGTTTTAAATTTGTCATTTTTTCCCGTCGCATTGTTGTAATATTAATTGTATATCGTATTTAATATTAACTTTTATCAATGCGCGAAAAAACAAAATAAAAAAAAAAAAAAAAATATTTTACCTTAACGTTGTTGTTGTTGTGTATGAGAGGATAGTAAGTGTTTTACTACTGAGTTTTTATTATTACAGCTTATTACACCAACCTAAAAACTACTTTAAATTGAACTACTCTTAATTTTGATCTATTCAAACAAAAAGTAAAATTTAAATTTTTAAAAATCTATGATTTTAACCAAGGTTCTGATATTGAAATTAGGTTCTATATAACTATAATCATCAAGTACTCAAACTATAGTAGCATCGCGTATTTATGCAATCAGTAAACGGCTAAAAAACTTTAAATACCTCAACCAATATGACTTTAAATTAACTTTTTCTAGTCTAAACATTTCGATCCAAATTTAAAAACATCAAAACTGCTCAAAAACGGAAAACTAGACTGACTAAAAACCTAAAACCTTGAATTAAATGCCACATTAAAGTAAGTAACCTTATCCGAGTTCTACGTTTGCCTGTAATTATATCGAAAGTCTAGTCAAATTTCGCAATTCAACCTAATTCCATCAAATCGAATTCTAACTGGGTTTGTAAGGCAGTAGTGAATACAAGAGTAAATACATCTTTCTTAAGTAAGGGAAGGTATTGTTTGTTATAGGTTAAGCTTTTACTGAATAAATAAAAGCACCTTTTTCTGTCTCGAAATTTACTTTTTATTTTACATCGTCATCTTTTCAAAACCATCGGAGCGTTGTAGGAACAATATAATTTCAAAATTCGAATATTTTTTGATTCCAAACAGCGCCAACTTATAAAAATATAAGCCGTTTAAATCCCTTTTTTCAACAGGGCTTATTAAGTACGTTTTACGTCATTTTTTGCCTACTAAAAGCGCTAGTTTTATGCAAATATATCATGCTGTTTGCTTATCATAAACTCTACATTACAAAAAAAAATTAAAAAATTAATTTTCGCTAAATTTTGCCAATAAAAACACATTTTTTAAACTAAAAATACCCACTTTCTAACAATTGCTTTTTAAATTATACTAAACTTAACATTTTAACTAAATTTTTTTAACATTTTCGTTAAAATTAAGCCCTATATTTGTAACAGTATTTCACGTATAAGCGATTTTATATTTAACACGTGGTAGCGAAATAACGAACTTTTAAACCTATCATTATTCCTCCATACTTACAACAATCAATAAACGTCAGTTTTGTCGACTTTATAAAGTGTTTAATTATTATTTTTACCGTTTAAACCAGCTATTATCTACCTCAACATTTCCTATAAACTTTAACAAGTGATATTTTGAATGAATTTTATGGATTTTACGGCTGAGCGAGCATCTAGTAAAACATTCAGCGTAGAACTTTATAATAATAATAATGGTTAGAGATCGAATCTGAGATAGTAAGGTCGTTTATTTTTCATTTTTGACAATTTCAAAAGATGTGTCAACGCTGTACAATAAACAGACAACATTAGTTGAACTATAATGTTGTTAGTATACCAACTTTACGGACAAAAATAATGAAAACTAACCAACGAATACGTTTAAAAATAATAAATAACGCGATTTTTTTATTTGAATATAATAAATTTATAAATTTTAACATTTTAAAAACGATAAATTTGTAACGCTACTATATATATATTTATTCTTATCGCTGTATCAACAATAAAAGTCTGGGAAATAATGCTTCACATAAGCTAATATAATAACACTAGTTTATATGTGTTATTTTATATCTAATTTACGTATTTTTTACTCCATTTTTACTTGAATATTACAAATCTTTATTTAACATATTCAAAATTAAAATTCTCGTTCCATATTAACTTTACTGCCCTATTTATCACGAGTTCTCACTCTGTGCTATACACAACCCTTCAGCGTGTCGCCGTGTCACAAACAAAGTGAAAATACGACGCGTTGTTCTCTATATAAAAGCTTTTATACGATGGCTCTCGCCTGCCAACTAAGTAACTAACAGAAAAGTGAGGTTATAATATTTTACACGCTTCGACGTTCTTGCGTAACCGCCCACGTTCCAACATTTAACGTCAAATATTTACCGAATATGACGTCACAAAAAATATTTTACGTTTAACTCAAAATTTAAACTTAATTCTAAACATATATTTAACTCTCGGATTTTTATTATTTTTTTGTATATTTAAACAGTATAGAACTGACCAATCTATTTTAGTTAGAATGAGTTAATATTTGAGCAAGCAGGGCGGTATATGGGCGAATTATTTAGCGTTAAATTAAGGTAGCATAACAAAACAATTGCTGACGTTTAACACGGCAGAACCTTAACCCAAGTTCAACTTAAAATGAGTTTAAAAATAGGGATCAATTTAAGTTTTAAACCCTTTACAAAAATTTATTGAAAAAAAAAAATGTTTAAATTTTAATATTCAATTTTTGTAACCTTTTTTACAAATAAATCTAACGAAAATTTTTAAGATACGAACAACTTTAATTAACATTATTAACCTAAGGTTATAACATATCAAAATTAAACTTTAACAAATCTTTAAAAATTCACTGTTGATTTGGGTCATATAAAATTACAGTATAGTTCATATGAGTTAAAGTCTTAAATTCCAGTTGGAAATTAGTTTGTCAAAACAAATAAACTCTTGTTTGCGTTAAGTTTTAACGAGCCACAAATCCATTCAAATTTACACCTGGATTCAACTTAACGACTTCTCTAGTCCGTGTTTTGACTACTACTTACATACTTTAACTTTACATGTAAAATGATCGCTATTAGCGCTGACGACGTCATGGAATTGTGACGTCATTTAACTATAGACTTAAACTTTAAACGAAATTTCAATTTATTTTGCTAAAAACGTTGTTGCTTTAAAAATATTAAAATTATTTAATATTAACCCTTAACTACACTTACTTTTAAGTAATATTTTTACACCAACTAATTAATTAATTTGTTAATTATTAAATTACAAATTGACATAGCTACTTTTTTACTACAATAATTAATTAATAAACCTAACTACAAACTTAATTTATTTTTGCAAATTTCTGTCTTTGAATTAAAATCAGTTACTATAGTATTTAGTGAAAAATCTTTAAATTAAATTTAACTATATTGCTATGCTATATATCACTAAGGCTTCAAATTAATAACCAAAAAATTAACTTTTATGTTGCCAATTATAACCCCTAACTAGTAATGAGTTATATAGCGTATAACCCAACCCTTACAAGCTATAACATTTCAAAAACACGTGGTTGTAACGGTTTAAATGATATTACTATTATATTGGGCCACACGTTTTGCCACTTTTAGTTCGGTCACGGGATTGGATAACAATAAAGATCCGGTCTATTGTCGGGTCTTTCTTTTTAGAGCACTTGTGATTATTAATAAGAGGGCAAAAGTGATATCAAATTTTAAATTAAGATTTATTTGTAAAATTTAAAAAACTTTCTATATTATATTTAAATTAATTAAATATATATTAATTTGCTAATTATGGCATTTTTAAACCATAATTTAGATTTTTTTTATTGTATTTTAATTTTGTTTTTTCTGGTGTTTAAAACAGACAAAAATGTTTTAAATAAAATACAAAAATAATGAATAACTCACTTGACTTTGTGGTTTTTTGGGGATAGCAACTTTTGCCTCAATCTAAATAAAATAAATATATTATTATTAGTGAAAATTGATTAAGCCTATTTAATTAAACTTTACCAATATTATTTTAAAGATATTGTTATTTATACACTTTTTAATAGTAAGTATTAACATGTTTACCAAGTTTTTAAATAACAAAAACTGTTTTTAAAATGTAAAAACTTTTTGTTTTTTAGAATTCTTAGAATTTAGTTGTTGTGTGGTCTACTTTTATTTATTTTAAAAGTTAAAAAATAACAATTGAATAATGGACAAAATAAACATCCTAATAATAAACCATTGTTGTTGCTAAGCTACTAACAAACGATCGATTATTACTCAAAAATTGGACAAAGAAAATTTTATTTTGATGTTTTTTTAGTATTTGTATGAATTGGTTTTTGTGAGTTAAAAGAAAATCAATATAAAACAATATTGTTAGGTAGCTAAGATGAGGTGTTTCTGTTTAGTTAAATTAAAGTCAATTCAATGACTTAATTTTATATGTGGCTTTAAATAAGGCTGCCATGCCATAAGCAAAAAAGACCTAATATTCTTGGTTTGATTCCCACTGCTGGCATGTTGTAGCATCCTTGAGCCTGAGATCCTGAATTTTATTCCCACTGCTGGCATGTTGTAGCATTCTTAAGTATGACCTGAGGTCCTGGGTTTGATTTCCACTACTTGCATGTTGTAGCATTCTTAAGTATGACCTGAGGTCCTGGGTTTGATTTCCACTACTTGCATGTTGTAGCATTCTTAAGTAAGACCTAAGATCCTGGGTTTGATTCCCACTGCTGGCATGTTGTAGCATCCTTATGTAAGACCTGAGGTCCTTGGTTTGATTCCCACTGCTGGTATGTTGTAGCATTCTTGGACAAAGCGTCAACAATATAAAAATAAGCAACAATTGTATAAAAATTAATTTAAAACAAATTTTAAACTCACCGGTTTTTGATCCAGTGTAAGTTGACCTTGGTTGTGTAAAACTTTGTCCACATTATTCGAGTCCTGGTAAGTAACGAACCCGAAACCTCTGTTGTAGGGAGAAAAAACAAAACGCCTTCGCAGCCATTATTATTATCCAATAAATTTGGTTTAACATTTTTAAGTTAAAATACTGATATAATGATTGTAATTAACAAGTTAGATGTGTAATATTTAATTAAAAATTGGCATATTTGGCAACACTTTAAGTGATGAGTTTTATATTTTATTGGGTTTGAGATTTGAGCTCGGCTTGAGTAAGGTGTTATAAACAGTATTTAAGCGGTTGTAAAGTGTTTAAGCTATCTGTTAAGACCGAGCTCAAGGGCGAATAGTGTGGCATTGGTGCGGCTCGAACCCATAACCTTTTGGCTTGTAATCCGATGCCATGACCGCTATACTAGACTATTTCAAAGGTTGAAAAAAAGGTCAAACATTGCTCTGCGGCGCTACCTTGCGGCGGTTAAAAATGTTTTCTAAAAATGTTTTTTTTTCACTTAGTAGTTACTCTATGTTTAATGCGCTTACATCGAAAAAACATTTAAAATTTCCCCAAAACTAAGAATTAGACTCATCTATTCACCTTGAACGCTTAGTAGTTGGATCCCTCATCACAGTGGCTTCACTTATCTCACCATATCGACTGAAGTACTCTTTCAATCCGTCTGTAAAACGTCACATACTTCAATATAGGCTCCACTATACTTATACAACTATCCTTATACATAGATATATGTTATGTAGGTATTGTGTGATTTTTAGATAGGTTTTCAAGATATAAAAACTTAGGTAATGTATTTGAATTAAAATTGACCTTTATTTTTAAGTCTACACTTCTCTAGCATTTATTTTAACATTTAATAAGCTTTACACGCTTACTTAAACTTAATATTTAATGTTAAATTCCATTAAAAACCCTTAAATGTTAACTTACCTGCGGTAGTCTGCCAACTTAATCCACCAACGAACATTTTTCTGTAGAAAACAAACCGTTTAAAACTCTATTTTGATATGTACTACATAACTGTATTATAAAGTGTAAAATAACAGAACAGAATTAGATATATTATAATGAAAGTTAACGCTATGC
Source organism: Corella eumyota (assembly GCF_963082875.1). Lineage (NCBI taxonomy): Eukaryota > Metazoa > Chordata > Ascidiacea > Phlebobranchia > Corellidae > Corella > Corella eumyota. The sequence continues at coordinate 15,202,304 of NC_137494.1, read as the reverse complement.
TAATCTATATTACCCTTGATCCTGTTTTAAAGAATTGTCATCCGAAATTTCAAAGTTTGATGAAAATTGAGACATCTGTTTAATTTGTCGTTTCCAATGTTATTTCAAATCGTCTGTTTTTGTTCAAGTCCTAGGTTGATTTCATTTACAAATTCTAAGTCACTACTAAACAGAACATACTCAACAATATACTTTATATTTTTATTTAATAGTCCTTTAAATATTTTACAAAATATTACCACTAGCCTGCCTTATTCTTGACTATTAATAAATATAAAGCCTATTGTTGTACGTGCCAAAAACGTAACTACTTAAGTTTAAAAAGTTACAAAAAAAAACTAGTTTTCTTTTGCCCTTAAACTGAAAACATCTTCTCCAAAATTTTTGCGCGCTTTTTATATTTTTAACACGTTTTCTATGCTAGTTAAGCGTAGTTTAAGCTATAATACTGTACTTAATCTAAACCGTTTAAATTCTTACTATAAAAGATGTTTATTTTACATTTTTAACTTGACCGTATACATTTAAAATATCTAATTGAAAAAGGGGCGTTTAAAACTTGAATTAATGGCGCTATAATATACCGACAATTTTCACATTTAAATAACAAGTAGAATTTCAACATACTATATCAACACGTGACGTAGAGGCGACCATACTCACGGCTGTGTTGTTTCAAGTGCACCCGCTCAACGAGTGATAAAGGAATACAAGTTAACGCGCTTGGCCTAACGTTTGTCCTATATTGTTAAATAATATAAGGTATTGTTATCTCTAAAAATACTGGTTCGTAGTATTTACTGAGGTAGGGTAACAGTGTATATTATGCTTAGTTAGTTGAAGACTAAAGGCTGATATGTAAACCAACTTAAATTGTTAAATTTAGTAATATATTACACTAAAAAATAGCCTACCCTACTTCAAAAAAGATATTTAAAAAGCCATTAATGTTACGCATTACAAATTTGCTTAAAACTGTACATTAAAACTCTAATAGCGCAATTAACACATATAAATAAAGCTAATAAAAGATATATCTATCTGTGTTACTTTGCTTTTACTTTCTTTATTATAACTTTACACTTTAAAACCTCAACCTAAATTGCTTAATTCTTGCTTTTAAAACTTGACACCTACTGCTAAAAAAGGCGGTAAATGTATTGTAAGTGTTTTATGGGTATTTTTAATAAAATGGCGGTAATTACTAATTAATTTAATCAGCTGATTAATATTTTAACTGTTTTTTATTCGCTATTTTTAACTATCTACTACAGAACCTAAACTTCTTTCTGTTCTAGTATTTTTTTAAATCTTTACTACGAAGCTATAAAACTATGCTTACTATAATTAGAATCTTGGTTTTTCGGTTATATTATAAACTACTATACAACTAAATACCAATTCAATTACCAATTTTTGAACCTGAAACTGGTTTTGTCATATGTATATTAAAATATTATATAGTTACTTGATTTGAACACAATTGTTTATGTGTAAGCGTTCCGTAAATATCTTAATCTTTTCGATTTTCGATAATCTGTTGTATTTAATAATATTATTAATTAACAAATGGGTATTAAACTAAAATCGGTTTAACGTTGTGAGAAAATTTAAAACGCGTGGTTTAATGTTTTTTTTATATAATATGTTTATTTAATTAGAAGTAAAAATTAAAAAATATTTTTTGGGCTAAAAATAAAAAATTTTATAAATAAAAGTACAATAATAATTTTTTGGTATTACAATTTTGGCAAACAAAAATAAGAAAAAATAATTTTAAAATAATAAAAAAATAAGTAAAAGAAACAAGAAATTATTCGACAATTTTTTCCTTCAATTTTTTCTTCCTGTTAAAATCGATCACAAATTGGTTAAAATCCCTCTCGATCTCACCGAACGACGGTTGCTTAGCAACCTTAGGCTGGACAGGCTTCGATGACGTCATACGTGGACTGTCAAACACGTCGTATTCGAACGTGACGTCATCAGTTATTGAAGATGACGTCACATCGGGTGATATTGGCTTGAATAAAAACTTCAGGGATGAGTCTAAGAAATAATGAGTTTTTTTAAATTTTTTTTTTTTTAATATATTTATCCTCTATGTGGGAAATTCGACTTTGAAACCTAAACATAGAACACTTGGCTTCACTACATGAGGTCCTAGGTTCAATCTCCACTACTCTCATGCTGTACCGCCCTTAAGTAAGGCGCTATAAACTGTATAAACTCCTGCTAAGCCGACACTTAATTAACAGCATAATTATCGGGCAATTTTAATCTATTATATTCCAAACTGCCACAGGCAACTCGAAACTGGGTCAGGGTAACAAATGTTACTTCCCACATCGAGGATAAAGATATAAAGATACATAAAAAAAATACAAACTTATAATTACCAGTGACAACATGTTTTATTGGCTGTGAAATCAAGGCGCTAGATGATGCTAGAGAGGTGACATCGGTAAATTCACTGTTTATAGAATTATCTCTGTAGCTTAGAGGACCAACTGACAGATGACCAGGTTCAATATCAGAGAACCGACTTTTTACTGAATCTGAGTCGCTGGAACTAGAAGATAAGAAATGAAGGTTTGTATCTGAACCGTTGGCGATATTTTGCTTGGTCTTTTGGATTTGTTTAATAACTGGTTTTTCCAATAAGTTAACAGACCGGTTAAGGGGAGATTTTATAGGCTGTGAAACAGTTTTATCTGTAGCTAAGTTGTGTTCAGTTTCTGGTTTAATATTATGACCATTTTGTGAATATGGTTGTGAATTAGACGAGAAATCGTAAGTAAAAACAACTCGCTCATTGTTGTACTTTTTTTCAAGTATTTTTCTTGTATTTGAAACACCAAATTTTGAGGTGGATTTAATTTTTCTAAGACCAATTTTATTTGATGCCTTATAATTTGAGGTCTGCTTCGTTAAACTTTGTTTAATTTGCGGCAACGAAAATCGTTTTATCGAAAGTTTTCGTAAATCGTGGTTTATTTTTAAAACAGCTTCTTCTTTAGATTTATCAAAACTTTTAGTATTACTCAGTTTTCTGGGTATAACTTGTACGTTGTTATTGTTATTCTCTGTTGAGCAATAATCTTGAATTTGTGATGTCAAAAATGTGGTATCCTTTTTTGGTATTATTTCTTGATCATTTTCCATTACTGAAAGGGGTGATAAAGGTATTATAGATGTTTTGCTAGTATTCCTTAATAGTGGGTCAGTAGGAATAAAATTATTACTAGTAGAATAAGATTGTGCTATGTTGGTTATACTAAACGTTCTTCTGTCCAATTTAAACTTCTCATTTATGCTTAAAATTGGCAAAGATTTAGTAAGTTGGTTTCTCTTGAACAAAGATTCTGGATACGATAGTTGTCTAAAGTATGTCCCTTTTATAAACTCTAAACTAAATCCATCAGTTTCAGTGAGTTCAAGATTAGATTCAGGTTTTTTAAGATAAACTTCAGCCACCGTTGACTTCATTTCCACTTCAGAGTCTTCTGACAACAACCTGTTATCAAACCCACTGTCCAATGAATCATAAAAAGATCGCATTTCGCAAAAACTCGGCGTATCCTGCGATTTTTTCTCACACTCCGGGCTAGATATAACATTACTGTTACTATGTTTGTTGTTACGATGTCTATGTCGACCTTTCCACCATCTTTGCTTTGTTTTTGGCGTTGAATTCTCAGTAGAATTAACAGAATCATTATGCTTGGAATTTCCATGTTTTTTAAGGTTCGTTAAACTTCCTAAAGACGCAGCTAAGCGACCAAATAAATTCCGTTTTTTACTCTTTGAGTTCTTATTCAACTTAGGAGTACTTTCAGTGGGTAAAACATTGTGGGACTGGGTTCTTTCTATCACAAGAGGGCGCTTTTTGTGCTTGTGCCTTCTTCTTTTTTTCCTCCCGTATATATTAACGTTAGGCATGCTCCCATACATGGTTGGTGTGTTGTTGATGAACAAAACATTGTCCTGAACATCGTAGCTCTGGTCGCCGTCGTATTGGCAAAACACGGGGTCAGTGACGTCATTTGAGGTGGTAGTGACGTCATCTTTATTTGCGGATGATGTAAGATCGTTAAAACTCGGGAAGGTTGTGATGTCATAACTGGGGGAGACTGTGACGTTATTAGGATTTGGAGAGGACATGACGTCATTGAAATTTGGAGACATCGTGACGTCATTGGATTTTCGAGACATCGTGATGTCATTGGAATTTGGAGACATCGTGACGTCTTTGGAATTTGAAGACATCGTGACGTCATTGGAATTTGGAGACATCGTGACGTCATTGGAATTTGAAGACATCGTGGCGTCATTGGAATTTGGCGGGACAATGACGTCACTTGACAGTGAGTCACGTGAGATAGTTTTAGTTAGCGGACGTGGTGAGGATTTGGTGTCGATAACATCCGGGGTTGAATTCTCGACCTTGGGTAACCTCGTGACGTCACCTGGTGATTTGTGATTATTTGTTGGCAACCCTGTCACGTCACCAGGTGTTTTGTGATTATTTGTTGGCAACTCTGGAGTTTTGTTGTTAGCTGTTATACTACAGTCTGCAGGGTTGTCAACTTTAACTTGGGCATTATCTGTAAAGCAACGCAAATTTAATTAATTGGCAACACTATTTTAATATTGAAATAGTTTAAATTGTTAAACTACAAAAAATAAAGCAATTTTAAATACATTTTCTGCCTAATAAGACGTTATTTAATCCATTTCACGGTAATTTAAATAAAAATTTAACAATTTTATTTCTCGACTGCCAAAATAAACACTTGTTTACAATTGATTTATAGTTTTAAATACAATCTAAAATCTTATTTCTTAATTTTTTCACCTTTATTTTTTTCATTTTTTTTCCACCACCATTTAAACAAACCACGAATCGTTGGCTTGCTTTTCGTTGAATGCGTTTCCATATTACCAATCCAACTTATATACAACTTTAATCAAATTATGGGGTATCCTTTAGATAAAAAGTACATCATTAAAAACAGCCTAAAAGTAGGTAAACCTACAACCAACTATTATAGTCTACAGCTTACAATAGCTAGACTTAACATATAAATAGTAGAGTATAGTGTTACTGACATTAATACTATAGACCTGGTGGATAACATCTAACTAAGATTATAAATATTTTTATAATCTAATTCTATTACTTTAATTTTATTGAGTTACGATTAATTAAAGTTTCGCTCATACATTAAATTTTATAGCACGTTAATAGTTATACTACACGACCTACTACTTCATTCATGTTAAATAATAATATTCTGTCTACGTCACGCTATATTACATTGAACATTAAAAATTTCTAATATCAATATGACTTTGGTATTTTTGCTTGTTTACATCTTGTAGTTACAATACAAGCAAGATATGAAGTACGTACGCAGCATTCTATTTATCTACTCAATAACATCCTTTAAAATTCCCCAACTTTATTAACATTAAAGTTAAACCTTAACACTTACATGCGTTGTTATTATCAAAACACCTCATTCAAAAAGTAGTTTCTTTTATATTAAACATAACATGTATTTATAAGCGCAGAGGCCAAATTAGGCTGAAAGGAAAAAACTTCAACCTTTCTGCTTGGCCTACAATGGCGACAATATTAGTTTTAAAGAACTCTCGTGTTAAATATGAGACGTAAAGAATGTGGAAAGATGATATGTTGGCATTGTTTTGGCCCCAACAACTTTGTCATAGGGTTTACTTAAGACCATACCGAAAATTTTTAAAGATATTTAACTAAAATGTCGACTAAACTGTCTAAAAATCCACGACACAAACGTGCACACATTTTATCGTGATATTAACAACTCAGTGCGTTTTCCTTAATAGGATTTCAATAACATTTAACATAACATCAACAAATGTGTTTTGCAGTGTTTAATACGTAAGCATGTATGTACGTTATCCTGCAGTTGGCTAGTCGGTAAAAAATATAATTTTTAACCTGTCTTAAAAATATATATATCATATCATGAAATGTATTGTAATAGTTGATACCGTGTTAGTGTATTACAGTAGTGGTTGTGATATATTCGTGCAATTTACGTGCAAATTTTTACTATTAATACTTGTAGTTACTACCTTAAAATTATGGTTACTTTTATTTGAACTTTGATAAAATAAAATTCGAAGAAATTAAAATATAAACTTTCATGTTTTAATAAATTGATTTTTAAAATACCTTGTTCAAATAAATGAATTTAGTCACTAATACAACTATATACAAAAATGTAAAATTTAATGCCCCAAATTTTATTTAATTTTTTCCCTTATTTTTAGCAGTATTTATAATATGCAATGCTGTGATATAATTTATAGAATTTATAAAGTTTTAATGATAAATTACCTAAGGATAGCGAAACTTTTAATAACTTCCTATATTGTTAAATCTGCATAGTTAAATAGAGTTACTACGTTAAAAAAAATGTTTAAATTATTTTTTAATCCAGTTTCGGTAATAGAACAGTTAATTTACAATTTTGATATAAAATAAATTATTTAAATTTAAACTGAGATAGGGTAATGAAGGTATAGGAAGTATTTAAATTGCTATTACAATAACCAAAGGTGGGCACTAAACCGTTAATGCGTTAATCGTTAATTAACGAAGTTAAATTTTTAAATAAAATTTAACTTTTAAGTTAACTTTAAAAATCGTTAACGGACCCGTTAACTTTCGTTAAATTGTGCTTCCGTTAAATTAAATCCGTTAATTTAATATTTTTACAAGTTTACCATGGTAATATAAAAGTATATATATTTTATTTTGCCGTTTATTGGGTTTAATCGCTTCAATTTTAAAGGATGTATTGACGATGTATTGACTGACGTATAAACGATGTATTGACGACGATGACGATGTATTGAAATTTTAAACGATGCAGTTTTGAAAACGCCATTTAAACTTACGTTCGTGTAGTTAAAATATCAACTAAGATAAAAACTGCTGTTTTTTTAAATAGGGTCGTTTCTTTGTTTGTTTTATTTAAATTTTAACGTTAACGTTTATCGATAACTACCGTTACATTTTGTTTAATTTAACTTATTAACGTTAACGAAGTTAATATACTATGTAACGAATTACCACTTAACGAAGTTACTTTCTCGGTTAACTGTGCCCACCTTTGACAATAACGTAGTATACAGCAAAAGCATAAGAAGTTAGTTTAATTAGCATAAAACTCTTTTAAATTATAGTTTTTTTTTAGTTTTATTTATTTTTATTTACGCGAATTGATAAAAGTAAATAATAAATACGATATACAATTAATATTACAACAATGCGACGGAAAAAACGACAAAATCAATTTAATGATTTAAAACAGGTCAAAAGTATTAATGTTCATATAAAGATTTTAAGTATATTATGGCATGGTCACCAAACCCAAAGTTTAATATCTTAACTTAAAATATCTGCATTTAATAAATGCACAAAATATTAAAAAAAAAACAGTTAAAAGATAAATCAAAACAAGCAACCTTTACAATACGCCAGACAAGTTATAAATAACCAGCCTACGTCACGAGTATTACGTCATAATATTTCTTGCGCTACTTTGTCATTCGTGCGTTGGTTTGATTTTATAAAATAAAAAAAAAAGTTCGCGTGACTTGGTACTCAGAAATTGATAGCAGGAATAACTCGGTTATAATTGAGATTAAGATAATTAAAATTGTTTATTCTTAATTTTGTGTCCAGAATAAACACTAATTTTATCTAGAATATTTTAAAATATATTTTAAATATGTCAACTTAACTAGCAAGATTAGACCTATTTAGTTATCAGTTTATTATATATTGTAGTTTTAAATGACAATTTTAAATTCTAAAAGCAATTTATTAAATGCAATTTTAATAATAACAGTAAAGTTAATAAAATATATTTAACAGTTGGACTATTTAGATATGTCAACTTTGCTTTCAAAATTTAGACCCATTTAGTTTTTAGTTATATTAATAATGTAGTTGGAATGCTTTATAATATTTCAATTAAAATATTTTTAAAAAAACGTTGGTTTTAGGATTTTGTAGTGATTTTAAGCAATATTATTGTTTAACATAAAAATGAAAACTATTTTATGTTTCGTGATATTTTTATTCACTGCTTCATATTCTCTGGAAATTGTATATAATTCTCAAAACCAATCATTCGGTAATTAATTTTAATTAATCAAATTAACTAATTAAGAAATGCAAAAATATTTTAATAACTAGTTAAATAATTTAATAATTATAAAACATAAAACAAGAATTTATTTTTTTAATTTTTAATTTTTTTATTTTTATTTTAAATATCTTGTTAAAATATTTCTAAAATAATATTTTTAAGAAATCACAAACCGTATTACATTTGATTGTGGAAATCAAGACTGCATGTGTTGTGGTAATGCCAAATCTTGTATTTGTAAAGAAAATTTTGTGGATAAAATTAAAATATTTGAAGATGTATGTAAAAAACATGTTTGTATTGGTAAGTAAGCTTCATTTTGTGTTTTTATTTGTTACGTAATAATGCATACAACTCATATAAAAACGTGGCCGAAAATACACCATAAATATTTATATTTTATTTGTATATATCTTTATCCTCGATGTGGAAAGGTCGAAAGCCTAAACTTTGAGTAAAATTTGTTACCCTGACCCAGTCGCGAGTTGACTTTGCCAGTGTAGGATATTATAGACTATAATTGCCCAATAATTAAGCTGCTAATTAAGTGCCGGCTCAGCAGGAGTTTATACTGTTTATAGCGCCTTAATCAAGGTTGCTACAGCCGGGAAGCAGTGGGAATCGAACCCCCGACCTCATGCTGTAGCAAGTGTTCTTACCACTACACCACGCTGCCGGTTGTCTATAAAAAACAAGTTAATTTTAATTTATAAATAAAAAAAACGTAAATACCTAAAGTGCATTCAAAATGTATTACTGTATATAACTGGGCAATATGTAAATTTATAGATACGTACATATATTAGTAATCCAAAGGTTATGTTATTTTAACACTTACTTTTATGCATAATATCCTGAAAGCACGCAAAAACTCTTTTTATCTCTAGTCATACCACGCAATGTTGTGACAATAGTTTAAGATAATATACAACACTATATTACGCACTTAATTAATTACTTTTAAAATACGTAGTCATGTTGTTCCTATGTAATTACTAGAAAAACATAAACAGTTAATTAAAAAACTTAAATCTTGCCAATAAAAACCTAAATTCAACCAAATTTTTTTAATTTTTTAGTTACAAATAACTCAGATCTTGTGCTTCCAAATGGAACTCGAAAATGTACTGAAGACCACCTTGGAGTTCTGGCTTCTGTTGAACGAAAAGGAAATACATATTCTTGTAATTCAACTCTACCTTGTGCATGTAAGAAAAAAAATTTAAAAAAACTCATACTGACCAATAAATTGACCTAACTTTTTCACCTATTCTTTTTTTAGTTTTAGATGAAGATTGTATAACTACATTATCTTCAAAACAACAACCAAAACAACATCTATCTGCAACTGATATTACACCAGGTAACACAGTGGTAACCATGTTGAAGTAAAACTTTTTTTGTCTTCCCTGTTTAACTATAAATAAAGCTGTGGTCTGCCCAATTTAAAAATTTTAAGAAAAAACAACAAAATGTGCCTATACATATTTATTGTTAATATAAGATGGCCAACTTTACAGCCTAACTTTTACTGGCCTATTTTTATTACCCCAAATCAATCTAAAATTTCCCTTTTTGTTTTAGTATATTGTTAACATAAGGTTGTTGTCTATATCTATATTTAATACTAGGTATTGTGCTTATTTAAACCTATTCTTAATGTCAGAAAGTTATTATCACAGGCTAGTTAATAAACAACTTTGTTATTATCCCGACTTAAAGCCTTAAATTGTTTAAAATTTTTGAAAAAAACTTTATTATTCATTATTATTTAGATTTAAACAACATTACATTTGAGCAACAACTTAAAATAATATCCACAAACTCCGATGAATTGGAAGATATTGAATTAAACATAACTAGAATTTGGGAATTGGTTTTTAAAAAACTTAAAATTCAATTTCCATGTGAACCAGATTATGTTAGAGAAATTAGGGGAAGAGATGGAAAAATTTTTGGTCTTCGGTAATGAACAATTGCTTATTGTAAAAAGTTTTGATACCTATATTTTTTTTATATCATTATCCTCGATGTGGGAAGGTCGAATGCGCGACCTAAACATAGAGTAACATTAGCTACTTCGACCCAGTCTCGAGTTGCCTGTGGCAGTTTGGATATTATAGATTATAATTGCCCGGTAATTAAACTGCTAATCATGTGCTGGCTCAGCAGGAGTTTATACCGTTTATAGCGCCTTACTCAAGGGCGATACAGCATGAGAGCAGTGGGGATCGAACCCAAGACCTCATGTAGTGTAGCAACTACATCACGCTGCCGATATAGTATTAAATATAATATAAGATTAAAACAAATTCAACACATTTTACAATCATACTTTTTATATTAAGAACACAGACGTAAATAAAATTATATATGAAAGTAATAATGACACGCATTTCTTAGTCTATAAATATCTTGAATCTGTTTACAGAATTAAAAATCAAGATTATATTTGTGATGTTTATATTTAGATATGTTATATCTGGAGCGAATATTACAGCCAAGCAATTACTTCGACAATACAGACAAGAGGCGAAAAAAAACAACGAATTATGGCAAAAAACTATTAGCTTTCCACGACAAGGTAGTTTAAACTTTACTTATTTTTTTATTTTTATTATATTATTTATCCTCGATGTGGGAATGACAACTTCACGACCCAAACATAAAATAACATGAGTTACCCCAACCTAGTCTCAAGTTGCCTGTGACAGTTTGGGATATTATAGATTATAATTGACTGATAATTATGCTGCTGATTAAGTGCTGGCTCAGCAGGAGTTCATACTGTTTATAGTGCCTTACTCAAGGGCGCTACATCATAAGAGCAGTAGGAATCAAACCAAGGACCTTATGTAGTAAAGTCAAGTGTTCCACTATGTCATGCCGTTGGTTGCAATATTACTAAACTTGCCTATAATTAATAAAAAAACTAAAATTAGCTTTTTTTTATTAAAAATGTATTCCTTGTTAGTTAAATCCTGCAACAATACATGTAAAAAATCGATGAAATGTGGTGAACAAGCTAAAGTGGATTTAGTTTTTGGCCAATTTATTTGCCAGTGTAAGCTTGGATATGTGGGCGACCCTAACATTAAATGTATTGGTAAGTTTATTAAAATTGTTCTAACTTTTTACTATAAATAAATATCTAACCTTAAAATCGTATTAAAAGACTTATATTTTTTTAATTGATTTTTAAAATTGTTTAATTTTTCTTACTGTATTTGGCTTCCGTTCCATAAATAAAATAGGATATTAAGTATGTAAAATCATTAAATAAACCATTTATAACTAGTTTAATATCTGACAGTTTATATATAACGTTGTACAATTAAACACTTAATCATTAAACAACTGTCACTAACAATTAGTTTGTTGTTACAGGAATTTGCCAGGAAGAGGAGATAACAACAACAGCAAAAGGAGATTTAACTTTTGCTGAGACTTTTGCTGGGCTAACTTCATTATCAAAACAAACCTGTCCAAACGGTAGCCTAAAATTAATTAAAATATTACAAATGTCGTTTTTCCATTGTTTAAAACTTCCTTATTTGATTGTAATTAATATTTTAAACTAATTATAGGTTACCCTCTTGCCTCTGTTACATGCAACAACTCTGCCCCTTTCGAATTCTCAAACGATATTCTTTTCTTTAATTGTGGGGTAGATATCCATGCGGTTCTTGATATGGTAAGTAACAAAAAAATAAAGTCTTTAGAGTATCCAAAACTATTGTGGTAACAGTTCTTGGGTAAGCGAATAAACTCCTGAAGAGCCAATCCTAAACTAATAGTTTTACACATTTTAACTTGTAGCCTTAACAAGACACTTGACTTCACTATGTAAGGTCCTGGGTTCAATTCCCACTGCTCTCATGCTGTAGTAACATTGAGTAAGGCACTATAAACGATATAAACTCCTGTTAAGCCAGCACTTAATCAGCAGCTTAAATATCAGGCAATTATAATCTATAATATCCCAAACTGCCACAGTTAAATTTAGACTGGGTTGGAGAAACTGATTCAACTTATTTTTTATTGAATAATATATTTTTATAACAGGCTTATAACGACTCGCTATCAGTTGAAATAGCTTGTTCATATTTACAAATCTTGACTGCTAATTCAAACGATTTATCATCGAAGGAAGTCAACTCGGTCGTTAACTTTATGGAAAATGTAACAAATAATGTGAACGAAGGAAGAGTAGAGGTATGGGGTTATTAGTCCTGTTCATTCTTTAAAAAAATATTTAGTCACCTATTTTTGTCTATTTTTATGATTTCCAAGTATTTATAGTACATAATAGTAATATTAATACCCAGCACAAAGTAGTCACAAAATTTCTATTAAATAACTATTAAAAATATTTAAAGCATTTTTTAAATACTGATGACTTTGATAATGATTAAATTATTCACAGATTAAATGGCTGTTTGATACTTATATATATAAACATATAGCGTACCATATTACTATATACAAAAAATAAACATTATTAAATCATATTCTTATATAGGTATCAAGTGTTAATGTATTACGAAGTCTTGTCCTAATATCATCCCAACTAGCTGAAGGTTATTGGAAGCCAGACCGTTCAAAGAAAGCGATGGAAAGTCCAGAATTTAGAGCAAGCGACAATGAACTTAGAAGAAGGATTGCGACTTATATACCAGAGTTAGCGATCAGATCTAATGTGTTTAAAGATAACGGAGATATGTTTGTGATGGAAACTGATGCTTTATACATGCAGGTAAATTACAACAGAATATAATTTGGTGCTAGAATTTTTTTGTATACTTTAATATTTCTTTAGCTAAGTAAAGACCAACTAAAGTTGGATGACCTTTTTTTCTTATCACTTTAAGGTAATAGGTTTTTGATGTTTTATCGAGTAAGGGTGTACGGTTGGGATGTGTTTGAGCTACCTGTAAACGCTTAAGGGCGAATAATGTGGCATTTTTAAGTTAGACAATGATATCTGCAGTAGCACTTACATTTTTTATTTTTAAATACTTTTTTATGCTTATACTACTTAACACTTTAACTAACCTGCAATTTTTGTTTTAATATAAGTAAAAATACTAAAGCTTGAACAATAGGTGCTGTAGAGGAGATGTGGCAACAGTCGTTGCAGATTTAAATAAAGTAATGTAATTTCATTTCTTAGATCACACAATCCACAAATGCTACAAGCAACGGGACTTTCTCATTTCAACCAATTATTCGAACCAACAACGGATCAACGGAAGAAAGTCCGGTTACTCTAATTGTTCCATCTGAGGTGACTGAAAGAGCTTGGTCGAATGAGAATGCGACCACTTTAACTCAGAGAAGAACTTGTTTTATTTTGTACAAAAGCGATACATTTCTACATACAGCCAGGAACATATCATATGTAAGATTACATTTATATATTAGACAATATCCATTAGTTTATGTATAATCCTAAAGCCATCAAATGGGTGGATTTATTAAAAGTTATATGGCACTTCATTGTAAGTAAATTATATGATATACTGTTAGTTATGTAGCACAAACCATTTTTTTTATATAAGCAATATATGCTAGTTCATGTACACTGCTTAAGACAATAACAATATAAGTTTATTGTAAGTTATATAGCATAAAAGAAAGCATTATATGCTACAAAAACAAAGCCTTTGTCTAAACTGCATGCTAGACTACAAATGGCTGCAAAGTTACAAAGCAATTTACTGATATATTGATTTTAAGCAATTTTGTTTCAGGTTCTATCTGTTAACATTGGTATAAATGTAAAACTCGATAACCTTCAACAACCAATCAAAATGATACACGAAGATTTCAACTACACCAAGAACTTTAAACCTTTCGAAAACTCGACAAAAGTAAGACTTTGATGTTTATTTAAACACCAAGTTTGTCTATATAACAAATAATCCTTTTTTTAACTTTTCAGCAACATTTAAAACATAATTTATTTATATTAATTAAGCCAAAATGTAAAAATGTCGACTTTACAGCCTAAACAAGGAGAAATATCAGTTACCCCGACCAAAACTCAAGTTGACTTTGCCAGTTTAGGATATTATAGATTATAATTGGCTGGTAATTAATCTACAGATAGTATTTTAAATATGCTTTTAAAACTCTTAAAAACTTGATAGATTCTACGACAGAAACCTAAGTGTGTGTTCTGGGATTTCGAACAAGAGATGTGGTCAGAGAAAGGATGTTATTACAAGATTGGATCAAACCCTCCAGAATGTAATTGTAACCATCTCACTAACTTTGCAGTTCTTGTGGTAAGTGTAGTTGTAAGGTCGCCAAATTTAATTAAAATAGAGAATATGTTACATTTTAAAATGCAAAAGCTTAGCTTAAAATTCAATGATGGTTTATATACATGTATATACATGTTGATGGTTTAAAACCAGTTAAACGTTGTTTAATTTTATCAACATTTGAAAAAGTAACAAATGTAAACCTTACAAAAAGAATTATATCTTTAACTTAATACAATTTTGTCGATCTAATATGCTTTATAATTTAATTTAGGTAACTGAACTAGATACTAAAGATATTCCCCTGTCAACAGTCACTATAGTTGGATGTAGTTTATCAATTGCCGGCCTTATCTTTACCAGTTTAGTGATCGCTGCTAGCAGGTACCTTCATCTAATTTGCAACTTGAACTTTAATTATTATTACCAGCTGCATAGCTATATTACTTTTAATATTCTTAAAGCGATACTACCTTCTAGAATATCGAACATACTACTTTTTAATTATAAAAGCCCTACTTCTTTCTAGTATTACCTACATACTAGTTTTAAGCATCAGCCTACAAACTGAACTGTTAAAAGCATATTAAGACTATACTAGCATCATAAAAGTTAACGTAGAAATATGATGTAAAGTTGGCATTTCTACATTTAGTTTGTGCATTGTATTAACTAACTACAACTGTTTAATTTGCAGAGATTTAAGGAAAACTCGATCAGGGAAAATATTGTTAAACATTTGCATCAACCTTGCATTATCCTACATTGTATTTGTCACTGGTGTTTCAGCTTACAAGATAGAGTGGGCTTGTATATTGATCACTGCTCTACTTCACTTCTTTTTCCTAATAACTTGGTTTTGGATGGCTATATACAGCTATGATATGTACAACTCGCTAGTAAAGGTAAATATCATATTAACCCATATAAAAACTTGAAAAACTGACATAAATATATCTTTCAGAGTTAAAAAAATTTATTAAACACCATTACATTTGCCCAGTATTTTACTTATACACATTTTACATAATTCTAATTTAATGCTAAATAATTTAGGCTATTTATATAAAAATAACAACTTTTATTCTTATTAGGTTTTCAGTAGCTACCAAACCAAGTTCATGCTTCGAGGAGGGATTGTAGCTTATGGTGTTCCCCTTATTATAGTTATAACAACTTTTAGTGTAACAGTGGGCCAACAAATATATAATGGAATTGATTTAAGTAAGTTATAAAAACATTTTTATACAATTCACTTTAGTATTGTTTTATTTAAATATCGGGTTATATTCTAAATGCTTTTAAATTAGCAAGTTTTGATTTTTTAAAATATACTTTCTAACAAAAAATGATAAATTATACATTTTTCACTTAGTTTAAATATTTTACACTAAATAAACTTGATAAATTTATAAAAAAACTTTTTGTTAAGATTACTGCTTCTGTTTTTTTAAATATGCTTTTGTTTATTAAACCACATGTTTCCATATCAAAATACCAAAACTTATCAAAATCAACAATTAAAAAACATTAACACCTCCTAAAATGTATTTTTACAACTTTACACAAGTTTAAAATAATATTTAAATTGTTTATTTGTAGTTCCGTCTAGCTACCATCGTGAGAATGTGTGCTGGTTACTAGATGTACCATTATATGCCAGTTTCCTTGCCCCAGTTGGAATATTACTTTGTTTTAACTGCTTTGTTTTTGTTGTGGTGACATGGGAATTGTACAAACAAAATAAAAAGGTAAATATATTTATTTATTTTTGTATATATCTTTATCCTCGATGTGGGAAAGTCAAATGTGCGACTTAAACATAGAGTAACACCAGTTACTCCGGCCCAGTCTCGAGTTGCCTGTGGCTGTTTGGGATACTCTAGATTATAATTGTCCGATAATTATGCTGCTGATTAAGTGCTGGCTCAGCAGCAGTTTGTCCCGTTTATAGCGCCTTACTCAAGGGCGCTACAGCATGAGATCTGTGGGGATTGAACCCACGACCTTATGTGTCCTTGTGTAAAGTGTATATCCTTGTATAAGTCACTTAGGGCTAGGATTTAATTTATATTCAAGTATATACAACTAATTTTTTATACAGAGAAAAAACTAAAATTACAAAAAAGTTTAGGTAAAATAGCATTTAAGCCTACATACCAATTAATTATTTTAATTTAAGTGATAATTAATTAAAGAATTTCATTTTCGTAGTACTTATGTAAGAGGAATTTAAGAAAAAACACTTATTAGCTTAATTAACAATTAATCTTAATAAACTTAAAAATCCCATATTCGACAAAGCAACTGTTAATCGATTATCATGTATAAAAAAACTGAAATTTTTGGTCATAAAATAATCATTAAAAAAATAAACAACTAATTACAAAAAATTATTAACACAAAAAATTTATTTTAGGCTCAATCTGATGCTCTGAAACGAACTACGAAACAGTCCTTACTTATTTCATCGACTATGACGTTTATAATGGGGATCACGTGGGTATTTGGGTATTTGATGTTGATTTCAACAAATTCTTTTTATTTGCAAGTTATGAGCTGGTTGTTTGCTATCACCAATGCTTTTCAGGTAAGATCAAGTTTTATAAATTATAAACAAAAGTTAAAATAGTGTGGTGTACTAACCATGGCATCGGATTACGAATTCGCACCAATGGTCGCACCAATGCCACACTATTTTGCCCTTAAGCCAAGCGTTTACAGATAGCTTAAACACACCAAAAGGTTTCGGGTTTGAGTCGCACCAATGTCACACTTTTGCCTTTAAGTCCGGCGTTAACGGATAGCTTAAACACATCGAAAGGTTTTGGGTTCGAGTCGCACCAATACCACATTATTTACCCTTAACCCAGCGTTTGCAAATAGCTTAAACACGTCACGACAGCACACCCTTTGTAAACTTAAAGGTACTGGGTTCGAGCCGCACCATTGCCACGCTATTTGTCCTTAAGCCTGGCGTATACAGATAGCTTGAACAATCCAAAAGGTTTCGGGTTCGAGCCGCACCAATGCCACACTATTTGCCCTTAAACCCGGCGTTTACAGATAGCTTAAACACACCAAAAAGTTTCGGGTTCGAGTCGCACCAATACCACATTATTTACCCTTAAGCCCAGCGTTTACAGATAGCTTAAACACACCAAAAGGTTTTGGTTTCGAACCGCACCAATGCCACACTATTTGCCCTTAAACCCGGCGTTTACAGATAGCTTAAACACACCAAAAAGTTTCGGGTTCGAGTCGCACCAATACCACATTATTTACCCTTAAGCCCAGCGTTTACAGATAGCTTTAACACACCAAAAGGTTTCGGGTTCGAGCCGCACCAATGCCTCACTATTCGCCTTTGTGCCTGGCGTTTACAGATAGCTAAAACATCTTACAACAGAACACCCTTACCTAATTAAACATACAATTATGTTAGGATAACACAAAAAAAAAGAACCGTAGAGAAAGATTTTAATTAATTAAACAATAATATGCTGCCCATAAAATTTTTTTTTATGAGTCACGACATTTTAAACAATCACGAAGCCTGGAATTAATTGGACTTAAGTTATTTATAGATTTTTATTGCGTTATTAATTGCACGCACGAGAAAAACGTAATATAAAGTAATTGGAAATTTTAAATTAAATTTTTGCGATTAAACTTCGCGTATCAAGTTTTAAAAATAAATAAAATAGATTACTTTTGACTTAAAGTTTTACTTAAAACTGTTACATAATAAATCTACATCTATATGTAATGAAGTTTAGTGGACGATATATGATTATGTGTATGTTCAATTTATATACTTACGAAATAAATAAAACTGCTGTTTGTAGTGTGTGGGTAAATTATCATAGGCAAATATTAATCGAATATTGTGACCATATTACAACAAATAAAATCCTGACAAATCAGTGGGCTATTAACTAGTTAAGGCCTGTTCACACGATAAGGTATCGTTGCGTTGCGCTGCGTTACGTAACTTTACGAGTTCTAGTGATTAACAAATACAAAATAGCTAGTAAAAGTATACCGCTTACAAAATCTTGTGTAAATTTCGCTTCGGCTACAAAACGAAATCTTACGTAACTTACGCAAACTTTCGTACTTGTGAACGACTGTTCATTTTAAATGGTTGCGAAATCTTGCACTACGTTACGTTGCGTTGCGTACGCCGTGTGAACGGGCTTTACAACCTTTTTCATCTTAAGCAATACTAACTCTGACTTCTCTATTTCAGGGGGTTGGGATTTTTGTTTTAACAACCCTACGAAGGGACGATATGAGAAAAGTTTGGTGGACGCCACTTAAACAGTTATGCTTTAGGTCTGAAGTTCAAAACGAACATATCTCCCTACGTAACTCTTCGACTTCGACTGCTACCTCAAAATTATCGAGTCGAAAATAATAAAAATTGAAAAAGTTGTTACTACAACTCGAAAAACTAAAAGTTGTTGCCAAGTTTAAAATAAAGTTAACATAGCTATAATACAACAAATGATGTTTTATCATAACTGTAAAGTTACTGCAAAAATTACAATTTTTATCAACCAAAAAAAGAGGGTTAAATCCCCATGTACAAATACTTTATTCTTATGTTTTTATATATTTATCATCATAGTTTGTGTTGCAAAGTTTAAGTAAAGATCTTGTACAAAAATGTTTATTTTAAAATTCTAAAAAAATAAACATTTTTTAAACCTTTACTGTCTTATATTTTCTAACAAGTTTCTAGCTAGTCTACTTCAAAATCTACTGAACTAATCTGGGTCAAAATCCAATCTAAACAATATTATTTAATCATCATGTAAGTACGTAAACGTAATAGGCAAGAATCGCCAGGAAATAGTTAGAACAATATTAAATATTTACAAATTAATAAAACACAATTGCAGAATAGGAACATATATAATAAAATTGAAAAACTAAGACTTTAAATAAAAACAACCTCCGAGTAAGGGTCATAAGTTCATGCCTTAATTAATTAAAATCTAATTAGCGAGTTAATTAGCAAACTAATACCACCTGATAACGAATAAGATTGTTAAACTAAAGTTACTGTATAATAAGATTTAATATTGGCCTTCTAACATAAATATAAAAACCAAATATTTAATATACTCCCATTGCTTATTAAGCTGCGTTTTTCTTTAATTTTGCGATCTCTTCCTTAAGTCGATGATTCTCGCTTTCTAGAACGAAATCCCTGTTATTCTTCCGCGCCAGGTCACGCTCTAATTCCCTCTTACCACGTGACGTAATCTCAAGTTCGCGCATGAGCATCGAAAGATCGCTTTTAAGTGCACTCATCTCACGCCAATCTGCGGACAACTCAGCGGCGCCAACTGCCGGCGGTGATTTTTCGCTGTCCTCACTCATAACAACGTCATCCTCATCCGAACTATGGCTCATAGGTGTGTTATTATGGTTGGTTTTAGAGTCAGTTTTACTTTTATTATTGTTTGTTGGTTTGGTTAATCGTAGAACCACGATCCGAATCGAATTCGTTTCTTTTAGAATTCTTGCAACGAAATCGGCACCAACTGATTGAACATTGATTCCGTTTACTTCTAATAATCGATCCCCTAAAAAAACAAAATTTTAAAATTAATAAAATAAAATACTTTACTTTTTAGTAAGTTAAAACTTAAGTTAGATTTTTAAAAAAATATTCTTAACAAAATTTATTAAGGCATAATATCATAATCATTAAAATATATATAGACTTAAAAAAATTAAACAATTTGGAACATTTATAAATACAGCTTACTAAAAATTATGATAACCATTTAAAAATCAGTCCCAACAAAATTTTTTTAACATATACAATATCATAAAAATTTTAAATTTTACTATAGGAGTAGTGCTAAAGTTGTAAGTGTTATAGTTTACTTAAAACACTGATGACCATTTTTAAAAAAAAATTTTAAGAAAAAAAAATCAGCTCCGACAAGTTCTAAAACTCTTGATAACTATTTAAAAATAAATATACACACAACTTCAACTTTTTTCACCTTTTTTAAGTTTTCCCTCGACGTGGTCTGATTCCAATACAGTTCCCTTCAACCTTGATCCATTCAAACTAACCTCACGCTCATCCTTCATCTTTAAACCATATCCCGACTCCCCGATAAATATCTCGCTTGAATGTAGCTCATAGTTCAAGTTATCTTCAGTAGGTTGGTGGTATGTGTTAGCTGTAGACTTAGGTGTTACAATTCCGTATAAGCTACCACTGATCATATGTCGAAATTTCTCAGCTTTACGGTGGGCAACGAACAAGGACATCTTTAATTTAAAACGAGTTTTATTAGTTGTGTTAGATTTAAAAAATAAATAGTTTGTTAAATCGGTGAAAAAACTGATGGTAAAATTATTCAATAATCAGTTTTTTAGCGTAAGTGTATCAACGAAAAAAAGACAATACAGCAAGGTCAATAATATATTAAACTTACAACTATACTGAGTTGGACTTATATTAAGACTAATTATGTAAAATGATGTTTTATTAGTTGTGTTAAATTTAAAAAATAAAAAAATTTGTAAAGTTTGTCCCAAAATTGTTTTGTAAATTTATTGAATAAATCCAGTTTGGGGGGTTTAGTTTTAGTATAGCATAGAAAGCTAAGACACCATAAGGTCAATAATATATTAAACTGACGATTATACTGAGTTGAACTTATATGAAGACAGAGTTGGGCCTTAAAATTTATATAATGAAGCTTAGTATATGTCCAACATTTAGGCCTACATAACATTAAAAACTGCAGTTTATGGTAAGCAGGTAAATTATTGCAGGCAAATATTAGTTAAGAGTGGCAACCATATTATGACAATAAAAATGCTTACTAAAGGGTAGGCTACTAACTGGGTATTTTTAAAGTATTCACATAGAGAATTAAAATAATAAATTTTAGAAAACTTTAAAGATTTAAACAGTAATCACCTTCATATCGAGAATCTGATGTTTCTGTTTTAAACTTAACAAGTCAGCCTGATGCAAAGCAATCTGTAATTCAACATCAGCTAGGATTGAGTTATCAACAAAATCTTCACCGTTGTGTTCATGATTCGCTTCAGTTTGTCGCTTCTTGGTCGCTAGGAGTTGTCGTTGGTGGCGAAATAGTTGGCCCAACATGTCCTCAGTGTGAGATATTATCTGTTCGGTGTTTCTATAGAGTAAAAGTAAAAATTTAGTTTACAAGAATATGTGTATTTTAATTATTTTTGCTGTAAGGTATCTGCTTTCACAGTCTAAACAAATAGAAGTAACTTATATTTAAAAAACAACTTTATTTTTGTAGCGATTGTGGTATATTGTTAACCTTTCAGTTAAGGATAATTAATAGATTATAATTGCCCAGTAATTATGCTGCTGATTAAGTGCTGACCTTAGCAGGAGTTTATACCGTTTATAGCGCCTTACTCAAGGGCGCTACAGCATGAGATCAGTGGGGATTGAACCCACGACTTCATGTGGTGTAGCTAGTGTTGCATGGGCTCTACTATATACAATACTTACTTCATCTCAGACTCGATCGCAAACGATCCACCAGTTGGTTGGTCGACTTGTTGGTGCAAAGAGTCGTGATATTGCTTCAAACCATTCTCCAGCACTGACCTAACCTGCGACACTTTTCGGTAGATCTCACTTGAGGATTCCTCCTTCTCGTGAAGTTGGGATTGTAAGACTGAGTTGTCAACACATAAAACATCAGCTCGGTCTTGGACCTAAAAGTTCAATTAAATAATAAATAACCAAATCCTTTTGCAGATATTGATACATGAGATCAGTTTTAACAAGTGCCACCAAGTTATATCGAAAGAATAGTTTAGTGGTTCAAACACTTGGCTTTGCTACATAAGGTCCTGGGTTCAATCCCCACTGTTCTCATGCTGTAGCGCCCCTAAGTAAAGCACTGTAAACGGTATAAACTCCTGCCGAGTCAGCACTTAATCAGCAGCTCAATTACCGGGCAATTATAGTCTCTATAATATCCCAAACTGACACAGGCAACTCGAGACTGAGTCGGGGTAACTTAAGTTACTCTATGTTTAAGTCGCGCATCTGACCTTCCCACATCGAGGATAAATAATAAAAAAAAATATTTAGTTTTGTTGATAATTTTCAAAACCTAACAACGATTTTTTTACCTGTTCTAGAACATCTCCATGCTCGACTTCACTTAAATCCTTGACTGTGACGTCACCATAGTTGATGATCCCACAATGGTCTGATACAGATTCCACTATGACGTCATCAGTGAGTCGATTGTGTTTGTCTAGGTTATAAGGAGACCAGGAATCTGAACCAGAAGATCCACGACTTTCCTAAAAAAAATTAAATTTAAAAATATTTAGAAATTAACTTATTTAAAGTATATTTATATAAAACACTTTTTATTTATTTATTCCTGTTTTAAAATTATTTTTAATTAATTAATTAATTGATTGTCCTTTTTTTTAATTAATTAAATGTACTACTTGTTTTTCAAAAATTCCCAAATTTAAATATTTGAAAATTAACTTAATTTAATTGTAATTATGTACCTAAAAACAATGTTTATTTATTTTAATTTTTTTTTAAATTGTTCTTTATTAATTAATTAATCGTATTAATTACAAGAATGTATTTCTACAAATTTAAATATTTTTCTTGGAATATTAGGGCCAAGTCAATGTAACGTAAAATTTAACATCCAATTTACAATGTTTATTTTTTACGTTAGTTATGTCGTGTGAAGGACTCATTAATTACAATCAATTAATTAAAACAGAAACTTAATCTAATTTTAGCACCAATTTTATAATTCCTAACCAAAAACAGATGGACATTATTAAGTACACCTTATAGGGTTAATTAAAACTGTGTTATTACTTGGTTAACTTATAATTTTAACATTAATTACTTGTTAATTAAACAGTTAATTAACGACAACGCCTTTTTCTACACACTTATAGAATTTGATTAAATTAACGTAAACTTTAATATTCATGACGTTTTATTGGTTGTTGTTACATCACAATGAGGTATTATTACGCTGTATACGTAACATAATGGGCGTTAACATATCATCAATAATGCAACGATATCACAAAGTTATACAAGGTCAAAGGTGTTAAATATTTGTTATAGGCATTAATGTTTAATATTTTAAGCTCAATATTATTAAAGTTAATCGATTTTAGGCGAGCAGTTTTTTAAGTGTTTAATTTATAATCAATTAACAAATAATAATATTTTTTTTAAATTTAACTTTATCCTCGCTGTGGGAAGACCGACTTTACAGCCTAAACATAGAGTAACATCAGTTACCCCCACCCAGTCTCAAGTTGTCTTTGCCAGTTTGGGATATTATAGAATATAATTGTCCGATAATTGAGCTGCTGAGTAAGTGCTGGCTTAGCAGGGGTTCATATCGTTTATAACACCCCACTTAGGCTGCTACAGCATGAAAGCAGTGGGAATCAAACTCAGGACCTTCATGTAGTAAAGCCAAGTGTTCACGGTGACAGCTTTTATGTAAAACCTGACAGGCGTTAATATATAAAACTACAAAAAAATTACAAAACTAGATACACAAATATATTATAAACTTCAACTTACGAATGAAATGTTGGAGACAGTCGAACAAGAACGATAAAATCCCGGCACCATTAACGTTGAATTCCTGTTTGTTTTCCTTAAACTTGGTCGATCGCATATCAGCAACGAAGCCCCGCTCTTCCAAGGACTATCCCTCGTTGGAGACACTTCGACAATATCTATAAAAAGGAGACAAATTTAAACATTCGTTTGAACCAAAAATAATATAGTTTACTGGTTAAAACACAGGATTTAAATAGGTAAAGTAAAAATCTATAATATAAGTGTTTTTGCTAGGCATAATTAGCAAACTAAGATTGGTGATATTGGTTTTCAGTTAAATAGTTGCTAAATTATCAGGCTATTCGTCTATAACATCAATAATTTCAGGTAAAATAGTTGCTTAATTATAAGAATACACGGTAGCAATACATTGCTTTAAAATAGAAAAAATAAAACCATTAACAGCATTTGGCGTTGATTACAATGCTCTATATTAGACAAAGCGCAATTTTTAGACCAATTTTCAAGCGGTTAATGGCTCTGTATTTTCACTCTTTGTAGCCATTAAACGCTAACTAATCGGTTGAAAAAGTGGGCAATATTAACCGCTTTAAAGCGGGCTACATATGCTTCGTCTCTTTGCATTTTTGCTTTGATACAATATTATTGATTATAATTGCCCGATAATTATTTTTTTGATTAAGTGCTGGCTCAGCAGAAGTTTATACCGTTTATAGGGCCTTACTTAAGGGCGCTACAGCATGAGAGCAGTGGGAATCGAACCCAGGACTTAATGTAGTGAAATTCATTACAAAATATATTAAACCATCGCCAGTTTAAACAAATCTTAGTCTGGGTAATTAAAGTTACCTTTATTATAAGGCTGTAAAGTCAGTCGCCCTTCCAATTATATCAAATTTAAAATGAACTTCTATTTACCTCCATTTATTGATATCTCACAGAGGGCAAATAAACTGGAATCTACATTCCTCAACCTAAACTTTCGAAGAGCAAGTTTGGTCACGTGTTCCACGCTTGATTGACTCGAGACTCGAAATTGTTTTCCCTTAGGCTTGTGCTTTCCAATTCGACAAATTATCTAAAAAAAAACAATTTCGTGAAAATTATTTTAGAACAATTTTAGGATTAAAAAAATCGTTATATGATTTTTATTTTGAGCTTTTTTTACCTAGAAATTGTAATATTTTAGAGTTGATGACCATGCCATATCATATAATATAAAATCTTTATATAAACATTAATACTTTTGGCATGTTTCAAATCATTAAATTGATTTTGTCATTTTTTCCCGTCGCATTGTTGTAATATTAATTGTATATCGTATTTATTATTTTATCAATGTGCGAAAAAACAAAATAAATTGCAAATTATTTTAAATGATTATTAAATTTTTTAACAAATGTAACTCTTTTCTATTTATAACATTAAAAATCAATTTGCCATTTTATAAAGAAAACATTCTTTAAAAAATAAAATATTTAGGTTTTTGGCAAATTTTTATTTTTTTGGCAAATTTTTATTTTTTTGGCAAATTTGTAATGTCAGCAGATTTTGAATGATTTCACCACACGCGACGAAAGCTTTAATTAACGAATAAGTTCAATTATACCACTTATACCCGGCGCCCAAGATGGAAAATAATTCTAATGTCCTGCTCTTAATTCAATTATTTAAACATGCAATTAAATTTGTCGTAAAACAAAAAATATTTTTGGGTTTTGGTTCGAAAAACAATTTTCTCAAACTATACCAACCACAACGATAATGTTAATACCTTAAACGTGTAATTTTCGCTTAAAATGTGCTAATTTATAAAAGCACACTGTAATTAAATATTGCAAAACAGTAAATGTCCATCTTAGCTCTTAATCAGGGCAATAAAAGTTATAATTTGGCCCTCAAATCTACGATTTACATCGAGAATAAGTTAATAAAATTTCGCATTTTAAAAACTAAGAAAAATACAAATTTCCCAATTATTTAGGTGTTAGTAAGCCCAGCATTTTACTCGGAAAAAGAGTTATAAATATCATAAGTTCAATACCTTTATCATTACTCCTTTAACTTGTGTTAGTTCCAATCTCCTGGTTTGATGTTTCTTTAAACTTTGTTTCTGTGCCAATAACGGGGATTCATCTGCTTCTAATAATCTTTTGGCGATGCCTCCAGTTTTAACATTACCTAAAAATTAATAAAAAAATATTACATTTAAACCAAAAAATTATACAAATTAAATTTTTTTTTATTATAATCTACTTAAAAAATTTAAAACTTGACTTAACTATTAAAAAAAACGATTAAAAATCGCAGCAAAATATCTGCCCCACATTGAGGATAAATTAAAACCCACCTTTGTGGTCACTTGATGTCGTTGTCACGTCGTTAATGACAAACAAGTTGATGTCGTCAGTTATGGAAGAACAATCCATAAACATTTGAATCAATTCGGTTGTGGTTGTAGATTCAGTGATTTGGAAATCAGTTGAAGTAAATTGACCTAAGCAATGTAAGTATAAATATTTATTAAACAAGTTTTAACAAGCATAGGAGTCTATTTGGCTTAATTGCAAGAGGTCCTTGGTTTGATCCCCACTGCTCTTATGCTGTAGCGCCCTTGAGTGAGGGGCTATAAACTGTATGCACCCCTACTGAGCCAGCACCTAATCAGCAGCTTAATTATTGGGCAATTATAATCTATAATATCCCAAACTGCCACAGGCAACTCGAGACTGGGTCGGGGTAACTGATGTTACTCTATGTTTAAGTCGCGCATTCGATCTTTCCCACATCGAGGATAAATACATACAACAAAAATGATAATAGCCTAAATTGGTTTGAATATTTACCCTTCCATATTGTAGAATTCTGGTATATACAAAGTCAGTCCCACGTATAACCAAATGAACAAAAGTTTTACTATGACTAAGCTATAGTTTACGTGTTTTAACATAAGAAATAAAAATGACTTATATATTGTATATTTAAATTACCTGATCCTTGTATATCTGAATGTAGAACGAGAGTTTGTAGAACATTTGATTGAGAATCTAACGATGGAGTCGGAGATTTTGATTTCTTCACCGAATGTTTAAAAATACTTTTGATCATCTTCGTTGATGGTGTATGACGTGTTGATGACGTAGCGTGCTCAGAGGACGACGACGATCCACTCACGTAATCTGATGACGTAATCATCGACTCGGCTGAGTGCACTTGTGACGTAGGAGAGTGGGTTTTATGAGGAGATTTATGAGTTTGAGAAATTTTCAAATTTTTTTGAGTTTCTCTCGAAATTTCGTTCAACAAAAGTAAAACTTTCTGCTTCTGCTGATCGTTGATGAAACGAATTTTGCTGAAAGTTTGAATCGCTTTCTCGGTGTCGCAGATATCTCTTCCAGTTACCCTTGACTCTTTGAGTTGAACCGACAAAAAACTGTTTTCATCGAGTAGATTACCAGACAAGCAATCACACAGATCACTTGTAGACCATTCTATGATGGGTTTCTTGTGTTTAGCTTGGATGAACTTGTGCATTTTATCGGTTATGTTAATGTCAGAGATTTTTGTAAACTTCGGTTTCTCTGATGAAAGGACAACTGTTGATCTGGATCGAGTTAAACCTTTTTTAACCTCGAGTTTCTTTTTGCGGTGTTTTGTGCTATGCCGTGTCGTAGGTTTAGAAGTTGCTGAAACAAAATATTTTTTAAAATACTATAATTTTTAAATAAGTTCAATTTTGGTAAAAAATTTGTATAATGTTTCTTTTTTGGTATATATCTTTGTGGAAAGGTTGAATGCGCGACCTAAACATTAGGTAACATCTGTTACCCCGACCCAGTCTTAAAAGTTCGTACCGTTTATAGCGTCTTACTTAAAGGCGCTACAGAATGAGATCTCTGAGAATCGAACCCAGGACCTCATGTAGTGTAAAACGGGTTCTGACCACTATACCACGCTGCCCAAAAATTTTCGAATTTTTAAATATGTTTAATTTTTAATATTACTAAATACTTACGACTATGCCTTAATTTGTCTGAATTTGAAGTATATTTGGCCTTGTATATTCCTTTTACTTCAACATTTGATCCAATTTCAGGTTTTTCCTTAGGGTTTAAATTAAGCGTTCGCTTATAAGTGGGGTGCTATAAAAAATAAAAAAAATTAGACTTTAAAAAAATTGAAAATAATTGATGTCAAACTGCTAAAGATTATAAGACTCGTATTCAGATACAATATCGACCTTATAATCTTACACAATATAAATAAAGCTAATGTTAAGACGATTTGTTGGCCAACAATATAGCTTGAATACCACATACGACTGACCAGCTAAAATCTCTAAAAAAATCTCTAAATCCGATTTATTAAAAGGTTAAATACATCACTCTAAAGACCAGGTTGTGCCAATACTTAAGTTCTATCTGGTAAACACGTGCAAGATGTGCTTAATACTAAAGTATTTATATCTAATATGTCAACGTCAATTTAAATCTGTTTCCGTATAAACTTACGATTTAAATACGAAACTTTAGATTTTGATAACAGGTTGAACTTGTGATAAAGCTAAATCTACTAAAGCAAAACACGGCAAAGCATCCAACAAACAATTCACATACATTGTACTTTAGTTTTTACTACAACATTAACTTCTTTTTTAAACTTTGCTAACTTTAAAATATTTTTACAATAATTGTGTATATTAGACTTAACTGATAATAAGTAAAACTTTACAGGGAGTTAAGTCATTAGACATCTTGTAAAATTCCTAGAAAAAAACAAACAAAAAATATCTGCCATTTTATTAAAGCTCCACATTTTAAATTTCAAACCTTCAGCTCTAGACCTGGTTTAACTAATTCCAATATACGGCCTTGGTAAAAACGCCCTTATTTGGACATGTGATTAATTTAATTAGTTAATTAGATATACATCCTTCTTAGCTGGTATACATCCGTGAGCGTTGGGATTACGATTTATTATCGATCATTTGGCCTTTTAATAACAAGTTAGCATACCTAACTAAGCTCAATTTAAACAACCTTTGGTATAATTACCGAGTATTGCTTCTACTGAAATTTGTAATTGCGACGTTTTCTAGAAAATCGTAATAACCAAGTTTTACAACAAACAAGTTTTGGTAATGAGTTTGTGGTATGAAAATTACGTCAATTAAGTAGTTGTAACATTCACGCAAGGTACTGACAACCTATTAGACTTCTAACCGCCAAAAATTAACCAATTTTAGTGTACTTGAAAAGTTAAATAACATAAATACTATAATCTAACTATAATATACAGTAAAAATTATATTTTTGCGCTATTTGTAAAGGTCTTTAATTTGTAAACACGTTGCTGAATACTTATTATACTTTGTTTAAATATTAATGAACGAAAATATAAGTAAAATTTGTTTAAAGATATTTATAATAACACCCATTATAACAACCTAATGTTTACAAATATTCACAAAAAATTCAAAGTTCAAATCTGTATCATATTCAACACAATTAAAGCTATCAATCACCTATGCACTAATATGGAAAATTTTTCACATTAAAAATGCGTGTTTACAATATATTAGCAAGGTGGCTGCATTTAACATAACTGCACGATTTTGTAGCCAAGTACTTAAACGATATTAAGTCAAATGTTTGTACATAATTGTTTTTAAGTTAAATGTTTCTATCCCACGCAGCGCCTGGTTGTCGAGGGCGTCACATATTATTTCGTAAACTTTACAACCTGTAATTAAAACTAGGTTGGATCAAATTTCACATGGCCCTGAATTGTTATCACTAATTCCTTTTAATTATAATGATTCGATATCTGTGTGCAAATTTATTAAACCTTTGCTAATCTAATACTAAATTTTCTACCCAACATTATAAAATTCATAAGTTTATGTGATCTAAAAAAATTGTAAATCTGAATATTTATCAAATAAAAATTAATAATGTCTTTACACGCGATTTCTGTTAAATAAATGCATTAAATACACATTTAAATTTCTAATTAAAACTTTTTTTAAACGTAAGTTACTATAGACAACTTATCAATCTTGTTAATTTTTGCAATATCATTTATTTAATTAATAAATGCACTTAATCTTAAATATTATATTGCTAATAAACGTCAAAATTTTTCTTAAAAAAATATTTAAATCTTACTAATTTTTAGAATTTAAATATAGAAAAAATCGGCTATAATAAAAGTTTCATAAAACAACATTTACCCTAATCTAGTTAAGAAATATTTAAAATAAAATAAAAGTATATCTAACTAGTATATAACGTTCATAACATAATATTTAACATTTTGCAATAAAACACATCCTTTAGACAAGACCTATCTACTATAACTAAGCTATTCTAATGTATGTAAACGACCTAATGCTTATTGTTTATAGCTTCTAAGCAAGAGACATACAAATAGAACGTTGTTTAAATAACTTAACTGTTGCGTTTGCTATTTAAGCGCGCTGTGTTGCGTTTAGTTATAAATCTAAGTCCTTGTCGCAGAAACTGAAATGACAAAATAAGCTTTGGGCCTGTGGGCAAGTTATATTTACATACGACAACATCTTTATCTACGTAACTTGGAATCAAGTTTTCGGCGTAGAATTCAAGTTTAATGAGTTTAAACTTAAACTTTTGTTCTTGTAATTACGTATGTTATGACATTTTAATTGTATAATTATCTTAATGAGCAAAAAATTTGGGTTTTTGTATATTAAATTTTTGTTGAAATGATATTTAAAATTTTATAATTGCTATATTAAATTTAATACACACTCTACTTTATTGTTTTAAACAGTTAAAATATATAATCAATAATATTTTAAAATTGTGCTAAAAAAATATATATAATTTAAAAACAAAAAAATCCTGCATTTTTGTCTACAATAAAATATTAATTAAACAAACAAAATAAAATGTTTTCCAAAATGCAGCAAGTCCATAAAAACAATCATAAATCAAAAACTAACAACAAACAAATTACGTTGTGTAACCATAAATCTTGTCTACACAACAACGTTGCTGCTGATATCTCTCGCTATGATGTGAAGTAACCGCATAACCACAATGTTTTACAAATAACACGAAGTTATCTTAGCTGCCAACCACTTTGTATTG
This sequence comes from Corella eumyota, assembly GCF_963082875.1. Lineage (NCBI taxonomy): Eukaryota > Metazoa > Chordata > Ascidiacea > Phlebobranchia > Corellidae > Corella > Corella eumyota. The sequence goes on along the minus strand of NC_137494.1, from coordinate 15,171,070 downwards.
AGTGTTTGTACTCTTAATATGTGGTTAAAATAATATTAACATTCTTTAAATTAAATTAAATGTTTGCTTTTATAAAGATGTGTTAGAGTTTGGTGACTATGCCATAATATATCATATTATCTGAATATAATCATTTATTTTATGGCATGTTTTATATCATTAAATCGATAATGTCATTTTTCCTGTTGCATTATTGTAATATCTATTTTAAATATTTTTTTAACTTTTATTAATGTGCCAAAAATGTAATTAATAAAATGTTATTTTAAAAAATATCTGTTTAAGAATGATGTGCATTATTTGTGTGATTTATGCCTAAATTTTATTGCTCAAAATAAGTCAAAATAAAATATTCGTGACCAAGTTAGCACAAAACAACAAAACATAATATTTTACATCGCCCATGGCGGGTTTATAACCTTTAAAAACATTTCATCAAAATAAGCTTGGCGATCTCTTATCTAAAACAACCGCATTTGGTCGTTTAAATCGCAATCGATATATTTTTGTGCTAAATTCTAAATTATATTACAATAAACTAACTTAAATTAATTCATATATGTATATATAGTGTTATAAAATATCATATTTTGGGTTTGGTGAGCATGCCATAACATACTTAAAATCTTTATGTAAACATTTATACTTTTGGCATGTTTTAAATCATTAAATTGATTTTGTTATTTTTTCCCGTTGCATTGTTGTAATATTAATTGTATATCGTATTTATTATTTACTTTTATCAATGCGCGAAAAACCAAAATAAAAAATAAATAAATACTGTTATATGAATTATATGAAAAGTTATATGAAAAAAAAAATATATATATATATAAAACTAAAGTTATAATATCACATTTTAAAGCAAAAAATAAACTACTATTGCATTTTTAAATTGGTTTTCGTAAATTGTACAGATTCCCCTTAAACAGAGCGTAAAAAATCTTATCCAAAAGCACTATAACTTGCATACATATTTTCGCATTTATCTAAACTGCAATTTAGTCCTCACATAAGGCTCAACAGCCTAACTATAATCACAATTCGGGTTTAACGTATTTCGCTATGGCTCCACTTATGTGTAATTTAATACCGATTATTCTTGCTAGTTAAATATAGAAAACAAGCCAAAAGTAATAACTATGATTTAAGTTACTGCACCTTAAGTTAGAATAGCTAAGATTGGTACAAGTTCGTCTAGTTTAACAAGTTGTTAATTACACTTAAATGGCAAACTACGAACAACCTTATCTGATGTAACAACCATGTAGTAGATTAATGTCAATATACATCAAATAAACTGACGACTGATTCACAGATTTAAAAAAATTAGTTGTTATTTTGTAAAAAATTAAATTTGTCTTTTAAAATTAATTTTAAATAATTAGAAATCTTAAAAAAATGTCTGTTTTAAATTTTTTAGGTTCGGTGACCATGTCATAATATATCATATTATCTTTATATAATCATTTATTTTATGGCATGTTTTAAATTATTAAATTATTTATGTCATTTTTTCGGTCACCTTAATGTGATATTTAAAGTAACTTATTTTAAGTGAAAAAAAATCGAAAAAAAAATGGTCACGTTTTTTTCCATTCAAACTGGGTTATCATTATCTCAATTCAAATATTTAAATAAACAAATTTTCGTTCCTGTTACTTCACTACTAGCAATCAAGATAATTTAAACTGTTTCAAGTCATGTTTATCAAGGTAAAAATCTAACTTTAATATTAGGAAAATCCCTGATTTCTTATCATAAATAAACACGAGTATCTTATTACAAACATTATGTACATTCAAATTGTAGGTAAATACTACTTGGTCCTATTTAAATATACAAAATAGCAATTTAAAAACATAAAATTGTTTTAAAGATATAGTAATTTTCACATTCCAATTTTTGTGTATAGTTTAATGTGTTAAAGTTAAAACTTTTTTTTGCCTATTAATACTACAGCTTATATATTAAAATAATCTATTCCAAAATTTGGTAATCCTAAATAAGTTACATTTACACTTGGGTTCACAACATCAACGTTTTAATCTATACATAAATTTAAATTTAACAACTCACGCTCATTTCAAGAAATTATTCTCAGTAAATTTCTATGAAAATAGGATTACAATTTAACGTCCGGGTGTCTTAGAAATTGCCGTTATCTTATTAATTTAATTATATTAATTTACATTAACTACAAACATAAAATAAATTTTAGTAAATAAAAATTTACATAATATATCTAAATTGTAATTAAAATTCTGACTCGTTTTGCAATATTTTTGTTCTACTAAAAAAACTTTGAAAAAATGTATCTTTATAAAAATTAAAAACTTCATAAAAAACTAAAAAAATTTGTGACAAAAAAACGAAACGTTGTGCTCTTAAACTGAATTGTCTAATCCTCAGGTTTAGTCTGAGATTTTTAAAATATTCTCCAGTCGCGACATATGTAGTAGACGACCAACCCAAATAAGTGTGCTTAAAACATTAACGAATTAAATGTTAATTATAACGTTAGAACCACACTTGTCGTTCAAGCGAGGTTAGAGATATCGTTGTCCGGTTTCTACAGTCTGAAAGCATAAAGTACTTTTCATTTAAACCAAACTGCTTCACAATGGCGTATACATAAAAATGCACCAATTATATATAATAAAAAATATTAAATTAAAGTGTATATAAATAGTGTAAGTAAAACATAATTATTTATATTTAATGACATAATATTTTATAAAAACTGTATGTAAACATTAACATTATGGCATGTTTTAAATCATTATATTGATTTTGTCATTTTTTCAATCGCAATAATGTAATATTTATTATATATCTTTTAACTCCTTAAATTAACGCACAAAAAAAAAACAAAAAAATAACATAATAAAAATAAACTGGGTTTGGTGACCATGCCATAATATACTATAACATCTTTGTATAAACATTAATACTTTTGGCATGTTTTAAATCATTAAATTGAATTTGTCATTTTTTCCCGTCGCATTGTTGTAATATTAATTGTATATCTTATTTAATATTTACTTTTATCAATGTGCGAAAAACCAAAATAAAAAAAAAAAAATTCTGTTATATAAATTATACACAAAACTAGCTTAAAAAGGCTTCAAATGGAAGCGTTTGCGTAGCCCTAGTTTAGGCGTCCATGCCAAAGGCTGAGTTAAAAAAACGTATTTGCAAAAAAACGCTCTGCATTCCTCACAGCGGGTGGTTAAAACTTAAGCTTAAGCCTGTGTTAAAGCTTTATAGTATTAAAAATTCTTTAAAAATAAACAAATTATATCTTAATTTTAACACATATAACATATACACTTATAATAAATACATAAATTTTAACATATTTAAAAATATAAACATTATCTCTATATATTCTTATTGTACAATTAACCTGCTATTTTAAACTTGCTAAAAACTAATATCCAGTTAAAAAATGCTAAAAAATACTAAGATTTAGATATAAAACATATACCTATTTCAGTTAACATCTTTATACTACTATTATATACATTATACAACACATATCTTATCATATTTCTATATAACTAATGCACACATTAAATAACATATAACTGTTTAAGTTAACACTTCTATATAATCAATATATACATTATACAACAACTTATACATTTAACACATTTAAAATTGAATTTCTATTCTACATTAACACCTAATCTTGCATGCTATTATAACCAAGTTAATAATATAACTATTGTTACATACATATTATCTAACCGAGTTTACACATAAAAAATTCGCATTGCAATCCTACATCTAATTCTGCATAACATAAACATATTTACCTACAACTTATTGTAACACAAAAACACACTTAGATTTCTACATAACTAATATACAACTGTCTCCTACAACATATAACCAACCAAGTTTACATAATTAAAAATGCTTTCCTATACTTCACCAACATCTAATTCTGCATACAATAAACATATTTATATACAACTTATCATAACACTCTCAACTTAGCATATCAACTGTAACATACAGCGCCATGTAGCGGCCACATTCTAAAGCAAAATAATCAAAAAAAACTGACTTCTATAAACTAAAACAACAACTAAAAGCTACAAAACCACATCTTATACTCCAATCTAAACTAAACAAAATCGCCAGTTCTTCAAATGAGAGTTTCAGAAAATATGATGATTTCAATACAGTTTGATGCCTGTGCAAACCCATATAAAGTTAAGGAGAGAATGTAATAGAATGTACAAAACTCGAATAACATTTATACGGGTAGTGGTGATCGGCCCCCCACTTGGTGGGAGGCCTCCCATTTAAACCACTACAACTGTAACCAAGCGTTGGAAATTTTGAAGCCAGGGTTGAAAAATAATAATCCTATTTGTGGTGCTTAGTTAAAATGTTCTAATAGTGAGTTAACTTTTAGTAGTGTGGTTTGGTTGTTTTTTGTTTTTTAAAATGGCTTTTTTTAACTTTTAAAAGAAAACTGAATCCATTTAAATTGTATTAGATTCTTTACAACATGCAAGCAGTGGGTTTCCATCTTAAAATTTTGGATTTAACTTTTTTTCATATAATATTTACACATTATGCAATTTACAATACATTTTTAAGCCAATTTTAGTAACGAAATTATTCACATTTTTTAATTTAGAATAAGTAACTTACCAAATGTTTTAACATTTCTTCGATTTACGTTTTTGAAACTAAAATTAACAAAATTTTTACTAAATTTATTTTAAAAATATTGTCACGTTTGCCTAAAAAATAAATCAAATTTAATTGCGTTATTAAGATTCTATTACATCCTATTTTGTCAAATACTAACAATCATTTATTTTGTATTTAAATTTTGTCCTTACTTTTTATAAAACTGTATATCTCAAATTCCACATTTTTTCAATTAACTACTAGCAGCTTGGTGTAGTGGTAAGAACACTTTCTACACTACATGAGATCCCGGGTTCGTTTCCCACCGCTCTCATTCTGTAGTGCCCTTAAGTAACGCGTTATAAACGATATGAACTCCTGCTAAACCAGCACCTAATCAGCATCATAATTATCGGGCAATTATAATCAATAATATTCAAAACTGTCACAGGTAACTCGAGACTGGGTCAGGTAACTGATGTTACTCGATGTTTAAGTCGTGAATTCGACTTTCCTACATTTCTATCACCAATTAAAACTAACTAACAGAATAATTAAGCAAACTAAATCTACAAAAACAACAATATGATGTTTAGAAAAACTAAAATAACTTGAAAATAAATCCAACAACAATATTATAAAACCAAAAAACGAGTCATAAAAGGCGTTTGTTTCTCAATAAAGTGTAGGCTTATGACGTCATAGTCTAACTTAAGGTAACTTAAAGGAAATAATTGCGTGGTTTTGTTGTTCTAGAATTATTAATAGCAAATAGCTGATTAGTTATTAAGAACTACCGGATGTAATAATTACATTAATTAATACTTCAAGTATCAGTATTCAAATTTAATTTTTTTTACGTTTTGTATATATCTTTTTCCTTGTTACCCTAACCCAGTCTCGAGTTGACTTTAGTAGTTTGGGATATTATAGATTATAATTGCCCGATAATTATACTGCTGAGTAAGTGTTGGCTTAGCAGGAGTTTGTATTGTTTATAGAGCCTTACTTATGTGTGCTACAGCATGACAGCAGTGGGGTTCGAACCAAGAACCTCACGTAGTATAGCCAATTGTTTTAACTACTACAGAATGCTGCTGGTTTAAGGCTCAAGGGCAAATAATGTGGCATTAGTGCGGCTCAAAGTATTACTAGAAAAAGCGCATATAATTTTACTTTACGTATGTTGTTTTATGAGTTATTCGATGTGCACTAAAAAAACTTTTAACAAAAAAAAATGACCCCGACGTGATTTGAACACGCAACCTTCCGATCTGGAGTCGGACGCGCTACCGTTGCGCCACGGAGTCACATGTTCAACAGACAATAATTACTAGCCGGGACTTAATAAAAAAATTGCAAATTTTTGTTAAATTTACAAGAATAAAACAACATTCGATCAACTTAAAAAATATCAACATTTAATTTGGACAGAATACGTTTTTATTGCAAATTAAATAAACTTAACTTACCTTAAAAGGTTTCAAACAAACTTTTTAACATCGGAGTGTAGTACAATGTTGCTTTTCATTTACTAAAACACCTGTTATTTAATTAAGTCTGTAAATAAATTCCGATTTAAAAAACAGCTGTCTACTTAATTTTAACAAATAACTTCATTTAAAATGCAAAAACAGTCCAGAATATCAAAAAAATAAATTTACTTTTTACTACAGGCACATTTGCTTGCATTATTGTAAGTTAGTTTTGTAATACTACGTCGCAAGTTCAAATCCCGGCAATAACTTAATATGATTTAAACATGTGACTCCGTGGCGCAACGGTAGCGCGTCCGACTCCAGATCGGAAGGTTGCGTGTTCAAATCACGTCGGGGTCAAATTTTTGCAAGTTTTTTTCAAACCAGTTCGAATAATAAAATTAATTTTTAATTTCAAAGTCTTACAAATTTTAATATAAAATTCACCTAACTTTTAAGATATATCACTATTTTTTGAAAAAATTCCCTAGAAAAAATGTCCATTATGTTATTGCGCTTATAACGGTTAAATTAACTCTTGCCAAACATATTTCAAAAGTAACAAAGTATCAGCATACGATTCTGACTCAAAAAAGTTTTAACATACAGTTTAGTTTATTTCAATTTACTTTAAGCGTTTTAACAAACTTCTTAACATCGCATTGATGGTTTATACAATTTACTGACTTATCTGGCAATAAATCCGTGATTATTTACTCAACAAAATACAACTGTTTTCTTAAAATCCTAACTTAAAAACAAATACTTGATATAATTTGTAAAGAACTTAGCATTTCAGAATATTTAAGAACCGGCGAATGTTTTTAATCATTCACTACAGGCACATTTGCTTGCAATATTGTAAGTTAGTTTTGTAATAATTAGTCGCCAGTTCGAATCCCGGCTGCGCATTATTTTATTTACAAATTTATAATAAAGATATGGGATTTACTTTTAAGTTTAGGGGCTGTGTAAATTTTAGTTGAAAGCAAATACAGGTTATGTTAAAATACATAAAACGCCAACAATAAAGTTTACAAAAACGTAAACAAGAATCATTTCTAAATAATTATAAAATTATCTAATTCCTTAATTCTTTTATTTTGGTCTAAATGCCGTTGCTAATATTATTTTTCATTTTTTTCCGAAATTTGATTTTTTTCTTTTTACGATTTTGATAAAATCCAATGAGCCAAGAGTCTGTATTTTCAGCCAGAAAGCACCTGAAATAATTAAATATTTTGTGTCTTAAGGTCTGGCTATTTGGTTTAAGTTATATATATATATAAACAAACAAAAATAGTAGTTTTTTAAACTTTTGGTTGCCACTTATAACTTACATGTAAATAAAAGTGAACACTAATGACCCTATACCAGGCCCCACCCACCAAACCCAATGATTTTTCCAATATCCTGTCACCAAAGCTGGCCCAAATGCTCTGATAGGGTTGAGGCAAGTGACGCCAATCGAACTACTGTAATATAAATATAATTGAAAGATGATATTAATCAAAATAATAAAAAACTATAATCAGCAGCATAATTATCAGGCAATTATAATTAATAATATCTAAAACTGCAAAAAGCAACTTGAGACTGGGTCGGGGTAACTGATGTTACTCTATGTTTAGATCGTGAAGTTGACCATTCCACATCTACAAAAAAAAGTATGCAAAAGTTTACAAAAAATAAAGTAAACCTTGTTAAAATAGCTTGAAACACGGAGAAGCCCATCGCCATCGGACCCGTAGGTTGATCATATAACGAATTCTTTGTTATTGCGAGCACAAATGTTACCATAATCCCAGTGTTAAAAATCTCAGTGCTTAATATCGCTGAAATGTTTGCATTGTCAGCTATAGCAAATATTTCAATGTCACCATGTTTTATTACCTGCAAATAACAGTAAATAACCCAATAATTGTAACTCTTTATTACAATTTAATACAGTATAAAGACTATATATAGTTTGTAGGTATACACATTGTTTCATTTTTATTACAACGGACTTTAAACCATGCTTTAAGCCACTTCAGGTAAACAATATTTGCACGTGTTTTAGCACGTTTTTATCACGAACGAACCCATATACTGAACATGAAAAACATTATACAAGTCAGGGTTAGGGGGATACCCTTTTACCCAGACCCCACATGACCCAAAACACAAACTTATATCAAATCCAGAGTTTCGAATTTCCCTTAAAATATAAATGTAAATACCTTAGCTAGTAAAGCACCGAACGAGGCACCAGTTAATTGGACAACAACATTTGGAATGAACAACTTCCAGGGCAATAATCCAACTAATACAAACGACATCGACATTATTGGATTGAATTGAATATAGCTGCGCACAAAAATAAAGTTTTATAACTACTTATATTCACAAAAAATAACACAACTTTACTTATATTTATGTACGTATATAAAAAATTATAACCTAAGACAATTAACCGGCAGCGTGGTGTAGTGGTTAGAACACTTGCTACACTACATAAGTATTGGGTTCAATCCCCACTGCTTTCATGCTGTAGCGCCCATAAGTAAGGCATTATAAACGGTATGAACTCCTCCTGAGTTAGCAGGACTTAATCAGCAGTATAATTACCGGGCAATTATAATCTATAATATCCCAAACTGACAAAATCAACTTGAGACTGGGTTGGGGTAACTGATGTTACTCTATGTTTAGGCTGTGAAGTTAACCTTCCCAAATTAAGGGAAAATGTATATATATATATATATAACCAAAATTTAAGAGCATTTATCATATCTTGTCAAAAACTTGAAATTCTTACGTAATTCGATGAAACAATACAGTTATCATCCACACAGCAATACCGGCTTGCAAGGCTGGAATAAAAGCCTCTATGACGTCATTATTGCGACATTCGGGAAGTGTATTGGTGCTGAAAATACAAACAGCATGAGCGCCAAACCAAAGCCACAAGTACTTGCAGAATTACGTAATATATTTTGATTTTTCGACCCATTTAAAAGTTAAATTTACAACATTTTAATACTTTGCCAGAATTGCAATTTTTAAGAAGCCTTAGTTAGCAAAATCCGTCGGTTTTACAACATTTACTTGGTTAATTAAAAATATTTTTAATTTATTAATTTTTACCAAAATTTACCTGTTATTTGGAAAGTCTTTGCAGTTTGGTAGCAAAGGTTTTTGGTAGACCATGCATCCCCAGAAAGTGTGCAAGAAAGATGCAAAAAACTCGCAAAAAAGCGGCCTTACAAACTTTACAAAAAAATCTTCGAATTTTAGATTTTGCTTTTTTGAAGACTTAGCTTCGTCTTTTTTAAGCAAACCAGCACTATTTTCCATTCTACAACGATTTTTATTTACCTGAAATATATAAATAAAATTTTCTTTGCTTTCTCTAAGTAATATCTGCAATTCAAAATACCAATGACTCAAAAGTACAGAAACGCTGTAGGCAGAACCGGCTCAAAAACAAACTTGAAAACACATCTACAAGAACTTAAAACTGCGGTTTCAACCTGCTTGAACTTAAGTGTGAATAATAATCTTGATACTTTGCTAGAAATATTATACTTTGCCAATAAACAAGTCATTTTAAGTAACTGATAAAAAGACCAACTTACCTAGAATTGCATAAAGCAAATAACAACGTTTCATTATATTTTTATATGATGCAATAAGTGGTCTAGCCATAAAAGTAAATAAAAAGAGTCATGTTTAAATAAAAAGTTAATAAGTCTGTTAAACAGGTTGTTAAGTTGTCCCAAACATTTAATTCTGTGTATTCAGCGTTTTTTGGCAAACAAAATTAATGAATTAATAATAAAACTAAATTCTTATTAAATTAAACCATAATTTATTTTGGAAATTAGGAAAACTTTATTATTTATTGTGGTGTAGTTAAAATTTATATTATATATTCCAGTTTATAGCTTTATGAACTCACGAAATAGTTCAACCTTATTTCTATAAATAGTTTAAACTTTTGTGAACTTTCAGATATTTGAATATTGGTTTGTCCCCAAATTCAGCACAAAAATGTAATTTCTTTTATAAACAAATGCAAGAAAACTCTTTATTTTAAAAAAAATACAACATAAATTATAATTTAACATAATAATATCTTAAAACTGTCTGTAATAATTGATATAAACTAGCAGCGGATGTAATATATAGGTAGGTATAGAAATACCAATCACTACATACTAAACATAGTTATTTAAAAAATTTAATAAAATTTGAAAAATTGTTGCACCTTCTAATATTAAAACTTGTGGTAATTGGTAGCTTGGAATACTTTTAAAATTTTTATTTTAATTTATTCATCTTTTTTGTTTGATTTTTTAAATTTTTTACTTTTCTCCATGGACTCCTCGTAAAGTTTGTTAAAACCAAAATCCCGTTTCATATTTTCCTGCAAAATAAAATTCACTCACTTAATAAAAATACAGAAAATTATTCATCAAATGTTTAAACATGTGTTAACATATACAGGGCCATTGTATATTAATCATACATAGCATGTACAAGTAAATGTATTACATAATATATTTCAAATGTTTTGGCATGTTTTAGCAATCTGTAAATGCCAGTCTCAAGGGCAAATAGTGTGGCATTGGTGAGACTCGAATCTGAAAGCTTTTGGTTTTTTGTCCAAAGCCAGTGTAGTATTTTACATATTTAATTCTATATATAATGAAGCTTAGTGGACAATATTTTTATAGGTTTACAGAATTCATGAAATTGGCGTTATGGTGCAAGAAGTGAATAATTTTAAGCAAATATTAATTAAAAAAAGAGACCATACTATAGTTAAAGTGCTGACCTCATATTTATTATATATACCGGCAGCCTGGTGTAGTGGTAAGAACACACACCACACATGAGGTCGTGGGTTCAATTCCCACTGGCGCCTTTGAGTAAGGTGCTATAAACGGTATGAACTCCTGCTGAGCCAGCACTTAATCAGCAGCATAATTACCGGGCAATTATAATCTATAATATCCCAAACTGCCACAGGCAACTCGAGACTGGGTCGGAGTAACTGATGTTACTCTATGTTTAAGTCGCGCATTCGACTTTCCCACATCGAGGATAAAGATATATACAAAAAAAATATATATATATTAATTATTAAAATAAAACTACAAAATATTACCTCAGAAAAAATATATTTAATGAACTTTTTATTTGAACCAATCATAGGCCTCCAATCTGCAGGTTTTCCATTCTCAAATACAATTACTGTTGGGAGCTGGCGGGATAAAGAGGAAGTGTTTACATCATATCTGTTTGAAACAAGAGTAAAAATGCTAACCTCATTTATTTGTGTTCAACACATAAAAAGTAAACCTAATGTCCCAGAATACTTTTTACAATATTTGTAGTAAGGCCAACACTTGTCAAAAACTAAGTTTAATAATGCAACATCAGTTGTACTTTTTTTTGAAATTGGCTTATAAAAATAGGGCTCTTTTGTTACTTATAATATCACCTATACTATTCTAAAACCTATTTGCCAGCAACAATTCACTTATGCCCCACAAACAACAGTTTAAATCATTTTGCAGGCTTATAAATTGGACATACATTTATATATTATCAATTAGGCTTTATAACATATAGATTAAAAAACTTAAAATATTTACGATTTAGCAGCTAGAGGATACTTTCCAACATCAACCCTTCCAAACCTCAGATATTCTGTTGCATACTCGTTTGACATTAAAGCAAAAGTGGGTGAGGCTGCTCTACATGGGGGAGACCAAGTTGTGAAGAATTGGATGACCCAGGTGACCTTGGGGTCTTCTTCTAAGACTTCCTGAAATACATAAAAAATCAGTTATTTTATTATTCAGATGTACTTACCGGTTCTTTTTAGGACAAAAGAGAATAAGCAAGGATCATTTAATATAAAAGAGAATTAGCTAGAACCGTAAAATATAGGAAAGAGAATTAGCTATGCCAGTATAGTACAAGAGAAAACTAGGTGCAGTAAAGTACAAGAGAGAATTACTTAGGACTGCCAAGTACAAGACTTTTCCTAATAACCACAAAGTACAAGTGATCCTATTATTCATATAAAAAGGTTGACTTTCTAGCCAAATACTAGGGTAACTTTGTTTTTGTATAGTAAGTAATTTATATCCAAAATAATTTTAATTAAATAATGTTTCTACGCTAAAAAATAAGGCTTTTTTGGGCAAGTCGTAGTGTACTTTTTAGTGTCAATGTTTTGAGTTTAATCCATACTGCTTGCATATACAAAAAAAAAGTAACAAATGTTTAAAAACATAAACTGAATTGTGTTTGGCACAATACCCAAAAGATTAAAACTGGAAGCAGTCCCTAATTGTTTAATTGAGAAGTAATCTGAACAATAAGGTCAAGAAATTAATTCTATTGTTTTAAATTATTCAACTGCGTGGACAGATGCTAGATTGGTAATGACCCAGATTAAATCAAGTTAAAACAAATGGCAGGAAATACTTAAAATTAACAACTAGTTGAACATATTATAACAATAGAAAGATGGTTTACATTTATAAAAATAAGTTAAGTTAATATATATAATAGATCCATTTTTTTTTGTTTTATCCGTAAGACCCTAAGGTTTAACACTTTTATTTTAGAAAGCATGTGCTGTTGTGACAAGTTTAAGCTATTGGTAAATGCCGGAATTAAGGACTAAAAGTCTGGCTTTTGGCTTGTAGTTCGATGCAATGACTGTTATTTCAGGACAATATTTTTATTCTTACCTGTAAAGTTTTGTCGCTAAAATAAGTTAGTTCTTCCGGTCCTTCCACAAAGTTTTCGGGGAATAACCAAACACGAACTAAAATTAAACATTCTGTGATTATTATGATTTTAATTTAAAACAACAAGAATTTAAGTTAATAAATAATCAAAAAATATTAAAAAATGCTGTAGGACAACTAAAAAAATACAGTTTTCTAAATTTGTTAACAAAAAAATTAACACGGCTAATATATAGACATATATAAAATTTAATTTTGTACAACCATGGTCTATCTTTAGTTGACTTACCTAAACAAATCAAACCGTAGCAGAAAGCCAATCTTGGGTCGAGACGATAAAACAAGTAAGTATTTGCTAGTTTGGCATACATTAAAGTTGTGGTCACCATTTGTTCTAAGGATATAGCAGCTCTGTTCTTTAAAACCATTAGACACATGAAAAACATAAACAATTCCACTTCTCTCTGAAATGTAAATAATGAAATTGTTATAATTTTGCATAAACTGGTTAATAGCAATTCCTACTGTTGGGGATTTATTTGTTGCAATATGGTTGCAACTCCTAACTAATATTTCCGTGCGATAATTAACCCATGCACCACAAATGGCAGTATTTTAAGCTTTTTAATTGATCATACCTTCTAAATTTCAGTAAAATTTTCCCTATTATATGACAATTTTGGGGCAAAATTAAACTTTATATATCTGGCAAAACAAATAATATACAAGATCAAATGGTTTTCTAATGATTCTAATGGTTTACATGTATTTAGTGTATTTTGAATAGTTAAGAGTTAAGATTAAGGTTAAATCCATGCAATCATTTAGTTTCATTAATTATAGAGTTAAATATATTCAATTCAATAAGTTCTTTCTATCCAGTATATTTTATTATATACTGAGCAAAACCCACAAAAAAAATTTGCAGTCAAGTTATAACAAATTAATATTATTTAAAATTATATTTACCCAATCAAAATAACATCCTCCCATCCCATCATGTGAAGGAACATAATGGCAGATTGGCCGAACTTTCCGAATAAACACAAATAAAATACTGAGAAGAAAACTGGATACTAAACCCGGTGTTAAATTTCTTTTGATGGAATTAGGGTTTTTAAATAACAATAATAATGGAGTAATAATAGCCATTATATTTGACTTATTATAAACTTCTGTATCTGTAAAAAAAACGTAATAGCTTTATTAAAAATAATATTAATTTTTTTTTGTATATATATATATCTTTATTCTGATGTGAAAAGGGAAACCTTACAACCTAAACATAGAGTAACATCAGTTACTCCGACCCAGTCTCCAGTTACCTTAGGCTGTTTGGGATATTATGGATTATAATTTCCCAATAGTTAAGCTGCTAAATTAAGCGCTACAGCATGAGATAAGTGGGGATTGAACCCACGACATCATGTGGTGTAGGAAGTGTTTTGACCACTACACCACGCTGCCGGTTAAATCTAAATAATGTCCAAATAAAAACTCCATAAACCTAATTATAAGTCCCATAATTAAAACTTGAACAGCAAAGCAATTATTCTGTTAAAATTTATGGATAAATAAGTCAAATATAAGACTAAACTATACTTAAATTAGCTTTATAGACTAAATTTCTGAAGTTAAATAAACACGTGCGAATTTGAGACAACCAGAATGAAGACAAATGACGTCACTTCAACCTTCAGAAAAAAAATTAAAAAAGCAAATTGAGAGAATCGTAGAATTGCCTTTTTTTTGTTGCTACACTCTAATAATTTCCACACTAATTAATTTTTTTTTTAACCTAATTAAACTTAATTTCTTATTTTTAATTATGTTTGCTGCAAAAATTTCACCTAAAACAATATTTAACATTTTTTAATTTTGTACGTGATAAAATATTATTTTAAAATTGCTCATGCATAGTTTTATCCTCACAACTGGGTATTATTTATTGTCGAAGTTTAATTCTCTTATTTTTATTTTTTGTCAAGCACTTTGCAAGCTTCGTGAATTAAGTAAAAGTTTTCTGAATTTTGACTCTAGTTAAATACCTTAAGATTATGCTTATTTTGATAATATTTGGTTGTTTTAAATGCGTATAGGTCTGTAGGTCTATAGGTTTAACCTTTACATTATATTGTGACCTTTCGTCTGTTCGTTAATTAACAAATAAAATATAAACTAAACTCTTTTTTAAAGTTTTTAAAATAATATGTCCAAATTACCAACCAACTAAAAAGCTAAATGATAAAAACAAAACTTTATTTATTTTACCAGTTGTCAATTCTTACTAATTGATAATTTTCAATTTAATTAGATTTAAAAAAAATTTTTGTTAGTTTAAAAGGCAAAATGTGTTACTTTTGCAGCTGTTTTATTAACAAGTTTATTTTCAATTTCTTGTTGTAGGTTTTTTGTTTCAAAATTATTTTCTTGTAAAACGGAAAAATGTCAAAAATTTTAAATGTTGTTCGACACCAAATGTTGTCCACAAATTTACGAAATTCTGTTCGACAAATGGGTTCAGATGACATTGCTTACGTTAAGAAGACCAGAAGTATGTCCTATGACAATTAGTGAAGTTTTCTAAACTGAAAAAAAAATTAAATCAAAAAACAAAATGTCTTCTAATTTGGTGTTTTTTTAAACATATTTTTACATTACAAAAATACAAATATGTATAGCAAAAACTATATGTATGTACAATGTATATTGGTTAAAAGAAAACTTATTTTTTTAGATTTGATGAAGACTTTGTCTCTTACGATTGTTCCAATTGCGATAGGTATTGTTGGTTTGAACGCTTATCTTATTGAGAAGGAGCATGCTCATCATGAGAGACCCGAGTACATCCCATACGCTCACTTGGCCATAAGAACCAAGGTATTAACCATCTAAAATTTGACACAAAGTGGCAACAACCAAATAGTTTTATAATATTCACTCTAATAGAAGATTTACTACTTCATAACTAAAGCTAGCTTTTATTTTACATTTACCGACTTTTCTGTCAATACATTAAACTATTGGCCATAAGAACTAAGGTAATAAAAGTGTAAAATCTGACATAAAGCAGCTACAACTAAAAAAAGCTGTTATCTTAATGGTTACAATATTACCACTTTATTTTATTATTCTATACACCTTGATGGAAGGTTTACTTCCACATTTCTAAAGCTAACTAGCTTTTATTCTTCATTTACTAACTTTTCTGTCAATACATTGAACTAAACTATTGGCCATCTAAGATATAATCTCTTTTAAAAACAAGTTGCAATCAAAATCCTTTTTTCTAGAAATTTCCGTGGGGCGATGGTAACCGATCTCTTTTCCATAATCCCGTAGCCAACTGGGTTCCTGGTGTTGGTTACGATGAAGATAAAAAACATTGATTATTTTGGTTAAATTTTGTTCAATTCAACTTTTGTGATATTTAAATAAATCTGAAATTCTAAAGTGAACCAGTTTGTTGTTTTTGTAGATTAATGATTTAGAGTAGAAAGTTTAGATTCTAAATTGAATAAAGGCATTGTAAAAAATTCTTAATCTATATATAATGAAGGATAGTGGACAAAATAAATAAATGTCCAAATTATAGGCCTGCAAATAAATAAAACTACCATTTGTGGTGCACGGTAAATTATCACGAGCAAATATTAGTTGAGAGTTGCGACCATATTACAACAATTAAAAATCCAACCATAGGAAGGGCCATCAAACAGTTATAATAATACTGTTAAAGTCTTTGCATAAATATAAATATGAGTTTATTAAATACAAAGTATAAATAAAAACAATGTTGAATATTAAACAAAGGTATATTGCACATAAGCCCCATCCTCAGTAATGTAGAAAATATAAAAACAAAGCTGACATCGAGTAATTGCACTTTAAAACCTAACATCCAATTTACTCTTTCTCCTTTAGCATAGCTCTTCTAAAAATTAAAAAAAAAAAGTTTTAAGTGTTTGAATAATAGTAGAATTTTGCCAACTAAAACTGGTCAAGTCAAAAACCAACAATTGATAGGATAATATATAAACAACACTTGCAATCCTAATACTTGGTGATATAAAATATACTAGATCACATAGACCTCACAGTGCCGACTTATATAAAGGGATAGCAGGGACCAAATAAAGCTACTTCTATTGATTGTATATCAAAAAGACATTGAAGAAACAAAATGGATTTTGCTGGTGACCAAGTAGATTGAAGGTATATTAAATGAAAATCAAAAGAACCGAATAAAAGTAAAGGTTTGCATGAAATAAACCCCAACCCAACTTTTACCCATTCAGAACACACTTAATGCATATGATCCATTTATTTCAGCATATTTTATAGAGACTGGGTCTTTTTTTTTGTATATATCTTTATCCTCGATGTGGGAAAGTCGAATGCGCGACTTAAACATAGAGTAACATCAGTTACCCCGACCCAGTCTCGAGTTACCTGTGGCAGTTTGGGATATTATAGATTATAATTGCCTGATAATTATGCTGCTGATTAAGTGCTGGCTCAGCAGGAGTTTATACCGTTTATAGCGCCTTACTCAAGAGCGCTACAGCATAAGATCAGTGGGGATTGAACCCACGACCTCATGTGTGGTGTAGCAAGTGTTCTTACCACTACATCACGCTGTCCTTTGGAAGGTATTAAAAATAAGCTGTATATACAGTTTTTTTACATTAATATTAACCCTTTCTTACCTTTTCTTAATTCGTTGACATTTCAAGCAGTTATCCGCGTTATAACATTTCTTATGGTAGCAAGCCTTACATAGAGGACAAGATATAGTTTTGGATTGATGGGGAAAAATAATGTCATCTTCTTTATTACAAACTTCACAAACAAACCCTTTCATTCTACATAACTAAAAATAGAGAAATAAAGTGAGCTTTGATTGATAATAAAAACACAAACTAATGTTTTTTAGTATCAAAATCTTGTATATACTTTTTTTACATTTATTCCTAGGTTTTAGGCCTCTTATTCAGGTGTTTTGGGCAATTGCAAGTGATCTCTTATGGTAATACTAATTACTGACAAGTCTAAATCAATTGCAGGTTAAAAAGCAGACAATATCAATGCCGATGCTACAGACTTGCATAATTTAAGACTAGGGGTAACAAAATTAAGCAGCAATTAATTTGTTAAAGTGACTCTCCGCAATTAAAAACCTGTCCCTTGTACTTCACAGTTCTTCGAAAATTTACGACTGTGAATTACGAGAGAATTAGCTTAGGCCAGTATAGTATGAAAAAAATTATGCTGTACTGTAATGTATGAAAGTTTTGTAAAGTGTAAAAGACTGTAAAGTGTAAAAGATCCAAATGACTAATCCCTTTTAAAATGAAGCTGGTAATGTGGTGTAGTGGTAAGAACACTTGCTACACCAAACATGGGGTCATGGGTTTGATCCCCACTGCTTTAATGCTGTTGTGCCCTTAAGTAAGGCGCTATAAACGGTATAAACTCCTGCTGAGCCAACACTGAATCAGCAGCATAATTATCGGGCAATTATAATCTATAATATCCCAAACTGCCACAGGCAACTCAAGACTGGGTCAGAGTAACTGATGTTACTCTATGTTTAAGTCGCGCATTCGACTTTCCCACATCGAGGATAAAAAAATATACAAAAAAAACTAAGTTTTTTTCCTTTTTAAAAACAAAGTTATTTTATCAAAAAAAACAAAATAAAAAACAAATAAAAAAAACTTATTTAACTTACTTCACAATTTGTTACATGGTTCGAAAGCTTTTCCACGATAATCTTTAAATTTAACAAAATATCTTTGTTATTCTGAAGGTCATCAATCGAGTAAATATGAATATCGTCCCCATAGAAATGTGGCATGAATGTTTTGGTCACTTGGAGGTGTAGAGAGTAAGTTAAAGGCTGGGTTTCCATCTCATTTTCTTAAAATAAAAAGTTAATTAGGTCACCTAGTCAATAGCTCCCCCTATAGTTGGTATTTTAATTGTTGTAATATGGTCGCAACTCTTAACTAATATTTGCCATTAAATTTATTTATTTATTTTTTTGTATATATCTTTATCCTTGATGTGGGAAAGTCGAATGTGCAAACATAGAGTAACATCAGTTACTCCGACCCATTCTCGAGTTGCCTGTGGCAGTTTGGGATATTATAAATTATAATTGCCCGATAATTAAGCTGCTGATTAAGTGCTGGCTCAGCAGGAGTTCATATCGTTTATAGCGCCTTACTCAAGGGCACTACAGCATAAGATCAGTGGAGATTGAACACACGACCTCATGTGTGGTGTAGCAATTGTTCTTACCACTACACCACGCTGCCGGTAAATATTATTCACCCATGCACCACAAACATCAGTTTTATTTATTTTGTAGGCCTATAAATTGGTCCAGCAACCTTTATAATATATAGATAATATATACACAGTATTAATAGGCCATCAAAAATGTACGCACCAAAGTTCATAATTTAAAAACGAAAATGGGTTTTATACATAGTTATTTAGGTTATAAAAATATGGTTTTATACCCATATAAACTTTAGTTAAATCGTCAAACTTACCTTCTATTTCATTTTCAAGATAATCAGAGTTGGCATAACGACATATTTGAATATATTTGTAAAGTAAACTTAATTGAATTCTCAAGTCCTTGAAACAATAGTTTAAGTTTTAAAGTATATTTATTTAAATTTTCAAACCATTAAATTACATGCATTTGTTTTGGCAATATAATATATTATAAATTGGTACATTTAAGTTAAAGTAAAAAAAACTAATAAAATTAAATTGATTAAAATAAAATCACTGTTTATAGCGCCTTACTCAAGAGCGCTACAGCATAAGGGCAGTGGGGATTAAACTCAGGACCTCATGTAGTAAAGCTAAGTGTTTTGACCACTACACCATGCTGACTATTTGTTTACCAAAATTAAAGTTGTCAACCTACCCTGATTTGTGACAAGATTTTAACTTTCTTATAAATTGCTGGGTTAATATCTTCAATGTGGAACAAAGGTTCAGTTCTAATTCGATTCAAAAAATCAAAACAAAAATTCGAGACTTTGTATCTAGAAGTAAATTAGACTTAAATTTAAACAAAGTAGTTTTTAACCTTATTATATAAACTAGTCAATAGCCGGCCCTATTTCAAAATTTTATTTGTCATGTTATGGTTGCAGCTCTAAACACGTATTTGCCACGATGATTAAACCTGCCCATAACAAACTGCAGTTTTATTTATTTAGCAGGGCTATCAATTGTATACACAATGCCCGATTATAAATAGATGATAAAAAATAAGTCTTACTTTGTAAAATCAAATTTCTGTAGAATATAAGCTGGTATCACTGACATATTGTTGTCATGACAACAGGTACAGAAATATTTCCCAATATACTCACAGTAACGAAATCTTTTGATGTAAGCTGAAAGTAAAAAGTTATTTTAAACCAAAATAATAAAAACTCTATTTGTGGGATGGGCCTCAATGTGGAAAGGTTGATTTCATGGTCTAAACATAGAGTTACATTAGTTACCCCAACCCAGTCTCAAGTTAACTTTGGCAGTTTAAGATATTATGGATTATAATTGCCCGATAATTATGCTGCTGATTAAGTGCTGGCTTAGCAGGAGTTTATACCGTTTATAGTGCCTTACTGAAGGGCGCTACAGCATGAGAACAGTAGGGATTGAACCCAGAACTTTATGTAGAAAAGCCAAGAGTTTTAACCGATACACCAATTAGTCTTTCTTTAAAGATTAAGTTTAAAAAGTGAAACAAAAAAGAATAAATTTAAATATTTGATAAATTTACCTTTGTTAACTTGAGTCCCACATCCAGCGCATCGGTAATTTTGATTCAACATCGCGACTTTTAACTTCACCTTTTTAGGAGGATGGAAGATGATCTGAGGACGAGGAGGAGCCCACTCTTGGTTACCACGAAGACGGATACCAGGTTCTGGGTTGTTGCTATAGGTTACCGCATCTGGATCAATTGCTATGGAAGCAGGGAGAGGTAGTAACTGAAATGTGAAAAAAAAAATATATTTTTATTTTTAAATTTTTTTTAAATCTTTTATTTTTTTTATTAATTTTAAACCTGTTGGGGAACATCTTCTTCTGATATAAGATATTGAAGATCACTTAACTTGATTGGTTGTTTATCTTTAAAAGTTTGTAACAAACCGATGGCTATCGATTCAGCTGTTCGTAGAGAATCAAAACGTCCAAAGTTTTTACTAAAAAATAATGTTTTACATTCTCAACATTTAAAGGATTTCAATTTATTTGTTGTAGGCTAATTTTGGAGAGCAACAATTTACTAATTTTTACAATTTAAAACAATATTGTAAAGTTTTTTACAACATAAGGTCGTAGGTTCAATCCCCACTGCTTTTATGCTTTAGTGCCCTTAAGTAAGGCGCTATAAACAGTACGTACCCTTGCTGAGACAGCACTTAATCAGCAGTATAATTATCAGGTAATTATAATCTATATTATCCCAAACTGCCACAGGCAACTCAAGACTGGGTTGGGGTAACTAATGTTACTCTATGTTTAGGTCGTGCAGTCGATCTTCTAACATCAAAGTTAAATAAATATAAAAAACAAAAAATTCACCCAAATCCATGTAAAGTTTTGTTAACAGAATCTTTGTGAGTTTCTTTGCTGCTTGTTTCTAAAATACAAAAATTATTAAAAAGTACTAAAATTTTTGTACTAAAATTTAAAAATCAACTCATCAAAAAAATAGCTCAAAATTAGATAAAAAAAATCTTTTTACCATTAAGACAAACTTATCAATAAAATTTTTCATACCAGGTTCATTATGAAGTCCAGTTGCCTCATTCAGATTAACAATCTCTTTATCAGTTGGTGATATGGTTAATATAGAAGATACACTACTGCATGGGGAGTTATAATTAACTGGTGGAATACTGGGTTGGGAGAGTGATTTATGGGATGTTGTTGGTTCCATTCCATCCTGGAGGTAAATGTAAATATCAAAAAGTTTAAAACTTAAAAATTTATATGGATTTAAAATTATTGGCATAATTAAAAAAAAAGTTAACATTTTTTTTCAGATTTTTTACACAAAAATAAGATTTAAGCCGTGTAGTGAACATTTGGTTTTACTACACAAGGTCCTGGGTTCAATCCCCACTGCCGCCATTCTGTTGCGCCCTTTAGTAAGGTAATATAAATGTTATAAAGTATGAACTTTTGCTGAGCAAACACTTAATAAGCAGCATAATTATGTGCAATTATAATCAATAATATTCCAAACTGGCAAAGTCTACTCGAGACTGGGTCGGAGTAACTGATGTTACTCTATGTTTAGGTTGTGGAGTTGATCTTCCTACATCTTCCTTTGGGTAAAATAAATAATGATTGTATTGGGTTAGAATATAATGAAGCTTACTTGTATAATAAAAGCATCAGATGGGTTCTCCAGGATTGAATGAGAGTCAGATTTTTTCATTGAACATTTCATCTGCTCGATCGCCCCAATTAGTAACTCACTAAAGTGAAAATGGGCATTCTCCTACAACAACAAAAAATATTTTTATTTGTTTACGACCTAAACATAAAGTAACATTAGTTACTCTGACCCAGTGTCGAGTTGACTTTGGCAGTTTGGATAATATAGAAAATAATTATAATTATAAGCGTCTGATTTAGAGTTAGCTCAGCAGAAGTTTATACCGTATTTAGCACTCTACTTAAAAGTGCTACAGCATGGAAGCAGTGGGAAACGAACCCAGAAACTCATATAGTGAAGCCAAGTGTTCCAACCTCTTTAAAACACTGTCGTTAACTGCTAGCATATTTTAAAAACAAATAAATAAAAATTTATTCTTTTTTATTAATTTAACATACCTTGTCTAGCTCTGCACAGGTTATTAAATCTTGATTCTTCAAATAATTCATTAAACTCTGAGATTTAGGTAAACTGGGGTCACCTAAAAAGTTGAATAAAATTGTTTATCTTTAATTTAGAAAGGCCAACTTCACAACCTTATTTTAAAGCAACGTTTATCACCCTAGCCAAGGCTTTTCTAATTAAAAAATAGGTTTTATAATAATTAAATAATTTATTTTGACATTCTGCAAATGTGCTAACTATATGTTTAAAAGTACAAAAATAGCACACTTTTTTTGCCATTCCCACATCTTAAAGCCACTTTAAAAAGGAAGAAAGTGCCAAAATGTAAAAACAAAACTCACTTTTGTTCCCAAATTTTCCCATCTGATCCTGATTTAAAGTGGGCATTGATGTTGAAGGTTTTATAAAAAGCTGGGTGGAAGAATTTTCACTGATTTCTGAGTTGCTACCAAAACCTTTAAAATAAAACATTGTTTGTATTAAAGACTTATTAAAATTGTTGGTTAAAAACATAATCACTATTGGCTTAATTTATTCACTTTTTTGGATTTGTTTATTATCGATGTGGGAAGGTTGACATCATGACCTTAACGTAGAGTAACATTGGTTACCCTGACCCAGTTTTAAGTTGTATTTTGCAGTTTTTTTGTTATTGCTCTGTAAGTGTACCACAATTTGGTATTGACTTAGCAGAAGTTTATAATGTTTATAGCAATTTACTTAAGGACACTATGATGATAGAGGTAAGGACTAAACACATGAGCAAGAACGCTACAACATAGAAGTAGTTGTGGTAAAACCTAGAATGTAGCAAACCCAAGTATTTTAACCATTACACCACGCTGTCAGCATTGTTTTAACTGGAATTAAGTTGTCATTGTGGTTTGTTAAGTATCAAATATTATGTAATGGGTAATTACCATCAAGTTGTGTAAAGTGGTGAGACCTACATCTTCTATGTTGGAGTAATGTTGGAGACTCTAGAAATTCAAATTTAACAAAGAAATTATAACTGACAAGTAACATTTCAGAATTACTCAGTAACCTATAGTATGGTGCAATAAATTATAAACCATTGAGCCATATAAGCTATAAATGTAGTTGCAATAGTGTTAGAACAATAAAACTAAAGTGAAATTGGTATGCAATCATAAATCAAATATTTGACTTACTTACATAACTACTATAAAAATAAAACCAACAGTTTTACAAACAATTAAAAATATTAAACAATTTATTACAAAAAGATTTTTTTAAGTTATTTCATTTTTATCTAAAACGCCAAGCAAAGCAGTCAAAATTTCTTTTAAATTTATTAATTTATATATTTTACTTGATGTAATATGGTTGCAACTTTTAACTAATATTTGCCTGCGATAATTTATCCGTGCACCACAAACAGGAGTTTTATTTATTTTACAAGCCATAATTGAGACGTTAGGCACTGAGCTTTATTATATATAAATTCAATGCAACTTACCTTTTAGAGAATCATTTTTTTTTGAAGTTTTAATATTTTGCTGTTGTTTGTTGTCTTGTAATGAGGTAGAAAGTTGACGTGGGTTCGATAAAGAGTCCTCTGCTGAGGTTATTATATCAGGAAGAGAATAATTAATTAAGTTTTTATTTAACGAGTTATTTTCATTATTTGAGTCAGGATATTGAAGATTATTTATTTCCTCGTTTTTTGTAGTTTTGCTAATTTCTTTAAAATTGGAGTTGTAACCAATTTGTGAAAAAAGTGATGACCCCTGCTCTGCTAAAAAACCAAGAGCATCAGCGTTTCCAAGAAATTCCTCGTCGTCATCGAACAAGGGTTTCCGTGACATTTCTAAGCCATCGTTAAGCGAGTAATTAACGTTGCAATTATCAAAAAGTCTTTGTTTCACATTTCTATTAAAACTTGAGTTTTCGTTAAATGAATGACTGGAAAATGATCGTGAAATACTGTCACTTGATGTCAGTATTTTGTCGTTGGATAACACGGATGACTTTCTACTTAACGGAATGTTTTTTGTTTCTAGAAAACCAGATAATGCAACTGAGAGAGGGTCGGATTTTTCAATTATTTCTGTTTCAGGTTTTTCAGAATTTTCATTTAGAATTGGAAGTACATCTACATCAAAATAAAATGTTGATACAGTTATTTTTAATGGTAAAAAATTTCTACATACTTTAATTAAATTATGACATTTCAATTGTTATAATATAATCACAACTCTCATATATTAAAAATAAACCGGCAGCGTGGTGTAGTGGTAAGAACACTTGCTACACAACACATGAGATCGTGGGTTCAATCCTTACTGCTCTCATGCTGTAGCGCCATTGAGTAAGGCGCTATAAACAGCATAAACTGCTGAGCCAGCACTTAATCAGCAGCATAATTATCGGGCCAATTATAATCTATATAATATCCAAAACTGCCACAGGCAACAGGCAACTTGGGACAGGGTCGAAGTAACTAATGTTACTCCATGTTTAGGTTGCGCTTTCGACTTTCCCACATCAAAGATAAATTATATACAAAAAAAAAAAATTATATGTGATAATTTACCCGCGCACCACAACTGGCAGTTTTATTAAATTTGAATGCTTATAAATTGAACATACATATAAAACAGCACCAAGCTTTATAATATATAAATTAACCTGGGTTGGTTATTCCACGATGTATTCTAACATTCGTTGAATCTTTATTATCTTCATTATCAGGACCCACAAGCTTTTAAAAAAACAAATTTCTTAAATAAATGTTGGTTTAAACTTTTTACATAACCTATAGAAACATAGTCTTTATATGATGCACCACACATGGGGCCGTGGGTTCAATCCCCACTGCCCTCATGATGTAGCACCCTTGAGTAAGGCGCTATAAACGGTATAAACTCCTGCTAAGCCAGCACTTAATCAGCAGATTAACTATCGAGCAATTATAGTCAATAATATTTCAAACTGCCACAGGCAACTTGAGAACGGGTCGAGGTAAATGACGTTACTCTATGTTTAGGTCACACATTCGACCTTTTACATCGAGGATAAAGATATATAAAAAAAAATAGTGCACTAAACATGTAAAAAATGTAAAAGATTCCTAATTTATAAGTTAATAAGATAAGACTGTTAAGCTTTTATTAACTTACCAATTGTAGAGATATATTTGCTAATATTGCTGATGAATTTTGCTCTAACGCTTCGACACATATCTTCATTGCATTTAAATATAATGGATCCTTTATAAAAGACCAATCTATTATACAAAAAATTAAGGTTTTGTTTACATAAATTATTTGCTAAGCTAATATTAAACTCATTATATTATTCATAAATAAACTTTAAGTTTTGATTCTGTCTATGCTATACTGATAAAACTATATAAGTCTTGAAGACTTATTTTTTTAAAGTTAAATTTAATAGTTTTTATAACCAATATAAACAGAATTCAATATATCAAAATATTGATGTATATAAAACAACCCATTTCCTGCCATTTTAATAATAATTTTTATTACTTTCATTTTGTCCTTTACTAATAACATCAATAATTTAAAACATCACCTAACTATACTGTCAAAATACAAAGCATAATTTACTAAATACCCTTAAATTTCAACCCCATAAATGGTATAATACTATTAAGTACTGATAATACAAAATTGGGTTTTAAATTTTTCTATTGTTTAAGTATTTCCTTAGTTAAGATATGAATAGCTCTATACAGCTTATTTAGCAATATCTTATTGTTATATTGACTAATTACAGTTAGCAAGAATTAAAACTTTACAATATGTTAAATATTAAGATAAATAGGCCTTATGTCAACAGTTTAAAATTGGAATAAATTAAAACAATCAAAAAAATCTAAAAATTAATTTTTAATTTTTTTATTGAAATGTCATGTTGTTTATAATGCTTTAAATTATTTTTCCCATGTCTTAAGGTCCTGTGTTTGATCCCCACTGCCTTCTTGCTACAACTTTTTTTACTGTCACTATTGTGTTAAAATAAAAATATAAAAATCATGTTACCATGGTAATGATCTTCAACATAATTCAAATCTGAAGTTAAGATTTCAAGTTGAGATTTTAAAGTTCCATTTTTTAAGGAATTTTCGATCCACTGTTGACCATGAGTAGGTAACGTTGTTTGTCTTCATATTAAATATTTAAGTTAACAAAAATTTCAAAATAATAATAAAATATATTTACTGACAGATTTAAAACAATCATTTAAAATAAATAGTGCTTGGAATGTTTTAAGTTGTCTTTGTCAGTTTGTTATGTTATTAACCTGCTATTAAGTTATAAAATAAACTAAATAGAATGGACAGCGTAGTGTCAGAACAATTGGCACTACAAGAGGTTGTGGGTTTGATCCCCACTGCTCTCATGATATAGCGCCCTTGAGTAAGGCGCTATAAACAGTATAAACTCCTGCTGAGCCAGCACTTAATCAGCAACATAATTATCAGACAATTATAATCTAAAATACCCCAAACTTCCAAAGGCAACTCGAAACTGGGTTGGGGTAACGAATATTACTTTACGTTAAAGTTGTGAAGATGACCTTTCCACATAAAAAAAGAAAACTGTAAATATTCCTTATCTTATAGGAGAGTTAAATTTACAAATTCACCTTTGGTATCTTCGTGATTTAAAAGATTCAAGTTTAATTTTGGTTGGTGATGAAGCTGGTAGTTTTGATAAATAATCAATATCTGGTCCTAAAGATGGTTGCAACCATTTTAAACCACGAACAAACAACCAGTAATCTTTAATTGGTCCAAGATGGCCCTTAAACATAAAAGTTATATTAAATAAAATTTTAAATTTTAATACAACAAAAGATTTATACAATAAACCTATTAAAAAAACTAATTCAATTGAAACAGGAAGACTTTACAGATTTAAAATATTTTAAGTTTACCAAATAAACAATCCAAAAAATAGAAAAGCGTGCACGAATTAAATTTTTTTAAATAAAAAAATGTGCAAGCCTAAAATAAACATTTTGCTACGCTAAATACTGACATCTAGTGATATATTTTTTACCGCATTTAGTTTAACGTTTATCGATAATTATCAAAATATGCATTTGTGCTATACTACTAGGCTATATATTTATAGCCTTTTTTAACTATATTCCACTAAAGTTTTGCTTATACTTATTATTCAAAGATTTTTTTATAAAATTGAAAGTAGATTAGCAAACTTAGATTTCATGTGTGTACGCATAAACCGAAATTTTACGATGTGGGCCAGTCTGGAAAGTAGGGCAGTTTTCGACAAGTTCTCTGCAAATGCCAATTTCAGACATGCATGTTTTTTAACAAAAAAAATCTTGTGCATGTCTGCTGCCGTACTTTCCAGATTAGTTTGTGGGCACACACAGTCAGCCCATTTTTTACATTTGCATTTAATAATCTTGTCCAAACTGCTTGCAAATCAATTGATCTTTGACATTGCTTTACAAATAAAAATATCCAAAATATTTTTTTTCTTACCACTTGTTTTTTGTTTCCAAATTGTAGAATTTTATCGATAGCGTTCGTTAAACTTTCTACACCTCCGTGCACTGCCCATACATCATATGACCTTTGACCTAATATCTTCTCAGTTGTGGATTTCAGAAAAGAAAATAATTTTTGTTTCTCTTTTCGTGAATTTCTATAAAATATAAAGACAGTAAAATTATAAATAAATAATTTTTTTTTTGTACAATCTTTATCCTCGATGTGAAAAAGTTGAATGCGCAATTAAACATAGAGTAACATCAGTTACTCCGACCCAGTCTCAAGTTGCCTGTGGCAGTTTGGGATATTATAGATTAAAATTGCCCAAAAATTATGCTGCTGATTAAGTGTTGGCTTAGCAGGAGTTTATATTGTTTATAGCGCCTTACTCAAGGGGGCTACAGCATAAGAGCAGTGGGGATTAAACCCACGACCTCATTGTGGTCTGGTGGTGTAGCAAGTGTTCTTACCACTGCACCACGCTGCCAGTCTGCCAGTTTAAATTTAAAATTGTATTACTAAAAAATGTCTTAACAAAAGTTAAAAAATCCATCAATTAGACATCTTCAAAACAGGCCAAGTAATTAAAACCCATTTTTAATCGAAGCAGTTAAATGAAGTAATTTATATAAAGCTTTAAATAAAAAATAACTTAACTTTTTTTACCTTTTTTGTTCATCCAAATTTTCCTCAAAATTTTCATTTTTATTCATGTTTTAAACACTCAACATTTACATTTTATTACACATCTAAACACAGTTAACAATAAAATATCTATAACTCTTAAAGTTGGGTTTAAAAAAGTGATTTTAAACCTTGTTTTTGCTACTCTAAAAACCAAAAAATAGCCCGCAAAATAATGGGGAATAACCGAATTAAAATATCAGCTGATTATATTACATCATTACAAACAAGTAAAGGTTGTAACTAAATTGCGACGAAGTAATGTTAGGATAAAAATAGATTACGTATTTTTCAATATAAGCAAGCTAATTTTTTTTTATTTTGTAATTAAAAACATGTTAAATCAATGTTTACTTATCGGGCTTATTTAAATAAGGTCTTTTTTATAATTGATCAATTTCACGACGATACGTGCGTAGTGCATATAAAGGCATAGTGTAGAAGTTAATAAAACATTTTGCTTTACAACATTAGGGCCTGGGTTTGATCCCCACTGCTTCCAAAACTTGAGCAGGACGAGGTACGAACTCCTGTTAACCCAAACACTTAATCAGCAGCTTAATTACCAAGCAATTATAATCAACAATATCTCAAACTAACAAAGTCAACTTAAGATTTGGTCAGGGTAACTGATGTTACTCTATGTTTAAGTCGTGATGTCGACCTTTCGACATCTACAATAAATAAATATAAATGTGCACATAATAATTTTAATTAATGGGTGAACAACTTTTATTCTCAATGTAAGATTGCACGATGACGTTAATTAATACATGGTGTAATATTAAACAAATACTCAACATACATACAGTGTAAATAATGCTCCATCAAATTATTGTTTTAATACTTTATCAGACTTTAAAATTTTATAAAAAATAGAATATACTACAACCGTATGGTTACTAATATTAAATATTTAAATAAATACTGTAAATATAAATGTATTTATATTATTATGCTTTGGTTATTGCTTCATTATTTAAACTATTCTGGGATGCATGAAAATGATAATAATTAATGTAATATAATGGTAATAAAATGATTTTTAAGTTTGCTTAAGTTGACAATATATCTACAAAGTATGCTACAGAAAATGGTGTATCGAAACAAATACAAAAAAATATAAAGTATATCCGACGAAAATACTTGCTTAAATTGGTTATGCTACAAATTCAATGCAAAATTGTTTGGTTCTATGTTTCTTGATGTAATAATGGGGGCACTTTTGACCAAGATGGTACAAGATTAATTATCTTGAAAATTAAAAATAAAATAATCTCTTGTAGAACCTAAAGTCCTTTTTTATGTGTAACTTTGTTATAGTTGGGCCGGCATCGTTGTGTAGTGATCTGAACATTTGGGGTCTTGGGTTTGATCCCCACTGCTTTCATGCTTTAGAATCATTTGAGTAAGGTGCTATAAACGGTACGAACTCCTGCTTAGCCAACACTTCAGCAGCTTAATTATCGGGCAATTATTGTCTATAATATCCCAAACTGTTAAAAAAAAACAAGTCTTTTACAATAAATAAAATTTCGTTATATCTGTTACCTTATCTTTAAAATCTTGACAAATTAACTGAGTTTGATTGACAGTTTGTAGAATGTCAGTGAGTGCTGGGATGTAACATTCTGCTCGGTTTGATGTTAAAACTTCGTATCTAACTCCAGCATGGTCACTGTAACAAAACATCAATCATGGAAGTGGGTTACAAAAAGCTGGGTTATTTTTTCATGTTAGCATGATCCACTCATAAGTAGGTCCTGGGTTTCCAAATGCTTTTTGGCATTCCAAATGCTGGCATATTTTAGCATTCTTAAGTAAGACCTAAAGTCATGGGTTTAATCCCCACTCCTGGCATGTTGTAGCGTCCTTAAAGAAGACCTAAGGACGTAGGTTTAATCCCCACTGCTGGCATGTTGTAGCATCCTTAAAGAAGACCTACGGTTGTGGGTTTAATCCCCACTGCTGACATGTTGTAGCATTCTTAAGTAAGACCTAAGGTCCGGGGTTTAATCCCCACTGCTAACATTTTGCAGAAATTTTTAAGCTCACTTGAGTACCTGAAGTCCTGGGTTCAATTCCAACTGCTGGCATGTTGTAAAAGATTTAAGTAAGACCTGGAATCCTAGTTTTAGTTTTGGGGTTACCAAAATCTAAGCCAAACGCCCTAATTTCTATCTTTTGGTCAAATATCAAACTTACAACTGAGATCCCGTGTCATGATGCAGGGCCCTTCCAGATAAAGGAGTCATGTGTAACTTCCCAGTCTTAGAAGCACTAAGTGAGGCATTAGTATGAGCTTGTATAACTGTGTAGTGAGAGATGATAAGTCGATCTTCTATCAAGTATAAGTTGACCAAAGTATCGCCAGGCAGAGGAGGGGAAAACATTTTCTAAAAACAGGAAAAAAATTTAAAAGAAATTTAGAAGCATATAACCAATTAAAAAAACCAAAGTAAATATTACAAAGAGACTTGATATTTAATTCAATAATTATTTTTCATAAATAAAATTTTAAAACCAAAAAGTTTTGGGACCAAAAAAAGGTTTTAAGACAAAAATATTTTAGGTAAGGATGCTATAAACGGTACGAACTCCTGCTGAACTAACATTGAATTAGCAGCTTAATTATCGGGCAATTATTATCTATAATATCCCAAACTACCACAGGCAACTCAAGACTGGGTTGGGATAACTGATGTTACTCTATGTTTAAGTCGTGAAGTTAACCTTCTCATATTAAAAAAAATAAATTATTAAAAAAATAAATTGAGGTCATTAATGAAGAGAGAAAATTAAGTACAAGTACGGCAATTATTATTTATAAATGAACTAACATTAAATCCATTTCCAATTAAAGCTTGAAGAGACATCTGGCAAGGTGACATCAACCTGTTCCTACACCTTATCAGATGTTTAATAATTTCACTGAGGACTGCAACTACTGCCTCCTCACTTTGATATAACTTACATTTCTTAAACGAGGTTAGAATATTTGAAACCTCACGAAGTTGATTGTATGAATCTTGGATCTGTCACCAAGATTAAATGATTAGTTGTTTTGTTTAGAATATGTTGACATTTATTATCAGATTTTTACAGGTTTTATTCACTAAGCTTCAATGGAAGAAAAAGACAAAAGAATGATTAGCCTAACCACCTTAACTTAGTATTTAATCACCTATATTAAGAACCCTAAACACAAATACATATCAAGAATTGTCACATAATTTAAGCAAATTGAATGTCCCAAACATGGTTCGAGTTTTAACAATAAATTACTCAATAATTATTTTAATTTAGCTTATGATAATGAGTAAACATGCACAATTTAACAAACAAAATCACCAACCAAAAGTATATATATTAAACAGGTAAATAGACAAATAAAGACAGGTTAAAACGGGAGTTAAAAGAAACTGGGCTTTAAAAGTTGTAAGGTGCTGGCTTGATATGAAAGTGAGAAGTAATCAACTCAAGTTTAATTAAAAACAAATTTCAGTAAAACCTGCTGTAATTTCCACTGCTTGTCAGTCCTGAACGAAGCTTTAATTGTTGAAAGAGATTTGGTTGGTTTAATAAATAATTCCATCGCACATAAAGTGTCGTGGTGTAAGACTGCAAAGCCCTTAAGTGATTCTATTCCACTGCAACATATATAATATTAAATAAAACAAACTGCACATTAAATATTAAGAAACTATCAAAGGCAACTTGAGACTGGGTCGGAGTAACTGATGTTACTCTATGTTTAGGTCGTGCATTCGACTTTCCCACATCGAGGATAAAGATATATACAAATTTGCACATTAAGTTCGATTTGCTTTTATGTCATAGTGCTTTAAGTAAGGCACTATAATCAACATTATCCAAAAACTTTTAAAGTCAACTTAAATTGGGGTGGGACAACAAATGTTACCCAATATTTAGGCCGTGAAGTCGCGAATTTAATTAAGTATGCAAAATTAAAGTTTAGGTCCAGGTTCTTTGTTATAGATCAAGTCAACTTTAATAACATTTTTAAATAAATTTAGATGAAGTAATGACCAAATGCATTTAAATAAATACCTTAAACTTATCTTTAAAATATATAAAGTTTATGAAAGAACCTTTTTAGATCAACAAAAACATCAAATTTCACCTAGTAGAAGAAGTGCAAACCATTTTATGTTTGGTTGAAATGATTGAATTGGTTTGATGCAAACAAGCTGTAACCAAAGTGATTAAATGGTCCATAATGATTGGTGCTTCGTGGTTCAACAACCATTTTGCTTCCTGTAAAAATAATTTAACTTTATAACATGTTGACAGCGTTGATTCTGTTAAATATTACAAACATTTATTTAAACTAATTTTGCGAAACAATTTTTGGAATGATAAAAAATATTTGTTCAACTTTTTTAAATATATTTATCCTTAGCCTAAACATAGAGTAACATTTGTTACCCTGACACAGTCTTGGCTTTGCCAGTTTAAGATATTATAGATTATAATTGACTGTTAATTAGTTTGGGAATTGGTTTTTGGCTCATTAGGAGTTTAAACCGTTTATAGCACCTTACTCAAAGGCGTTGCTGCATAAGAGCAGTGGGGATTGAACCCAGGACTTTATGTAGTAAAGCCAAGTGTTTTAATTTTAAGAACTGCATAGTCAGATAGTATATTATGCAAACAAGGCCAAACAAATCAGAAATAAAATCAATCAGTAATTTATATAAGTTTAAGTTCATAATTTATCTAAAACGTTAAGTTACCATAAGATTGATTTAAAAAAATCCTAATTTTGGCTTCAGTCGGCCATTTTACATTAAAATCAAAACAAAATCTATGACATATAAACGCTTGTCTTTAAAGCAATAAATCAGACTTCAAACCACAATATTAAATTACTAAAGTTTAAAATAAACACAAACAAACCTTGTGTAAACTTTTTTCTTTACTTGTTGTCATATTTTTAAAGTAAAAACAACTTTTAAATCCCAAACTTTTCCAAAACAAAAGATTTTATTTTTCAGCGTACACAAGAAAAGGGGAACCACCTTTTTCCACCAAAACATTTGTTTATCCTCAGTTTAATAGTTTTTAATTAAAATGTAACTTGTTGTTTTGTTATCTATCGCTTATTAATACAACTTAGAAAATCAAATTTATTTGAACAAATGCGTTATAACAAAATTTATTAAATAGTTTTTTTAATTTGCCTTATTTTTTAGGGGTCATATTTACAGTTTTTATGTTTAATGATCCAACTTTGTATTAAAAACTAATATAGACTTTAGTTTTCCATTGCTTTTATAACTAAACAGCCTTATATAAGGTTATAACCAATTTATATTCTTCAAAATTTTATTTTTTGAGATCGCGACAAACTTTTGTAAGGAAGCAAAACATGAAAGCATTTTAAACATAAGCAGCTTAATTGGCATTCTTCTTTTAACATAAATTTCTATTCATGCATTTTTAACTTCACACAAAAACAATCCAACAGTAATAATTAAAACATTAATTGTAATCCCTTATTAAGATATAAATATGAAATAGATTTTAACATTCTTGAAAATCAAAAAAATTTAAAAATTAAATTAAACAAAAAAAATTAAATTTGGTATCTTAGTTACAGTAATTTTCTATTTAGTCACAGAGAAGAATTTAAAAAGTTTTTAAACGAATAAAAAACAAAAAAAGAACATTTTCTATTATTTCAATAAATAAACCGGTTTCCCAAAACCACCGATGTAAAAAAGCAAAAATTTTTACCACAATGCATAATATTAACAGTCGACCACAATTGTGTTTTTACCCCCAAAAAACAATCACAAAGTTAGGGAAGTCCCCAATTGTGCAAACCCAATAAAAAAACAATAATTTAAATATTTTTAATAAATCTTAAATCGTCGACATTTTATGATTTTGACTAATTACTAATTATCAAATTATCATAATTAAATTACCATTTTAGAAATATAAATACACTTTTAAGAACAAACAAGAACAAAAACATCAGAAAGTTGGAAATAACTTTTAAAATGAAAGTAATAACTGACAGAAAATAAATAGTTTACAAAGAAACAACAAAAAATTTTAGCAACTTTATCACAAACTAAATGTTGTAACATCAATTAAACAAAAATATAACATACAACAGACAAACATTTACTATAATATCCCTTATAAGTGTCTCTTTATAAGGAATAAAAACACTTTTTTCTTATGTAAGCACTCAGTATTCTATAAAGAAAAAAACTTTAAAAAGTTTGGATAACAGTTTTGAACAATTTTTTTTAACGTAGCAACCTTAGTTTGATAGTTAAAAATATTTTGCATAAAATTTTAACAAGAACAAATTGTTGTGTATAAGACATAGTTACTCAACATGTTTTTAAGTTTATGTAAACATATTTTTGTTACTCTTTTATAGAGAATTCTTTATATTAATAAACACAGCAATGCATAGACACTATAGAGTAGTATCATCATTTTCAAAAATTTTCAATTTTTAAAGGATTTTTTTACCCAGGATTTACCTTAAATTGGAGAAAAAAATAATTTTTTTTACAAAGACGAGCATCAGGTAGTTAAAAACATTGTAAAACACATTTTTAACTTTACCAAGTTTTTACCCATTTAATTTTAATAAATAATGTCTTATTATTACAAAACATTACCTAACTATAAGTCAGATATCTTAACTCTTTAAATTCTGGGTAATATAAAAACTCTTACCACTTAAAACACAATCATTTAAATAAATATTTAACTATGACCGTACCTATTCAAAGTAATGGATTGTCAATATTATAAATTCAAAGAGAAAAAAATAAGGAAAAAATGACAATAAACCTTTTCTAGCAAACTAATGCTATATAGTACGATAATTTAAATAATGGCACATAGAAAATTTCTTAAATAAATTGTAGTAAAAATGATCTTTTCATTCGTAGAACTTTCCTTTATTAAGAGCAGTCTGCCATTCTAAAAAAGAAAGCAAATTTAGGTACTTTATTTGCTTTTTTTAAACTTAAGCATTACCTAGATTTTACATGAGGTTAAGTAAAAAAAACTTTAAATTATGATTGTTTACAAAAAGTAGTAATAAGAACACTTGGCTTTACTACGTGGGGTTCTAGGTTCGATTCCTACTGTTTTTATGCTGTAGCGCCCTTGAGTAAGGCGCTATAAACGGTATGAACTCCTGCTGAGCCCACTTAATCAACAGCATAATTATCGGGCAATTATAATCTATAATATCCCAAACTGACACAGACAACTCGAGACTGGGTCAGGGTAACTGATGTTATTCTACGTTTAGGCCATGAAGTTGACCTATCCACATCAAGGATAAATAAATATAAAAAAATAATTTTTATGAAGCTCACCTTTATTTAAAAACTTTGCTGCCATCCCCAAGTTGAAATCCCCCGGATCATTCCATTGAGAAGGCTCAGCGTTAATATTCATAACATCAACTATTGCTGCTGGTTGTGGTATTTCTATCGGCGCGTTGTCACCAAAAGTCAACTCAAAATCACCTTTGTCCAGCATATCAAGATTAAAATTAAACTCGGGTGCTAGATGGGATTGCTCTTCTGTCATAAAAAAGTCTAAACCCCATTTGTTTTTGAATATTTCGTCCATTTTTTCGGGGTTATTTGAACTATTTGGGGCCTTGTCGGTTTTACCTTGAGGTTTAGTAGCGGGTTTGTCTTCAGGGTTGGTTTCTTTGTCTGCAACTTTTGGTTTTACATTAGTTTCATTTTCTAAAACTTTTTCTGTTTCATTTGCTTTTGAATTATCAGTTTTTGGTTCTTGATTTTTAGAACTTGGTCCTTCAGTTTTATTTGAACCAGAAACTTTATTGTCTTGTCCTTTATTTTCCTTTTTCGATTTCTTAACTTTTTCATTCTCAGATTTTTCTTCTTTTTCTTGCGTCAAACATTTCAGCATATCAGCCGTGGCCTCGACAACAGACACAGCGCCCGTAGCAACCGACAAAAACTGTGCCACCGAGTTAATATCCGACTCGGTAGCCGAAACCCCACCACACGAGGGAAAGTTTGAAGATGAGCTCGAACTAGACCCACTGTCCTCGCTGCTACTTGCCAAACTACACCCAGTACTATCCAAGTTACTTTTAAGTTTGCTTGCATACGAAGCACGACTTAATGAAGTGTTTTGTCCACTGCTCCCTGCAAGTCCTGTAGTAAGTAGAGGCCAATCTTGTCCATCGTAAACGTTGTGAGTTTCAAATGACGTGGTTGGTTCAACTTTTGAGCCAGGGTTCTTATTAATAGAAGGAGATGGGTCACTAAATCGTCTTTTACGTGTGGCTAGATAAATATTAATAATAAATTTATTTTAGAAACCAATTCATAATTTTTTTTAACAGTAATGTGAGAAGGTCAACCCACACATAGAGTAACATTTGTTACCCCATTCCAGTCTCTAGTTTCCCTTGGCAGTTTGGGATATGCTATGGATTATAATAGTTTGATAATTAAGCTGCTGAATAAGCATTGGCTCAGCAGGAGTTTATAGTGCTTATAGCACCTTACTCAGAGACAGTTCAGCCTGAAAGCATTAGGGAATGAACCCAGGACCTCATGTAGTGAAGCCAAGTGTTTTGACCATAACACCATGCTGCCCACCATTATAAATTGGATCTAAAATACACTGCAAAATATAGAAAAAATGATTCTAATCAAATTAGGTTAAAACCTGTGTTAGTTGGTGAAGTTCTTCCACTGAGAAGTTGAGTTTTATTGTTGATTACTCGACGAGATCTTCTTTGTTGCGTCACAAAATCTTCATCGTTTTCCTCTGTAAATAAAACAAAGGTTTAGATTAAAAAAATACCAAGCAATAACAAGATTTATATATAAGACATCTCAAAACTGGGATAAAGTAATAAAAAATTATTTTATGTTCAAGTAGTTGGGCCTTTACACATTTATAATAAATAAAAAATTCACCGGTTTTTAATCAAAAAAATAAGGCCAACAATATATATTTAAAACTGCCCAAAAAAACTTGTGAAAAAAAACTCCTAAAATAAAAAACAATCTGCCGGTTAATAAACAAAAACTTAAGGGCTATGCAAAACTGGCAAAAAAACTCCCAAAACAAAGTTAGGTTATTGATTTTTACATAGATGATTGTGCAAACCCAAGTCAAATGTTTTATCATCTTACCATTAAAAATGAATTCCATCGAATTATCAACAGGGTTGACTTTGCTTAAATTTTCATTTTTTGTTTCATTTTCATTTGTCTCCATTTTTCTTCCTTCGTCCACAACTTTTTTGCTCTTCTTGTTTTTCTTTTTATCTTTCTTGTTTGGGACAACTTTCTCTTTGACAACTTTTTTCTTGATCTCCATAGTTTCGGTTTCATCCCCGAGATTTCTTAGGATTTTTTTCACAGTTTCATCATCTAAGTATTCGGCTGGCTGAATTAAAAATAAATTTTAAATTATTTAAAAGACTTAATGTTCTTGGTTTAATTCCCACAGCTGACATATTGTAGCATCTTTAGGTAAGGCCTGAGATCCTGAGTTTAATTACCACTGCTGGCATGTTGTAGCATCCTTAAGTAAGACCTAAGATTCTGAGTTTAATTACCACTGCTGGCATGTTGTAGCATCCTTAAGTAAGGCTTGAGATCCTGAGTTTAATTCCCACTGCTGGCATGTTGCAGCATCCTTTAGTAAGACCTGAGATCCTGAGTTTAATTACCACTGCTGGCATGTTGCAGAATCCTTTAGTAACACCTAAGGTCCTTGATTTAATTTTTATAAAACACCAAAAACTTTAACCCCTTAGTCATTAAACAGTTGTTAATTTAATATTTACCAAATAACTTACTTGGTATGGCTTTTCAGGTTTCTTTTTATATGATTTAGAAGTTGAAGGTTCATTGATGTTCATTGTTCCATATCCAAAACTTTTCATCGGTGCAAATCGTTTCATTTCATCGATTTTTTCACTGTTTTTCTTTGCCTGTTCTTCTTTAAATTGTTTGACCGTTCGTTTTTTCTTCTTTTCGATTGGTTTAATGTTATTATTCGTATCGTTTTCAATTGGTGGGACTGAAGTTTTTCTCGATTCTTCTTTGAGTTTTTTGCGGCGAATGTTTCGTGAGGATTTTGCAGATTTTTCGTCGACATTTTCCGGGATTTCAATTTCTTTCGGGTCTTGGTTATCAGTCGTTACTTAAAGAATAAAATAAAATAATTAACAAATTCTTAGTTTTAATGATTATTTAATGAAGTTAATGATAAAGTCTAGCTAGAGCAGTGAATTAAATACCTTTTACTGTAATTAAAGTTTCATTTTACATTGTACAGATAAGTTTCTTTTTAAAGTTGTTTTTAACAATTATGACGATAAATAATGAAGTTTTTGTTTTATTAAATATTTTGACACAAACCAATTTTTTTTTTAACAAAAAATTAAAAGTTTTTACCGATACCCTTTGATTTCCGCTTTTTTCTTTTTTTATTTTTTTTGTTGTCGACGTCGTCTCCACTTTCCTCGTTGCTCAAGTTCTTGTTCCAAGTTGAATCTCTATAAAAAATTAATTAAAAATTAAATAAAAATTTTTTATAATACAACAGTTTTATAATATTTTTAAAGGTATTTAATTAATAGTATGTGGATATCATATATGGTATACGAAAAGTGTTTCATAAAATAAAAAATAAGATTTATATAAGTAAAGACATTCATTTGTTCACACATTTCTTTAATGTAAACAAATATTAAACTTTAATCTTGTTAATTTGTGTTGACAGCTGTTTAAACAGTTTTATTAGGTGATAACATCAACAAAAATCAAACAACTTGAGTCAAAGTTAAACTATTAACAAGTCAGTAAATTAATTTAAAGCCAAATTACAAAATTCTAAAAATTATATACAAAAAGTTAATTTATATAGACTATGGCCAAAACTACAAAATTACTATTTACAAGACATTTTTTGATTGCCCAACCTTGCACACCATAAATGGCATCTTTTCAATTTGTATGCCTATATTTTAAACATACATATATATTGTTGATCAAGCTACAATATAAATAAACAACATATTACCTTTTTATTTCTGTCATTTCAAACATGTTGTCCTTATCATTAGGTTGAAAGTAGTTATTGAAGGAATTACTCGATGACTTTTCCTGTAAGTTGAAATCAATGCTGCTATCAACTTCTTCTGGGATTTTAATCGAAATATATCCGAGATTATTATTCACAGAATCCAGGTTTTCTTTCTCGGTATCAGTCGGTATATTCTCAAGTTGATCGTTAATTAGCGGGGTTGTAAGATCATCGTCGACCCCGTCAATATAACTAGTTACTCGGTCTTCAAACGGGTTTTTCTGTGGTTTTTCCATCGAGTTTTTACTGAAAATTTCAACTAAACTTCGCTCTTTATCCCCAGTGTAAGGACTAGTTGTAATCCCAACCTGATCACCAGATGATTGCTCAGTTTGAACTAGCTCCAAATTCTTACTGTTATCAGGCAAATCTTTGCTTGATTCTGAGTCCAGATTCTTGGTTAAATTCGTTCTTTTAACAGGGATAGGTAGGACACCTTGTGTCTCATAGAATTCTATTTTACGATTCAAAATAATGTCTGATGCGTCACAAAGTTCGTAAGCTCGCTCTTTTACTTTTTCAGCCTAATATATAAAAGTAAGAACAGATCGAAAAAAGCACAAAAAATATGTAGAGCCACCACTTTAACAGATATAAAAACTATTTAAAACTTTTAAAATTACAACATTTAAAAAAAAATCAGGCACTTTAACCCGTCTGAAAAATAACTTAAGTTTCGTTTTATATTTGGACAAAATTTTCCAAATACTACACCTAAAATTGCCATTAATGCCAGATTTACAAAACCCAAAGTATATAAAACAACAAACAAAAACTTACATATTTTTCGGTATGATCGTCAATTATTCTGTCGTAGAAATCAGTGAATTTATCACCATCACTTTCCTTAACAGCTCGTGCCAACAGCGATGAGTAATATTCAACCTGAATGTCTTTACCCGCGCTCATTTGACTAAAATCAAAAAAACATAAATTTATTGAAAGCTGTTATGACAAGACATAAGTGAGTAAACTATACAGCCTTATCACTTAAAAGACATTTGTCACCATGACCCAGTTCTAGGATGTATTAATTTTTGTCAGATCACATAACGTGGTGTAGTGGTAAAAACATTTGCTACACCACCATGAGGTTGTGGGTTCAATCCCTACAGAACCAGCACTTAATCAGCAGCATAATTACCCGGCAATTATAATCTATAATATCCCAAACTGTCGTAGTCAACTCGAGACTGGGTTGATGTAACGGATGTTATTCTATGTTTAGGTCGTGCATTCGACTTTTCCTTATCAACGATAAAGATACACAAAAAAAAAACAGATTGGTTAAAACACTTGGCTTTACACAGTATCGTAAGTTTGATTCTTACTGCTTTCATGCTTTAGCACTAAACAGTATGCCATTATTAATCAATAGATAAATTATCCAGCAAAATGTTAATGTAATCCAAAACTGGCAAAGTCAACCTAAGACCAGGTAGATTAACAAATTTGAATTCATGTTAAGACTGTGAAGTTACCTTTTATATACAGTCCGGTTAAAATTACAAATTTATAATAATAAGCATAATTACCTTGATCAAAATTAAATGCAAATAGTTTTATTCATTCTTCAATATTTAACACTTCTCAGACTAAACAAAACTTTACTAAATTGTCATTTTTTTTCAACACTTAATAATTAAATATAACTTCTAAGAAATAAAAGTCAAAATGTAAGTTGATTAGATAGATTTATATAAACCAGACATAAACATTTTACATAAATGATAAATTAATTAATTAGTTTTAATAAGAAGATATGAATAATTAGAACACAAAAAATAGAAGTTGTAACTAAATGTGATCACTGTTAAATAAACCTTACCCTAAACAGCTAAGTACTAAGCATTAAGAGAGTTTGGGTAGAATTTATTATTAAAGCGCAAGCTGCCGACCCTATTTATGTATATAACAACTGTGATTTATGGTTGTAGGTTTCTACTAAAGACGCTTATTTCATTTACAGTTACAGCCCGTGTTTACGTTTCCACAGAGATTCTATTTTAGATTGCATCGAAAAAATACGATTCTTGTCTAAAATGTCGACCGTCTTATCATTTAAACCATATCTAAGTATATTAAACTTAACCATAAGTATATCACATACAATTTTCCTAATCTAATACATGAAAAATTAGCTTAAACTTTGAATTAAAGTCATGTGAAGGGCGTTTAAATCTAAACTCGTAATTCACTGAACTTCCAAACCGCAGCAGTCATCTCTGTTTCCTAGTGCAACTAAAAAAAGGTTTTATTCAGAGTTTCCATCATTATTAAATTTAAAAATAACGCATTAAAATTATTTAATATTTATTTACATATATTTTGTTTAAAACATTTAAAAATTATATATTAAGTTATTTAAATAAAACAGCAAACTAAAAGTGTTTAAAGTTATTTTTCTTGCTATAAATAGTATAAAAACGCACAAATTTGTATGAATAAAAATACTTTGGTAACCCGTAAATTAAGCGAATTGCTGCCAGAAAAGCGTGTAAAAAATTCGGCAAAAAATAAAGTTTCCAGAATATACGCGTTTAAAATTCTAGAACGTTTTTTTGTGTACCCTATTTATATTTGATTGGAAACTCTAACCCTTGTTTTTGTAACCCTAATCGAGAAGAAACCCTAACTCATGCGATTTCGACAACTATCGCAACATTTGTGACGTAACAATAATTTCCAAACACTTTAAAAACATAAAAAAACATTTTTTACTATTTTTAATAAAGATAATTTCTTAAATTTGAAAGATATTAATTATGACTTTGTTTTACAACCCCGAATTCAAGTTTATTTGTTGACCAAAATATTATAAAAATAAGAAATATCGAGGATAAAATAAAAATATAACTTGTATGCTTCATTGAACCTTGGGTAACTTTCAAAAATATTTTAAAATACGAATTTTATTTCGTTATAGTTCTTAATATTCCTCTACCTATACTTAACAATTCTTTCTATAACCATCTGTCACATTTCAATCTTATAAATGCTTTCATTAACTTTTCATAATCGCTTTCATTTTCTTATTAATAAATGCTTTAAAATAACAATGAACATTTTGGTATTTGCCCTTGCCTACATACATTTATGGAACCCTATAACTACAAGAAAAATACAATTTTATGTTAAACTATATTTCATGGTAATTGGACAAATGTTAAACTATATTTCATGGTTATTGGTCTAATGTTAAACTATATTCCATGGTTATTGGACAAATGTTAAACTATATTTCATGGTAATTGGACAAATGTTAAACTATATTTCATGGTTATTGGTCTAATGTTAAACTATATTCCATGGTTATTGGACAAATGTTAAACTATATTTCATGGTAATTGGACAAATGTTAAACTATATTTCATGGTTATTGGTCTAATGTTAAACTATATTTCATGGTTATTGGACAAATGTTAAACTATATTTCATGGTAATTGGACAAATGTTAAACTATATTTCATGGTAATTGGACAAATGTTAAACTATATTCCATGGTTATTGGACAAATGTTAAACTATATTTCATGGTAATTGGACAAATGTTAAACTATATTTCATGGTTATTGGTCTAATGTTAAACTATATTCCATGGTTATTGGACAAATGTTAAAAACTATATTCCATGGTTATTGGACAAATGTTAAAAACTATATTCCATGGTTTTTGGACCAATGTTACAAATGTTAAACTATATTTCATGGTAATTTGACTAATGTTAAACTGTATTTCATGGTTATCGAAATAATGTTAATTTATATTCCATGGTAATTGGACAAATGTTAAACTATATTTCATGGTAATTGGACAAAGGTTAAACTATATTTCATGGTTATCGGACAAATGTTAAACTATATTACATGGTTTTTGGACAAATATTAAACTATATTCCATGCTCATTGGACTAATGTTAAACTATATTTCATGGTTATTGGACAAATGTTAAACTATAACTAATGTTAAACTATATTTCATGGTTATTGGACTAATATTATTTGTCGGAGAAATGTCAAGTTGTATTGAATGATTAATGGGTGGAAGTTTTTAACTTCTATATTATTTTGTAGAGTTTTACGAAGTTATTTGTGACAGAATAGCTAAGGTAATAATTTCAACTACATTTTTCTTATTTATTTGACAGGGACAAACAAAATGGAAAATGCTAACACAAGACAAAAAAGTTATAAATTCAAGTAAAATAATTGGCATCGGATACAAAAAAGCATAATGAAAAGAAATAAATGACATTACGAGTACAAAAACAATACAGAAATAAAAAATTGCGAAGACACTTGAAGAACAATTACTAAAAAGATAAAATATTGAACATTGAAATAAATATAGTCGACACAAAAAAAGGACAATATTAAAAATAAAAATTGCAATACAAAAATTAATATATTTCATAACAATTAAATTGTCATACAGTTAAAATAAAGTTGGTTAACGGTAACATATTTTATGAAATAGAAATACATAGTTAAAAATGTTTTTTTGTTTGGCATAAAAATGTTCAGTTTTAGTTGTAACTGAATTACAACTTTGAAACTTCGACAAAAAGGGCTAGTTGGGCCCCTCGGACAAAGAACATTGGTTGGCCCCCTCGGCAAAGAACATTGGTTGGCCCCCTCGGCA
This sequence comes from Corella eumyota, assembly GCF_963082875.1. Classification (NCBI taxonomy): domain Eukaryota; kingdom Metazoa; phylum Chordata; class Ascidiacea; order Phlebobranchia; family Corellidae; genus Corella; species Corella eumyota. The sequence goes on along the minus strand of NC_137494.1, from coordinate 15,126,302 downwards.
AAGAACATTGGTTGGCCCCCTCGGCAAAGAACATTGGTTGGCCCCCTCGGCAAAGAACATTGGTTGGCCCCCTCGGCAAAGAACATTGGTTGGCCCCTCGGACAAAGAACATTGGTTGGCCCCCTCGGCAAAGAACATTGGTTGGCCCCCTCGGCAAAGAACATTGGTTGGCCCCCTCGGCAAAGAACATTGGTTGGCCCCCTCGGCAAAGAACATTGGTTGGCCCCCTCGGCAAAGAACATTGGTTGGCCCCTCGGACAAAGAACATTGGTTGGCCCCCTCGGCAAAGAACATTGGTTGGCCCCCTCGGCAAAGAACATTGGTTGGCCCCCTCGGCAAAGAACATTGGTTGGCCCCCTCGGCAAAGAACATTGGTTGGCCCCCTCGGCAAAGAACATTGGTTGGCCCCCTCGGCAAAGAACATTGGTTGGCCCCCTCGGCAAAGAACATTGGTTGGCCCCCTCGGCAAAGAACATTGGTTGGCCCCCTCGGCAAAGAACATTGGTTGGCCCCCTCGGCAAAGAACATTGGTTGGCCCCCTCGGCAAAGAACATTGGTTGGCCCCCTCGGCAAAGAACATTGGTTGGCCCCCTCGGCAAAGAACATTGGTTGGCCCCCTCGGCAAAGAACATTGGTTGGCCCCCTCGGCAAAGAACATTGGTTGGCCCCCTCGGCAAAAAACATTGGTTGGCCCCTCGGCAAAAAACATTGGTTGGCCCCTCGGCAAAAAACATTGGTTGGCCCCTCGGCAAAAAACATTGGTTGGCCCCTCGGCAAAAAACATTGGTTGGCCCCTCGGCAAAAAACATTGGTTGGCCCCTCGGCAAAAAACATTGGTTGGCCCCTCGGCAAAAAACATTGGTTGGCCCCTCGGCAAAAAACATTGGTTGGCCCCTCGGCAAAAAACATTGGTTGGCCCCTCGGCAAAAAACATTGGTTGGCCCCTCGGCAAAAAACATTGGTTGGCCCCTCGGCAAAAAACATTGGTTGGCCCCTCGGCAAAAAACATTGGTTGGCCCCTCGGCAAAAAACATTGGTTGGCCCCTCGGCAAAAAACATTGGTTGGCCCCTCGGCAAAAAACATTGGTTGGCCCCTCGGCAAAAAACATTGGTTGGCCCCTCGGCAAAGAAAGCCGATCGACCCCTCATTCTTTCTGCAATACAATTAAGATTAGATTATTGCTCATAAATATTAAAACAGTGTGCTTGTAATTATTTGATTGTGTGTTTAATGTTTTATTTAAATTAACATTAATTAAAGTGAATTGTTTGTGTTGGTTATTTTAAATAATATAAAAGGTTTTTTACAAACTCAATTTTGTGCTCGTCAACCAGAATCTAAAAATAAAGAACAGAGTTAGTATTCGTTTATGAAAACTTACCCTGCGAAAAAATAAAAAAGGTTAGATTGAAGTTTTCTGTAACAGGAACTCTAAAAATAAAGAACAAATTAAAATTGGCCAAAAACAAATCAACGAGCTCTCCGAAATATTCAACCAGAATCTAAAAATAAAAAACAGAATGTTTAAATTTGTTTTTGATAATCTAACCTGAAAAAAAAGCCTGTAAAAAATGGTTAGTTTGGTTATTAAGGCCCCTGTAAAGAAAAATTTAGTTTTTAAGGCCCCTGTAAAGAAAAATTTAGTTATTAAGGCCCCTGTAAAGAAAAACTTGGTTATTAAGGCCCCTGTAAAGAAAAATTTAGTTTTTTAGGCCCCTGTAAAGAAAAATTCGGTTATTAAGGCCCCTGTAAAGAAAAACTTGGTTATTAAGGCCCCTGTAAAGAAAAACTTGGTTATTGAGGCCCCTGCAAAGAAAAATTTGGTTATTAAGGCCCCTGTAAAGAAAAACTTGGTTATTAAGGCCCCTGTAAAGAAAAACTTGGTTATTAAGGCCCCTGTAAAGAAAAATTTAGTTTTTAAGGCCCCTGTAAAGAAAAATTTAGTTATTAAGGCCCCTGTAAAGAAAAATTTGGTTATTAAGGCCCCTGTAAAGAAAAATTTAGTTTTTTAGGCCCCTGTAAAGAAAAATTCGGTTATTAAGGCCCCTGTAAAGAAAAACTTGGTTATTAAGGCCCCTGTAAAGAAAAATTTAGTTTTTTAGGCCCCTGTAAAGAAAAATTCGGTTATTAAGGCCCCTGTAAAGAAAAACTTGGTTATTAAGGCCCCTGTAAAGAAAAACTTGGTTATTGAGGCCCCTGCAAAGAAAAATTTGGTTATTAAGGCCCCTGTAAAGAAAAACTTGGTTATTAAGGCCCCTGTAAAGAAAAACTTGGTTATTAAGGCCCCTGTAAAGAAAAATTTGGTTATTAAGGCCAGTGTAAAAAAAAATTTAGTTATTAAGGCCCCTGTAAAGAAAAATTTAGTTATTAAGGCCCCTGTAAAGAAAAATTTTGGTTATTAAGGCCCCTGTAAAGAAAAATTTTGGTTATTAAGGCCCCTGTAAAGAAAAATTTAAGTTATTAAGGCCCCTGTAAAGAAAAATTTAAGTTATTAAGGCCCCTGTAAAGAAAAACTTACTTAAGTTATTAAGGCCCCTGTAAAGAAAAATTTGGTTATTAAGGCCCCTGTAAAGAAAAACTTAGTTATTAAGGCCCCTGTAAAGAAAAGTTATTTTGGGAACCGCCCACACCTTAATAATGCATCGGGCTCCGCCCACGAAATTAAATAATTTATGGTGGGTTCCAACCCATACACACACTTAGGTTTAGGGCGAATAAAATACAGTGAATTGCATAAAATACACACTTAAATATATAAACCACACATAGGCCTAGTTTCTAAATCATCTTCTAATATAAATTCTACAGCGCCAAAAACTTTTATAGACCATACTTTTAAAAAACCATCAAACAGTCCCGTTTAATATAATTATGTTTACACACATAAACCTAAACACACTTAATTGGGACTGTGTCAACTATACTACTTTTAAAGCGCAAAATTATGAGTTTTTAACCAGTCAAAATAAAAAAGCAGGCACGTGATACTACAAACTTTTAACCCGTGATAATTATTAAGTGCTTGTTTATGCAGTACATATAAAAAACAGGCACATGAAAACCTACAGCCCTACAGACCTGAAGCTCTATAGCCCACCTTTAGTTGAATGAGGTCCTGAGACTATTTTTTAAGTTCGTCAAGTTGAAATGAGGCCCTGAGACTTTTTTTTGAATTCTTCTTTTGCATTAAATACACATAACACACACATAGGCCTAGTTTTATAAAAATCTTATTCTAATTTAAATTCTACAGCGCCAAAAACTTTTATAGACCATACTTTTAAAAAACCATTAAACAGTCCCGTTTAATATAATTATGATTACACACAAAAACCTAAACACACTTAATTGGGACTGTGTCAACTATACTACTTTTAAAGCGCAAAATTATGAGTTTTTAACCAGTCAAAATAAAATACAGACACGTGATACTACAAACTTTTAACCCGTGAAAATTACTAAGCGCTTGATTATGCAGTACATATAAAAAACAGGCACGTGAAAACCTACAGCCCTACAGACCTCATCATAATATTAAACACAAGATCCTGAGTTTTTTGAAACTTAACATCCCCTTTGCCAGTTGCAAAGGAGACTTATGATGATTCCATCCATTTTCCATTCCTCCAATTCCTGCCATTATCTTTTTCCTCCAATAAAATAATCCAAATATAATCCATTTTTTTTCTACACAAAAAATATTGTTTAGAAAAATATAGTAGACACTAAACCCTACCTTAATTATTTGCACATTTATCAAATGCCAGATATAAGTTTATGATATGATCTTGTGACATACTACTTTTTAAGATATGACAATTTTTATTATTTTATATGACAGATGATTATGATTAAACGCTTTTTGTGCCAAATAATTACATTTATGCCAATTTTTATCATTTTGTGCAAATTACTTCTAAATTTTCTACTTTTTAATTTGACTTAACGAACTACGATATGCCAGTTTTAAATTTTACATGCCAAAATCTGTAGTTTATAGTTTAAAAATACCTCGTTAACTACTTTGTAGAGATACCTGCGCATCAACACAGGTTTAATAATGTTCAAAATTCTTTAATTATTATAAAATTTATTTTACATTTATTGTTAAATTAATACTACTTATTTAGTTTGGGAGATTTAATTATGATTTTAACTTAATCAACAAAAACGTGGCAAAATCATTTGATCTAGATTATTAAATATATCCACCAATATAATTTAACAATAGATCACCTGAAATAATTCTTGAAATTCATGATCACAAGATGGCACACCAGAGCAAGTTCTACTTTGATTATTAACTAAAAAAATAATTTATTTATTTTAAATTCTTTAGTATTTTTTTTATATATTTAGTTGTATATATTAATATGGTGACTTTAATATGGTGATTATATCTTGCGCAATAACTAATATAAATCACTTAAATTATTCTTCATCAAAACGCAAAAACTACTAAAAAAGTTTCGTTAAACTTTGAAATTTTAATTAAAACTTATATTTATATATCAATTATTAACCTAACTAATTGCAAATACATTTCTATTATTCATTAATACAAAAAAAAAACTAAATTCTAGACCTCTAACAAGAACACGTCTACTCACCTCGAAAGTCCATCTGGAAAGAACTAGAATTCCGACTTTCAATTCTAATTTGCCAAAAATTCTACGTCACAGTCACGTGGGTTGACGCGGCGCCGTTTTTCACTGAAAAGCGCTTTTTAAATTGTCACTCAAAATATATCTGCTTAAATCTTCTAAACAATTAACTAAAATGTTAATATAACAACACAAACTAATAACTTAATATAATATCTTATTATTTATTTACTTTTTAATTAATATTTGTAACAATTAACGTCGTAAATTACAATTAAACAACTATCATGTGCTTTAACAAAGCGCTTATGATGCAACAACTAAAACCTCGTGTCAAAGGAATTTCTCGGGACGGCGCTTCTCAGAGAGGCGCACTAATTATGACGTAACATTCCAACGCGCCTCGCTTAATGGAAAATTTTAGCTTTGTAACAGATGTTTATGTTGCAATAATTAAACCTTTTTTACAACAGGGTACGCCATCTTTGATTCAGTAAAAAAATGACAAATCGTTTCTTTTTATAAATCTATATCTATACAAAACTAATTTACGAACTAAACCTTTATTTTTACAAGTTTTATTATTTTATAATTAATTTATCTTCAATTGTAAAATCTATATATTTCACCTAATATAATATAACAGAGTTTTAATGGCGACAAATACAAAAGTAGATTGCCAACTTAAAAAGCTTTGCATGCTAGGAGGTTGAGTTGTCTTTGATATTAACTTATTCAAGTGGCCTTATTTAGTATTTATACAATGCTATATTAAATAAAATTTGAAGGATTTTGTAAATAATTTCATGGAAAATACTTTAGTGGGCCTTCTATATAAAGGTAAACATTAAAAAAATTCATGGTCCTAATATGGTCACAACACAGGTCATGTTGGGCACCACAACTTGTGATTTCTAACAATTTTGATGTTTTTTTTGTTAATCACCATTAAATCAGTCTTTATTACTTATATAATGAGGTCGTGGGTTCAATCCCCACTGCTTTCAAGCGCCCTTGAATAAGGCGCTAGAAACTGTATAAACTCTTGCTGAGCCAACACTTTAATCAGCAGCATAATTATCAGGCAAATCAAATTCTATTATATCTCAAACTGCCATAGGCAACTTGAGACTGGGTCGGAGTAACTTATTATACTCTATGTTTAAGTCGTGTATTCGACCTTCCCACATCGAGGATAATGTATATACAAAAAATATATATACAGCTCACTGAACTTTCTTTAGATAGTATCAAAGATTTTAAACCATAAATTTAGGCAAATGTTACCATGGTTACTTGTTAAAACAATGAAATTTCAAACTTTACGGAAGCACCCATTTAACGAAAGTTAACAGGTCCGATAATGATTTTTAAAGTTAACTTAAAAGTTAAACTTTTATTCCCAATTTAACTTTGTTAATAAAGGTTTAACGGTTTGGTGCCCACCTATGCTTATGTTCTGTTATGTTTAGGGTTAAAACGGCCCCAACTAAAAAGGGTAAATAAACGTAAACCAAAAAAGTTTAGATATTAACCCAAAATAAAATAACCAACAGTTTTATTGCCAAAAACACTTTAAACTTTAACTGAAAAAACAAAAATTGCACAACAAAAAATAACTCTAACACAACTTAAAACAAACAGTTGGGTTCACTTTTAAAATATTTGAAATATAACAACCTGATATTAAAATTTGAACAAAAATCTATTTTAATTAAGTCAAAATTGGAATCCACGATTTCGAAATACTTTGTCCAGCAAACTTTAAATAAGTTGTTGCAAATATGTACAAATGTAAACTTGTTTTACAACAATTAAATTATTTTAAGAGTGAGTTGTTTGTTGGCGAAGACTTTTTTAGAATTTTATCTTCAGTATTTGTAGGCGATTGCTTTGGACTTGGACTAAAAATAATTAAAAAGGTTACAATATAATAATAATACCCTTTAAAAATTCTTTTTAGCTGAAGTATCTTCAAATAAAAATCAGTAAATGTTATCTTTTTTTGTATATATCTTTATCCTTGATGTGGGAAGGTTGACCGCGCGACTTAAACATAGAGTAACTTATGTTACCCCAACCCAGTCTTAAGTTACCTTTAGCAGTTTGGAATATAATAGCTTATATTTGCCCAGTAACAATGCTGCTGATTTAAAGTTAGATCAGCAGGAGTTTATATCATTTTTAGCGCCTTACTTAAGGACGCTGCATAAGAGCAGTGGGGACAGCATAAGAGCAGTGGGGATTGAATCCACGACCTCATAGTGATGTAGCAAGTGTTCTTACCACGCTGTCGGTTAATGCCAAGAAATACAGTAATAAGCAGGTTCAAGATAAGGCAAAGGCAATAAAGCATATCAAAAAATATAAAATTGAACGATTTTAAACCTAGTTGGGAAAATATAAGTTTCTCTATTAAAAATCAGACTGCGAAGTTAATTAAAATAAACACAAATTTACCTTTTTTTCTTGACAGACCACCGGTCATCCTTTCTACTTCTTGGTGACTTTTTATTTCTTGGGATAAGGTGAAATAACTTGCTGCTATCATCTTGGGATATTGGACGAGGTCGTTGCCCTATACCTGATGGCTGCTGTGAGGAACATAGAGAAAAATTAATCAAAAGGGTCAACCATTATCTTTATATCTGTAGTGTGATCAAGTTGTTGGATGACTCAACTTTACTACATGAGGTCCTGGGTTCGATCCCTACTGCTCTCATGCTGTAGCACTCTTGAGTAAGGCAATATAAACGGTATAAACTCCTGCTGAGTAAGCACTTAATCAGCAGCATAGTTATCAGGCAATTATAATCAATAATATCCCAAACTGCTAAAGGTAACTTGAGACTGGGTCAGGGTAACTGATGTTACTCTATGTTTAAGTCGCGCATTCGACTTTCCCACATCGAGGATAAAAAAATTAAATCATTAATTAACAAACTGACAGACCCACCACTGAGTTAGCTCAATTTTTATTTAAAAAAATTTAAAAATCAACTCACAGACAATCCAATAACTTGATCCTCCAAACTCAAAATATTGATAATCGAACTCAGGATTGCTTCATCTTCTGGTTGCCATGGTTTCGAGGGGTTCTTGATCCGGCGTGAAAATAAACTGAACCATTTTGTTCGTAGTTGGACAATCATCGGAGCAAGCTGAAAAAAAACATAAAATTTTGTTACGTTTTTAAACAGAATTTTAAAGTTAAATTTTTTTATTAAAGTTTTTTTCTTATCAATAAGTAACAAAATGAAATACCATAAATATAACATTTAAATTTAATTAATAATTTAAAACATGCCAAAAATACTAATGTTTACATAAAAATTTTGGTATATATTATAACATTAATGCGCGAATAATAAGTAAAAATTAATAACCCCCTTTTACCCTTAATAACCCCTCCCAAGAAAAATGCCTTTAATTTAAGAAAAAAAATTCATCTGAATTCGAATTTTGAATTTACGAAAAATGTTTATTCGATAAAATGGTTTTTAGTAATTAGTGTGGATTTTATTGAATAATTTTCAGTTTTTTCAAATGCACAATTATTAAATAAGTATTTTTTTCGTAAGTTAAACACTTTTAAAATTAACAAATAATCTTACATGAGGGTCGATGTTAAGTTTAATCCAGTTTGAAGCACTGAAAGTTGCCATCTTGTTGATATTACATTCCTCAGCCTCACTATCACTATCTTGTATATGGCGATCTTCACTTGTATCAGGATATACTATGCACTCATTCTATATAATAATAAACACTTGGTTACTTTAACTTTATAGTTAATATAACTAAGGCTTTAGGTTCTGTTGGAATATGTTTTATTTTTTCGTATTTATTTATTTTTGATGTGGGAAAGTCGAACGCACGACATAAACATAGAGTAACACCAGTTACCCCGACCCAGTCTCGAGTTGCCTGTGGCAGTTTGGGATATTAATGATTATAATTGCCCGGTAATTATACTGCTGATGAAGTAATAGCTCAGCAGGAGTTCATACCGTTTATAGCGCCTTACTCAAGGGCGCTACAGCATGAGAGCAGTGGGGATTGAACCCACGACCTTATATAGTGAAGCCAAGTGTTTATTACTACTACACCACAACTCACATAAACTAAACTAAATTGAGTGAAACACACTAACACTATAACAAACTTATCAAGGCAAATTAGACTGAGCTATAATAAAAGTTACACTCTAATTTGATTGCATTAAAAGCAGTATTAAGTATATATAAACACCAACCTCTTGAAGGTAAGATGGACCAGCAAATAAAGCAACACAAGTGGCAGATACTGAAGTACAACAAACTGCTTGATCTCCCCAAGCTGACCTCACCATTTCATCAAATATAAACCAATCTGATGGCAGACTTTTAAGCAAGTTTTCCTTAATATAAAAACATCTTAGAAGTATTTTTAAAATTATAAACAAGGTCTTTAAAGGAATAATAGGCAGCGTGGTGTAGTGGTCAGAACACTTGTCTTTACTACATGGAGTCCTGGGTTCTATTCCCACTGATCTCATGCTGTAGCACCCTTGGTTTAGGTGCTATAAACGGTATGAACTCCTGCTGAGCCAGCACTTAATCAGCAGCATAATTATCAGGCAATAATAATCTATAATATTCCAAACTGCCACAGGTAACTTGAGACTGGGTCGGAGTAACTAATATTACTCTATGGTTAGGATTGTGAAGTCGACCTTTCCACATCAAAGATAAATAAATATTAAAAAAATGTTATGATAGTCAATAATATAAACAAATTTTTAACGATGTTACCTCATTGTGCTCACACAAAATTGATGAATTATGGAATCTAACTTTCTTGCAATGTTGTGTGTGCGTTTTATTTGATTTTTTGTCAATATGAAGAATATTTGGGTACATGCTAGCACATAGGGAGGCCTGGAAATAAAACAAATATTTTAGCAAAAAAAAAAAATAAAAAAATTTAAAATTTTTACGAAATTTCAAATTGAAAAAAAAAGAAAAAAATTGTTATACTTAAATTTATTTACCTTAACCACCGCCCAGTTTTCCGAGTTTGTATTCAAGTCTCTGATATCATTCCCACCCCTGGCTCTAACAAAACCAATTGCTCTAAGTTGACCTAACAACTGACTCCTCATACCTGTGTATAAGAGGTTTAAGGTAAGCTTGGTGTAATAGTAATAACAATACAGCCAATACTTTAGATATTTTAAGTTGCTTACATTGTCTTAAGTCATTGAAATATTGTTATGTAGATATTATAACTCAATGTATGTTTTAGGTCTTAAAAAAAAAATAGAGTTAATTTTTTTAACTAAAAAAGCTATTGGACAAAAATGTCACAATGTGGAAGCAGTTGGAATCAAACCCACGACCTCAGGTCTTACTCAAGGATGCTACAACATACCAGCAGTGAGAATCAAATACAGGATCTAAGGTCATATTCAAAAAAGCTTTGACATGCCAGCAGTGGGAATCAAACCCAAGACTTTAGTGTTTAAACATAAAACCTACCAACTATCAGCTCCATGGTAGCTTGTGACATGAAATTATCGCGACAGAAACTTTGCTCCCATCCGTAACTTCTCGCTTTCTGCCAAGCTTGGAAAGCTCGCAATAAGCACATGTGATCACTGAAGGTTCCTTCAACATTAAAAATAAAAAAAAAGTTTTAAAATATAAACGGTAGCATAGTGCAATGATCAGAACCAATAGCTTTACTACATAAGCTTCTGGGTTCAATTCCCCCTACAACTAAGCTGTAGCACCCTTAAGTAAGGCGCTATAAACAATATGAACTCCTGCTAAGCTAAAACTTAATCAGCAGCTTAATTATTGGACAATTATAATCTTTAATAACCCAAACTGCCACAGGCAACAGAAGACTGGGTCGGAGTAACTGATGTTACTTTATATTTAGGTCATAAAGTCAACCTTGCCACATTGAGAATAAATAAATATAAAAAAAATTATCAAAAATGACTGCTAGTAAGTTAATATCTAAAATTCATACAAAAATCTTTATAAAATGGACTTAACTTTAAACTTATTTGTGTAAACATTAATATTTATGGCATATTTTAATTCATTAAATTGATTTTGTTATTTTTCCATTTCATTGATGTAATTGTATATCTTTAAATTCCTTTTAATTATGCACAAAAAACTTAACTAAAAAATAAAATAAAAGTTAAAGTTTATTGTACCTGCAGAAAGTTTAACTTTGCTGCCGAATGCAAGTTTCTTTTCATGAAGTTGACTTTGGATAAGGAACGGGTTTTTAAAAGATAAAGTACAAGCTATAGTTAACACTGGATCCAAACATTTTAACACAACTCCGTACAAAACCATTTTACCTAAAGTTAATAGGAAAAAAGTTGATTACAAAAATTAAATTTAGCTCAAATTTTGATTTTTTACTATTTTTAGAATATACAAGTTAAAAGCCCACCCTATAGTCTAAATTTTAACTGTCATAATATGAATGCAACTCTTAACTAATATTTGCCTGTAATAATTTACCTGCTCACCACAAACAGCAGTTTTAATTATTTTGTAGGCCTATAATATGGACATATCGTCCCATAAGCTACGATATATATAGATGACTGCTTAATATGTTAACATAACTTTAGTTAAATTAAATAAAATAACAAGTTTTACCCAGCCTAGGGTCAATGGGAAGGTCAACGAGATGATATCCAAGGTCTGTCAACATTTCTTGAGAATCCAATGCATCAAGCATCTGAACATTAACATAAGTTCAATATTGTTGTAAGTCTAATACAAGCACTCTTAAGACTGGGCTAAAATAACCTTGTATTTTGGTTAAAAAAAGGCTCTTAATAGCCACATTAAAAAGTACACATAAGGCCTGAAATAAGTGCTAGTTGATTGCCTATTCTAAAGCCTTTATTTTAACTTTTGTAATATGGTCACTACTAATCTTTTGCCTAGGCACCACAAACAGCAATTTTTTTTTAAAGATCTATAAATTGGGATTTCATAAACATACCTACATTTATAGTTTACTAAGCTTTATCATATATAGACTAGTCAATACCCACCCTATGGTTTGCATTTTAGTTGTCGTTAAATGACCACAACTCTTAACTAATATTCGCCTGGGATAATTTACCTGTGCACCACAAATGGCAGTTTTATATATTTTGTAGGCCTATAAATTGAACATACTTATTTACATATATTGTCCACTAAGCTGCATTATATATATATGTATAAATTAACTTTACAGCATTACACTTTAAATAAATAAATGTAACCACCTTTAACAACTCCACTGCATTATTGATCATAACATCAGAAGGTGGACTGGGGGCTTGCTGGAAAAACTTTGAAATTGGGCAACCTAGATCCAACAACTTGACTTGCAAACATAATTCCTCTAATGGGGTTCTTAATATTTCAGGTACTTGTTGTTCTGACATTGTTGTATATTGGGATTGGGAGAATAAATGGTAGCATACTCCTGCTCTGCAAATGAAATTATTTGTTAATGGTTTTGTACAGTTGGCTATTTTTTTAAAAGTTTTGAACTTTTGTTAAGAAAATATTTATATGAAGGTTTATGCTTAATATACATTGCTTCTATATTGTAGTGGTTTTGTGTTAAGCATAAATGTATAAACTGCTGCCAAGCCAAAAAATAACAGTTTAATTATCCAGAAAATATTACAATAACCAAAAACTAGAAAAGAAAGTTAGGTTTAAGTAAGGGTAATATATTACTTTATGAAATAAAATTAAGAATTTACATTAAAATATACATTTATATATAAGAGAGCTTAGTGGGCAATGTTTATATATACACGATCTCAAATTTATAGGCCTACAAAATAAATAAAACTGCCATTTGTGGTGCACAAGTAAATTATTGTGGGCAAATATTAGGTAAAAGTTGGAACCATATGATGACAATTTAAATGTCTTATGTAGAGCAAACTATCAATTGGTAAAAAAAAAGTACCACATCTAGTGACGAGGCCTAAATTATACAAAAAATATTCATAACTTTAATCTACCTGCATCTGCCTGCTCTTCCCTTCCTCTGTATAGAGTTAGTCTTTGATATCCAAACCCTCTTAAGTGAGTTGGTTGAAGTGAAAGCTTCGTACGATCTTACCTTTACTTTACCTGAGTCAATCACATAAACAACATCATCGATTGTGATCGCACTTTCTGATATGTTGGTGGATAATATCTAGAATTTTAAATTAAAAAAAAAAATCTCAATCTTAAGTATATAAAGAAAAATAGTTTATTGCTATAACATGCCAACAGTGGGAATACCCCTAACCCAAGATTACAGGGGTTACTTAAAGATGTTACAACATGCCAGCAGTGGGAATCAAACCAAAAATTACAGGGGTTACTTAAGGATGTTACAACATGCCAGCAGTAAGAATTAAACCCGATACTTAAGGTCTTACTCGAGGATGCTATACTGTGTCAGCAGTGAAATTCAAACCCAATACTTAAGACTTACTCAAGAATGCTACAACATGCCAGCAGTGAAAATTAAACCCAGGACCTTGGATCTTACTCAAGGATGCTACAACATGCCAGCAGTGGGAATCAAACCCAAAACCTTTAATATTTTTTAAACTTACAATTTTTCTTGAGCCTTGCGGAACTTTATAAAATATTTGTTTTTGTTCTTCACTGCTTTGCATAGCTGAGTGTAATGTAAACAACCTTATATCAAAGTAATTTGTAATGTCACAATCACTTAGTATGATGTCACGCAATGTAACAATATCATCATATCCAGGCAAGAATATCAAGATTGAACCTAAAATAAAATTTGAAAAATTTTGCAATTTTATAAAAAAAAAAATTTTAGTTAACATTTTTGTTTTTTATTACAAATAAATTTTATCAAAATTTACCTTCAGAAGAGTCTCTGCAAATCTTCAACAATAAACATAATATGATGTCATAATTAACTTTATCGGAATCAAAATATTGGTGATATAAACTCAACAACTTTTTATTCTCAGAGTTTTCTTTGAAATTATCCAAAACTCGACGACTGTTTGAGTTTTGACTGTAAAAAACAATTAACAAAATTTAAACTTAGATTTAGAATAACTTTACTTATACCTTTATAGTCTAAGTTTATGTTTAAGTTACTGGTTATCATTCATCTTTTAATTAACCAGGACCTTAAGTCTAATGTGAAAGAGCTACAACATGCTAGCAGTGAGAATTAAACCCAGGGCCTAAAGCCTTACTCAAGGATGCTACAACATGCTAGCAGTGGAAATCAAACTAAGAATCATGAGTCTTACTCAAAGAAGCTTTAACATGCCATCAGTGGGAATTAAACCCCGGATCTCAGGTCTTATTCAAAAATTATACAACATGTCAGCAGTGAAAATCAAACTAAGAATCATGAGTCTACCTCAAAGAAGCTTTAACATGCCATCAGTGGGAATTAAACCCCATATCTTAGGTTACTTTAAAACGCCACATGCCAGCAGTGAGAATCAAACCCAGAATCTTGGGTCTTATTCAAAAATTATACAACATGTCAGCAGTGAAAATCAACCCAGGGCTCTAGACTCTAACAAACCAATATTAACAACTTACCTAACAGAATCAATTAACTTTGAAACCTCCATATAACCAGCTTGTTCAGCCAGTAGAGAAGCAGTCATCGAGTTAGGGCCAACAACATCAACATTTGCTCCATAGTTTATCAAACTTTCAACATCATTCAGCTTCCCTCTTGCTGATACTGCCATTAGTGCAGTTATACCAGTCTCACTATGCTGGTAGTTCACTAAATATAAAAAGTGTTTATAATAAAATTGTGCATGTAAAATTTCAGATAATTTTCACATATTTTTACAACTAGTCATAAGCTACAGTAGGAATTTTAATTGTTGTAATATGGTTGCAACTTTCAACTAATAATTGCCTGCAATAATTCACCTGCGCACCGGCAGTTTTTTAGGCCTATTAATTGGACATATGTATATATATATATTGTCCACTTAGCTTAATTGTATATAGATTTAAATATAGAGTTGTTATGACACATGAAAAAATATTTTACATATAAGTTTTTATGTGTACCAAATTGTGATAAAAACAGTTTAAATTTCTAAATAAAAGTTAAAAATTCCTGATTTTTTGACTTTATAACAAAGCAATATTACCTGAGCATTTTCCTGTTTTAACATAGTGAACAAATAAGTGAAATGAGTTGATTCCATCATCATGCCAAATATCATATAATATTTTATCCAATTCTGCTACAGTGTCTGGGTCCAGTGTCCTAAAATAAATTAACATATTAGATATTTATTAAGTTTTATAATGTCAGTTCGATTCCCACTGCTAGCATGTTGTAGCATCCTTAAGTAAGACCTAAGGTCCTGGGTTTGATTTCTACTGCCGGCATGTTGTAGCATCCTTAAGTAAGACCTAAGGTCCTGGGTTTGATTTCTACTGCCGGCATGTTGTAGCATCCTTAAGTAAGACCTAAGGTCCTGGGTTTGATTTCTACTGCCGGCATGTTGTAGCATTCTTGGGTGAGACCTGAGGTTCTTGGTTTGATTTCCACTGCTGGCATGTTGTAGCATTCTTGGGTGAGACCTGAGATCCTCGGTTTGATTCCCGCTGCTGGCATGTTGTAGCATTTTTAAGTAGGATCCAAGATCCTGGGTTTGATTTCCACTGCTGGCATGTTGTAGCATTTTTGAGTAAGACCATAGATCCTGGGTTTGATTTCCACTGCGGGCATGTTGTAGCATTTTTAAGTAGGATCCAAGATCCTGGGTTTGATTTCCACTGCTGGCATGTTGTAGCATTTTTGAGTAAGACCAGAGATCCTGGGTTTGATTTCCACTGCGGGCATGTTGTAGCATCCTTTGGTAAGACCTAAGATCCTCGGTTTGATTCCCACTGCTGGCATGTTGTAGCATTTTTGAGTAGGATCCAGGATCCTGGGTTTGATTCCCACTGCTAACTTGTTGTTACATTTTTATTTAGTCCAAGACTTAGGTTATTTACATTACCAATCAATTTTTAACAAAACACTTTAAGTATTTTAAAAATTAAAATAATAAATGGGTTTTACCTTGTTTCTTCTTCTTTATTTGAGTCATTTTCTGCCAACTGCAAAACACAAACATTAAAATTAATTAAAAACAATTCTTAGACTACATAAAATCAATATTATTTATATTTAAATACCTTAAGACCCTCAACTTGATCACATATTTCAGATTTTTCTACACTTTCTTTTTCTAATTTTTTATCTAAATAACCAGTGCTAAAAAAGCAATTTAAATTTTATAATTCTAAAATACTAAACTGCAGTTAAAACTTACTAAATATATTTCCTTCTGTTACACTATATTTATATTAAAACTAAATACATTTTCTTTGTATAAATTTATCCTCGATGTGGAAAGGTTAAATGCACAGCCTAAACATAGAGTAACAACAGTTACCCTGACCCAGTTTCAAGTTGCCTTTAGCAGTTTGAAATATTATCGATTATAATTGCCTGGTAATTATGCTGCTGATTAAGTGCTGGCTCAGCAGGAGTTCATATCGTTTATAGCACCTTACTAAAGGATGCTACAGCACGAGAGCAGTGGGGATCGAACCCACAACATCATGTAGTGTAGCAAGTGTTCTTACCATTACACCACTCTGCCAGTTCTACTAACTAAATGTCTTTTAAAATTTTACCTTACTCATTTTAATACCACCTTAATTCTTAAATATCATTTTTACCTTTTTAAAATATCTTCAAGAAAATATTCCTGTACTTCATACAGTCTACCAGGAACTAAATTAAAATATTTTTAACCCTTTACTAATTTAACACTAAGTCCTGCTGAGCTCAATAAAACAATTAACTACCCTAAGACCAAATCTAGATAATAAATACTGCTGAAAAATAACACAACAAAGTCCTACTACATTTAAAAGTAAATAAAATATTAAATATTTTTTTTAATCAAAAATTATCACAGATTTCAACTTACTTTTTACTAGAGGGCAGTTGTTGAAATATTTAATAAACAAATCAACATTCAGTGCAGCACTCATTAGAATTAATTTAAAGTTTTTGTTCTTTTTAGATTGCAGTAAAATCTTGAGCTTGGTGAGCAGAAAGTCACTGAATCTATCTCTTTCATGAACTTCATCCTAGAGTAATATGTTTAAACATTTTTTGAATTTTCAACACATAAGGTATTAGCAGTGAGAATCAAACACAGGACCTCAAGCCTTACTTAGGGATGCTGCAACATGCCAGCAGTGGGAATCAAACACAGGACCTCAGGTTTTATTCATAATTGCTACAACATGCCAGCAGTGGAAATCAAACTCAGGATCTCAAGTTTAACTTTTCATGCCATTAGTGGTAATCAAACTTAGAACCTCCAATCTTGAAAAAGGATGCTATAACATGCCAGTGGTGAAAATTAAACATTAAACCTTCAATAGAGTATACATACCACAATAATATGGGTCATGCTCTGTAGGGAATGGTCCCCAGCCATCAATGTTCGAAGCAAAACTCCATTTGTACAGAAAGTTAACAAAGTTCGGGGGGAAGCCCTGAAAATAAATAAAATTTTTCAGTTTAATTTAAAAAAATGGTCATCTTATTAGTTTATTATTTTTACAATAAGTATTTTAGTTATTGACAACACTTTATAATTTACTATGTAATTTAATAACAAGTATTTAGGTATTTTAGTACTGTATAGTTACCAATAATAATAAAAAAAAAAAAATTTATAAAACCACAATTAAAAACAAAAATTAATTTTAGCATACTTCATTAATAAAAATTAAATTTAAAACAAATCAAAACCATTAAAAGAAATATGTATTAGTAATCATAATTAGTAATTTAGGACAAGCAAAAACAGATTTTATTTTGACATTCATGTGTTGACAGCTAGACAAGCCTAGGGGCATTTAAACCAAATGCATTATTTATTTAACATTATATTAGTATGTAAGAGTATACAGCATGTTATGAACAAGTTTGAAGAGATTTTGGCTTGTAAAAAATATTAAAATTACAGATATAAGAAAAAGTGTTATTCAATAAATGTTAAACAAAAGTAAAATAAATTACTAAAATTTTAAATTGACCAAAAATGTAAGAATAGTATTAACATATATTTTACATAAAAACCGAATAAAAAAGAATCAAAAATATAGCCTTAAATGATTGTTATCTGATACCGAAAAGTTGACATTTAAAATCTATTTTAAATGATTAATTTTCCCTAAAGACATGAATGATGTCATAGTTGTATATATGCCAGATATAACATGTGATATATTAGTGGATATACTTATATGTTGTTTTCTGAGTAGCAATTAACATTTAGCAAAAGAGAATTAAGACACAGAATAAAAAATAAATTTTTAGGCAATTTTGTTGTATTTTAGCAGTAATATAATATTGAAAAACAGCAATTTCCTATAGTACAGTCAAAATATTTTAAAGGCCTAAGTTTTAGTACAAATTTTAAATTAAAAAAAGCAACAAAAATATGTTTTAATCTAATACTTAGATTTTTTTCGTATATATCTTTATCCTTAATGTGGAAAGGTCAAATGCGTGACTTAAACCTAGAGTAACATCAGTTACTCCGACCCAGTATCGAGTTGCCTGTTGCAGTTTTGGATATTATTGATTATAATTGCCCGATAATTACGCTGCTGATTAGGTTCTGACTTAGAAGGATTTTATACCGTTTATAGCACTTTACTCAAGATACCGTTTATAGCACTTTACGCTACACTATGATAGCAGTGGGGATTGAACCCAAGACCTTATGGTGGTGTAGCAAGTGTTCTCACCACTACACCACGCTGCTGGTTTTTAAATTTATATAAATTAAGCTACCAGTCAAAATTTACTAATAACCACTTTATATTTTCTAGTATAGAATCATAACCTTTTAACCAAACTAACCCCAATATGTCAACATCAAAAGAAATATTATCACAAATCAATGAAGATTATTTAACATGCCAGATATGTATGGAAGTTTATAAGGAACCGAAAGTTTTAACTTGCCAACATTCATTCTGTTTAACCTGTTTAGGTAAGTTAAATATAAATGTTACTTAACAATAATTTCTTAACTAAAAATCATAAAATGTAAACAAAATTTTTTTTACACTTTAGATCTGTTTTTTTTACATTTTTTACAAAAGTTATCATATTTTTGAAATGATTTTTTATTAAATATGTCATAGCTATTAATATTGTTTACATTTATATTACTACAACATATTGTCATTAAATTAAATTTAATAATCTATTAACTATCATTACATTAGGTAATGATCAATTAACATGGACATTACTACTTATAACTACCCGTTTATTTATAAAAATTTAAGTAAAACTGGTCAAACAACTTGGTAACCTTATCATCTCTGTCTTAATTTACATAATGAGTAACAACATGTGTATATGTAATATCATGTTAAAGGAAATAGGATTGAAAGTTTACAGCTGGTTTAAACATATGTTAAATTAGAAGAGTTTGTAAAAGTTTTAATATAGAAAAGCCTTTTCAAAATTTTAAAATTATTAATCCAAAATATCATTTAGTAAAAATTGTTTTGTAATTTTATATATATTTTACAAAAGTAACTTATTTAATATCAGTAGACAATATATATATATATGTTAGTCCAAAGCCTATAAAATAAATAAAACTGCTATTTGTGGTGTGTTGGTAAATTATTGCAGACAAATTTAAGTTGAGAGTTGCAACCATATTACAACAATTAAAATTCCGACTGTAGGGTAAGCTATCGACTAGTTAACTATTTAATCTTATTAAACTACGAAAAAAGAGTCAAATTAAATCATGGAATAGTAAGAATCAATTTTAAATTATTTTTATTTATATTTAGAAGCTTGTGATAAGACCAAACATAATTCCTACATCTTGTGCCCCCTATGTAGACAACGAACCTTATTAGGACTTAAAGGGGTGACTGGGTTGAAAACCAATTTTGTTTTAAGTAATATTTCAGTTATGATGGAAAGTTGGAGAAATTCACAAACTATGTAAGATTCTGAATGGTTCTTTAATTATTTATTTACCAAATTTATTTATTCTCTACGAGAGAGGGTCAACTTCACGACCTAAACATAGATTAAAGCATCAGGAATCAAACCCAAGACCTCACATATTAAAGTCGAGTGTCTATCCACTGCACTACGGTGTCGGTTTTAATTTTTATACAATTTAACAAATATTTTTAAATTTTAAATTTACTTTTATACTAAAATAAATCGTAAGAGAGTGCCCAAGTAATGAAAACTATTATATATCTGGGCTATAAGGCTGAATTTTTAAACCTAATAAACCAAAAAACATAAATTAAGAATCAATAACTTTACGGTTCTCGGGAAAACTTAAGACTGTAAAATACCAGAAATCGGCAAAGGCTTTTGTAGAGTACAAAAGAGAATATCCTAAGATTGTAAAGTTTGATAAATAACTATCTAAAACTGTTAAATACGACAAAGAATTAGCAAAGACCATAGGGTATGTGAGTTTATATAAGAATCATAAAGTATAAGAGATCCAAAACTTTAACCACAAAAAATCAATTTTAGGCAAATATCTTAATACTATTCTTTTAAACACAAACCACAATTATTCATATGTTTAGAGGACTAGATACATCAACAACACAGACAGATGGAGAATATGAGATGTGCCAAACTTGCCCTGATAAGGAACAAACTATGGCAACATATCAATGTATTACATGCTTGGATCATTTATGTGCTGATTGTGCTGCTTTTCATACAAGGACTAAACTAACAAAAGATCATCAGGTTTGGACTTTACTAACTAACAAACTTGCCCCACAGGTTGCATTTTTACCTATTTGGTGCACCTTTTTGAATGCTTTTCCTGATATAACCCCACAAAAATTTACAGATCACCACAAATGGTAGTTTTTCGATTAAGTGTTTAACCCTGCACCGGCAGCGTGGTGTAGTGATAAGAACTCTTGCTACATTACCATGAGGTCGTGGGTTCAATCCCCACTGATCTCAAGCTGTAGCGCCCTTGAGTAAGGCATTATAAACGGTATGAACTCCTCCTGAGTTAGCAGGACTTAATCAGCAGTATAATTACCGGGCAATTATAATCTATAATATCCCAAACTGCCACAGACAACTCGAGACTGGGTCGGAGTAACTTATGTTACTCTATGTTTAAGTCGCGCATTCGACTTTCCCACATCGAGGATAAAGATATATATATATACAAATTCCTGCTGACAACATTTCACAGATTTGCAATTTTTGTATTTTATTTTTTAGTATAAAAAATTACCATTAAATATTTTTACCACAATTTCTTTAGTTCAAAGGTTTTGATTATAACAAATACATTAACCTCTATATCTAGGTTGCATCAATACAAGAAATAGAAAGTGGAAAATATAAATCTGAGATCAAAACCCAACAACTAAACAGATGCCAAACTCATAAGGTGACCATCATTTAAACATTATTAACTCTATATTTAATAGAGCTTTTTAGACAATATATGTATATTTCTAATTTAGAGGCTTACAAAATAAATAAAACTACTATTTGTGGTGCATGGGTAAATAATCACAGTCAAATATTAGTTGAGAATTGCGACCATATTACAACAATTAAAAATCCAACTGTAATGATGCCAATAAATATACCAACTTATTTCCTAATTAAAATAAACAATTTAACAATATTATATTCTACAGAGCCAAAACCTGGATCATTATTGTTATAAATGCGATAAATTGGTTTGTAGAGATTGTATTATAGAGGAACATAGGAGTCATAAACTTAGTCCTACTAATGAAATTATTAATGAACTTAAAGACCAGGTCAGAACTTAATAATTTAACAAATTTTAATAAAATTTACTACAGCGTGGTGGACCGGCAGCTAGTGCAGTGGTAAGAACACTTGCTACACCACACATGAGGTCATGGGTTTAATCCCCACTGATCTCATGCTATAGCGCTCTTGAGTAAGATGCTATAAACAGTATGAACTCCTGCTAAGCCAACATTTAATCAGCAGCACAATTACCAGGCAATTATAATCTATAATATCCCAAACTACAGGCAACTCAAGACTGGGTTGGAGTAACTGATGTTACTCTATGTTTAAGTCGCGCATTTGACTTTCCCAAATCGAGGATAAAGATATATACAAAAAAACACACATTTATGGTAACAAAACTTTGGTTAATATAATAAGATAAAGCCTATAGAAAATTAGTGCATTAATAATAATTTATTTTGCCGATTTCTTTTTTTTTTAATTTTTCTCTAAACATAAAATAAATATTTCTAGGTTATCTTAATTGAAACAGAAATATCTGAAGGAGTTAAGAAAACTGAGATTTGTTTGAACGAGTTAAATGAAATGAAAGATGATGAACTTAATCAACTACAACAAATTAAAGATGATATCGAGAATACTGCTCAAGAATTTATCGAAAATATTCAAAAGGTTTTTAATTAAATTAATTAACAACAACAGAGGAGGAAAAATTGTGTTAGAACAAGTTGACAGTCTGCCCTATGTTTGGAATTTAAATTGTTATATTATGGTTACAACTCTTATTGTTGGAAATTAAATTGTCATATTATGGTTATAACTCTTATTTAATATTTGCATGTGATAATTTACCAGGGCACTACATAACAAAATTTTTTTTGTAGGTCCATAAATTAGACATATACTCATGTGTAGATTATCCAATAAGCTCCACAACTTCAAGTTTTATGTTTTCAGGAGAAAGTAAAAATGATATCAGAAGTAGAAAACATAGAAACCAACAAAACCCAACATTTTACAACTGCAAGGGAACAGTTAGAATTACAGTTGAATTGTATGTTAAACTGTACACAACTAACACAATGTGTTATCAAGGTAAGTCAACAACTTTGCAAAAGTTTTAAATAACCAGTTTTAACCAAATTTAGACCAATAAAATAAGTCTATTTTTGTCACTTTTTACACCACTTTTTAGCCCTTTTTTACACTACTTATAACTACTCAATTTTTATACAAATTTTAATCCAATTTTAACACCAGTTTTTACACTAATTTTTGAAAATTTTTTAAACCAATTTTTACCCCTTTTTTACACCAATTTGTGCCAATTTTTACACCAGTTTTTAACGCTGGTTTTACACCAGTTTCCTACTAATTTATGCCATTTTATATGATTTCTTTCATCAATATATTCACTTTTTCACACCAAATTTTGCTTCTATCTTTAATTAATAATGTTTTTGAATTTTAAAATTGTTATTTATAAAACGTAAAAATCTAAATGTAAAAATCTTTTGAAAATATCTTATTAAAGGATGGAACTCCGATCGAGGTAATCTCAATGCGTAAGAAAATGACGAACACATTATCAGAACTTAAACAAAGTGCAGTGGAGGTTGAGAATAAATTACAAGAAAGTTTACAACAACTAACAACCCTCAAGTAAAATTAAAACAAACTTAAAGTTCAACTCATTCTTAAGTTAAATTTAACTACCAAGCTATTTATAAAGTAACTTAGATATAAACCATTTTTAAATACCAGTAGTGGGATTTAAATCTACCACCTTAAGTGTAAAAATACTCCAAACTAACACACTTTAACATCCAAAATTTTTGTGATTAAGATATAAAAATGGAAATTTGATTTAAACCTTATATAAATGCCAATAGTGGGAATTGAACCTAACACCTCAAGTCCTAAAAAACACAAAACGTCAACTTACACACTCTAAATTTTAAAATTTATGTTGTTAAGATATAAAAATGGAGATATCAAAGAAAACACCAACAATGGTTTAGGTAAACTTGAAAAACTAAACTCAAAGTCCCCAAAAATCCCACTAAACATTTTCAAGAAAGATGAAACACCACAGAAAGAAGAAAATTTAGAAGTTAACAAACAACAGAAAAAGTCGGTGAGCTTCTGTGAACCAGAGGACAACAAAATTATTCAAAATGAAGACTTGTACGTTGAACTACCACCCGAAACACCAGACACACCAGATTCTTGTTTCACATTTACAACCAATGACGATACAAACCAAAATCAACCATCTACAAGTAAAACCATAGAAAAAGAACCAATACACCAAATTAAAACACCATTTGATGAACCAGTAGAACCAGATATAAAAACTGAAACACCATTTAATAAACCAGTAGAAACAAATGTCAAACCTAAATTACCATTAAATAAACCAGTAGAATTGCCATTAGAACCAAAAACACCACCAAATAAACCAGTTGCTGCACCACGCCGCACCAAGAGTAGTGCATCAAGTATGTTAAACAAACCATTAGTGGCAGTTAAACCACAGAAATACACACCATCTGATAACAAAAAATTAACCAATATTGGCACTTTTGTGCTACCAAAACTACCCCCTAAACCAGCATTATATGAAAACTTAGAAAAAATACAACCAACCGCAATGATAAGACCACAACCCAGAAGGGTAGCTCCTGAGCCCCCTCCAACAACAACTGACAGTTTAAAGAAAAGTTCAAGTTGTGATAACTTACAGAATACCAAACAACAATATGACGTACAATTTAGCACAATTGAGCGCCAAACGAAGCGAAAAAACATAAAAAAAATGCAAGCGCCTCGCCCCCCTTCTATTACAATGACCTCAACATATAAAGGGGTATTTTTGAAAGAGTTTGGGGTAAGGGGGAAAGGTCATGGGGAGTTTTTGGGGCCTCCAAATGGGGTAGCAATACTGAATGATAAGATTTATGTATTAGACAGTGATGGAAGACATGTTGTTATATTCAGTGATGATGGATATTTTGCTGATTCGTTTAAAGTAAATCTTCCAAATCAAGGTATAAACAGTTTTAAATAAAAGCATAGTTTAAAATTATCCTCATCTAAGATATAAATATCTCTTTATACATACTTCATTTAAACTATTCACGTCCAACTTTAAAGCCATAAAATAAATAAAACTCCTGTTTGTGGTGTGCAAGTAATTTATCACAGGCAAATATTAGTTGAAAGTTGCAACCATATTATGACAATTAAAATCCAACTGTAGGGTGGGCTATTGACTAGTTTAAATAATGTCATAAGGTACCACAAAAGTTAGCAATTTCACCAAAAAAAATTAACTTTCTTTCTAGCTTTTTTTAATAAACTTTTAATTTTTTAGCCAAGTTGAAAGCTACTAACATGTGTGCCTCATATGACCAAAAACATCTTTATATCTTATATCGAACAATGGTCACATTATGGACACTCGATGGCACTATAATCTCACTTTTTGGCCACCGAGATATGCAAGATGCTCATGGTATCGCATGTAGCAAAAATGGTGAGTGTTTAAACATTAATATTTAGGACCATTACAAAACAGCAAAGGGTCAAATTTTAAGGCAAAAACTTAACTAGTATTACCTAATGTTTTATTATATTAGTTTTTGCAAAAGGCATGGTTTAACATTGTTATATCAATTTTTAATGAAGTTTAAAGGTCTTTAAAATTAAAAAACTGCTGTTTTTGATATGTGAAAAATCCCTACAAGCAAATGTTTGAGACCCTATTGTAACAGTGACAATATAGCTTATAGGTCTTGCACTAGAACTAGTATAACCTGTACCTCAAAATGAATATCTATAGTAGGCATATTTTAAGTAGGACTATAATTAAGGCCTTGGGGTAAATTCGGACTACTTGCATGTTGTCATTATATTTATAAATTATTTTGTAAAATTGTGTTAAACTCCAAAAACCGATCAGTATCATGAAAATAATTAAACTTATACAACAAGAGTTACTTTAGAATAATGTTGTGTAAAATTATTATTCTGTGATGCAGGTAATATAGTTGTAAGTGATCAAAGCAAACATGAAGTTTTGGTGTTTGATAAAAATGGAAGCAAAATATTCAAGTTTGGAGGATATGGAGATAAAGATTTCCAATTTAAAAACCCAAGGTAATAATTTAAAAACTTTAAATTTTAAAATATGATTTTTTGAGTATTAAAAATTCACACAAAGAGTAAAACAAAAACTACTTAGTATATACAGCATAAATTATTATAAAACCAATTTAAATACTCTAATTAACCAGTATTTATTGTTAAATGTTTTATAACAGATATGTATGTTGTACGAGTAATGATGATATTCTGGTATCAGATCATCATAACCACTGCATTAAGGTTTATGATAGAAAGGGAAAGTTTACTCACAAGTTTGGGTGGAATGGTAAGTTGAATTAAAAACCTTTAAGTTTTCTTTTTTATACAACAAAGTGTTTTTGTAGTGAATATTTTAAAGACCTGATATTCTATAAAACATAACTACAAATAAACCAAAAATTTCTTATTAAAAATGTGTAAATCCCAACCAAAATAAAACAAACTTCTTTAATACATTAATTACTGTTTTATTAACATAAATCCATTAACTTAAAAATCAATGTAATTTTACGATTTTTTTAAAGACAATAAAGTCAAAACTTATAGGCCTATTACAAAATAACAAAAACCTTATGAAAATCAACTTAAGATTATATTTTCTATAAACAGGTAATATAGAAGACCAATTAAAATACCCTGAATCAATCTGTAGCATAAAACCCACCAACAAAACCCAACAAGAAGTTATATTAGTATCCGATGAGGGACATAGAAGGATTTTAGCTTTCAAACCAAGTGGACAGTTTATCTGTAATGTCTTAGAACCTTTTGACGACCCAGGTCTTAAGAGCCCTCAATTTTTGGCTGAATCAAACGGCAAACTTGTGATTCTACAAACTAATATTATCCAAGGAAGGGTATATAACTTAAAAACACAGGTTACCAGTAGTTAAAAAAACAAAATGATTTAAAATATGAAAATCTTAACTTATAAGAACAAACATAATAATATCTTTCTAATCTTAACCCATTTAAGAGTGAATTTTTGCACTTATGTTTAGCCATGCTTTTGTACATAGTTTATATTATTGTTTAGTATATAGTAGTTTATTTATCCTTTTTTTGTACAAAGTTTAATGTAAAATAAACAATTTAGGCTTTTTAGTATTTCTGTTAGATGTCTAGAGATTATTTTTTTAAATTTGCTTCCTTATTTTTAAGTTAAGCTAGAAACAAATACAGTCTTGTAGCAGTTAAATAGAAGTGAGAAAGCGTCTTACTAGTTTAACATTGAATTACAGAATCAATGAAAGATAAAATAACAGCGGGACGCTAAAGTAATTAGGAAAAAGGCAATAACAACATGCGTATAACGTACACACACATACTACGCTTCGTATGTCAATAAAGTAGTGCGCTACAGTCTGTAATATAACCTAACTTTTAGATTAAAAAAGCCATCTTTAAAAATAAAAAAACAATTACATCTGCTGCTGAACCGTTACGTATTTAAACATATTTAAACTCGAAGAGAAACATAACTAACTTGCTACATTTAAAAAAACTTAACAAAATTCCAATATATATATAAATTCACATTAAGGGCAAGGCCATACAAAAACAACAATATTATACCTGTAAAACCACTAAAATATATATTGACTGCTAACAACAAGTTAAAAAAATAACAAATCCAATTATTTAAAAATAATAAATCTCACTGGCATATTATTAAAACAACATTAACATATAATCACCTACTACTTGTACAAAACTTTCTGACATTTATATAAATTTACATTAAGGTTAAACAAAAACAACAACTATATATCTTATTACAAACAACATGATAAATAAAACAAAAAATTTATTAAATTAAAAACATTTAATCCTGCTGTTGACCACACAAATAATTAAAAAAACATAGATAAGTATTCACATGCAACTTTATAAAACTTAAGAATTAAGTCTCACCTGCTTTCGAGTCTGATCTGGTAACCCACAGTCTGCCCCACTCCTTCCCCCCGCTCCAATGCCACCCTCTCTGCCATGGAGACTGCACTTATCCTCCGGGGTTGGGTGCAAACGATCCGACAAACCTTATTTCTCCTTAAACTCTCCTCCAAAATGAACTGGGGAATCTACAAAAAAACAAAATTTTTGAAAAATCTTTAAAATTTAAAAAATTAAAAATTTTGTTGAATTATGAATAGTTAAAAGTGTCAAAGTCTTTATAAAAACAAAATGACATAATAATTTTAGCAGTTTTTAAATGGACCTTAGCTGAAAAAACAATAAATTCAAGTTAATTAAAGCTTGCAATTCTAAGTTTGATTTTTTCTTAACTCTATTCAAGTTTAATTTCTACTTCTTGTCACATCTGTAAACTAGCTTACTACTTAATCCTATTTGGGTCTAATTTCAAATAGCAAGAAACCTGATTCTTTATAGTTTTTTTTCATAAGTAAATAATGCTTTTTTTTCTCCAAACTAAACTTTTCATTTCTTAATGGGTCTTTTTCATGTTTGCATAAACCTAACCCTTTATAGTTTTGTTATAATAAGAGGATACCTTAGTTTCCATACAAATATTAAAACACCCATGAGGTTGTGGGTTTAAATCCCCACTGCTCTCATCCAGTAGCGCCCTTGAGTAAGGCGCTATAAACGGTATAAACTCCCACTGAGCCAGCACTTAATCAACAGCATAATTATCGCGCAATTATAATTTATAATATCCCAAACTGCCACAGGCAACAGACAACTCGAGACTGGGTCGGGGTGGTGTTACTCTATGTTTAAGTCGGGCTTTCGACCTTTCTACATCTAGGATAAAGCTATATACATATAAAAAATATCTCTTTACCTGAGTTGTTTTCCCTGATCCTGTCTCCCCACTTATAATAACAACCTGGTTCTCCCATATTGCCTGCACTAACTTATCCTTATTGTTATAAACTGGTAACGTGGTGCGGAAGTTATCAAGTTTAGAGGGGGACCTTGGGGCTGGAATTTGGGGAATCCCGTTGGGTAAGCGACCGCTAGGTTTGTTTAAATCACACCGATTAACTAAAAATAAACATGGATTTAACTACTTGCTTTTTTGTTTTATTTTACGTTAATTACTCCTACCAAGCTCTATATTAACTTAAAGGATAGCAATTTTGGCCTTGATAAGTTATAAACTAAAATAAATATGGATTTAAAATTTTTTATGATGTTATTTTAAAAGGTTTTTAAGTAAGCATGATATCTATGTCTAATAAATAGCATAATATCTAAATTTAGGTCTTAAAAAGAAATTAAAAGAATAACAATATAACTATTATAGAGTTATAAAAATACATGTTTCTTTTAAAGTAAATTGTTATGCTAATTTTTTAAGTATATTTACAGTTATTAGTCAGTGGTTGCTCAAACTTGGGTTGTATATCTTGCTTTTCTTTTAACTTCATCGGCCATCTAAAATAAATATAATAATAAATATTAAACTCATAAGTATAAAGGGGGTAGATTAATTGGTAAGATAATGTTAATCTAAACAAATCAATATTAAATACAAGAGCAACTTTTTTTCCTTTACGAGAGCCAAAAAAAATTTCGTGCTTTTTTAAACAAGTATATTTAAATAAATATTATATAGCCTACCCATTGTTATGATGAGAAAATTGTAGATACATTAAAAATAATACAAAAGTTAACAAAACTATACTAAATACATTAAAAGATTTTTAACATTTAATGAACCAATAAATATAAATTTTTAAATTTTATATACTTGTGTAAAAGTGAAAGCAAAACCCTCCTAGAATTTTGACCAAGATTTAAAACCATGAATGATTCAGTTATTTCTTGAGGTTGTTTTTTACGCACAGTTAAATACCGGTTCATACCTTTGCTAAAATAATTAAGCCAATTAAATATTATAAATCTATTAAAAACTGTCAATTTAAACAAAATTATATTGTAAGCGAATATAAATTAAGTTTTTTTTAATTAATAAACACTTTATCATTAAAAATTAATTCAATAAAATTAATTACTTTATATATATTTTTAAACTAACAATTACCCGACACTCTTAGACACTAATCCTAACGCTGAACATTTTCTGTGAATGAAAGATCTCTCAATACTTGTTAAAGATGACGGGAACTCAAGTTCTGTAGAAAAAAATCAATTTAAGTTTAAGCCAAAATAAGAACAAAAATTAGAATAAATCTTAAATAAACAATATTAACACAAGTCAATTGTTTGCCGACAAACCACATTTAATTATTGTAATTTGGTCACAACTTGTAACTAAAATTTGTCGATAAAAATTTAACCGGTCACCACAAATGACAGTTTTTTATGTTAGAACATAAGCTAAACTATTTTTTATGCTTATAATTTAGCCTATAGGTAACCTATAGTGTGTTATTGGACTCAAAGCTGAAAGGTTTTGGGTTTAAACCTTACCAATGCCAGGTTATTACCCTTTGAACCTGGTGTTTATGAATAGCTCCAACATCACCTTCAGGTAATACAGAATAAAAGGATAGTCCTACTATGTTTATTAGTTATTATTCATTAAATTTCAATGTATAAGACATAAACATATGATTTTAACCTTTAGAATTGTGAAAACAACAAACCTACCAGCATCATCATTCTTTATAAATCGGTCCACCGCGATCTGGATTGCGATCTGAACTTCCTCATCCACATAAATATTTTTGTGATTCATAATAACATTTGTTCTTATTTTAAAAACTTTATAACACTCTAAATTTACAAAAAATTTTGTGACTGCTATTTGTTTTAAGCAAAACTTTTTTATAATAGCTAAACAATAATTCCAAAAAAACCAATGATAACAAATATTAAAAATAAGAAAACACAACTTAATTTTTAAACGTATTAGTTCAAAAAAGAATTTACTTTAAAAATTTAATTTAAAAATGATAGAAAATATAAAAAAGTTAAATTCAAGAAGATGCTTTTTGAAATTGCATTAAAAATTTCTTTTTTGCATTTTCCCTACTACTACTTATCGTCGGTTTATTTTCATTTTCACATTTTTGTTCAGTTTCTTCCCGATTTTTATTAATCGGGGATCTGCTTCGTTCACGACTTCGTTCTTGATTTTCACCACTTGGTGTCACTGTTTGTTTATCCTCAAACCCAAATCCTTGTTTGCGACGAGCTTTTCCAGTTAATTTATGATCGAGTGAATGATTAAACTGAGATTCGAGACCCTGTGCTAACTTTTGTTCGTCCTCACTGTTCCGGAGTTTGCTCATCCACTGACCTGCATCCGATTGATTCTTGTTCTTCTTACCTCCCAGCAATCTCATAAATTTATCTTTTTTATCCTCATTTTCTAAAACTTTTTCATTGCTTTCAACATCTTCTGATTTTTCTTTTTTTAATTCTTTTTCAGGAGAGTTGCTCATTTTTAAAGTAAAATATTTCTTATGGAAAGTACGAGTTTACGATCTAAACATAAAGTAACATTTATTACCCTGACCCAGTCTTAAGTTGACTTTGCCAGTTTGGGATATTATAAATTATAATTGCCCGATAATTATGCTGCTGATTAAGTGCTGGCTAAGCAGAAGTTCATACCGTTTATAGCGCTTTACTCAAGGGCGCCACAGTATAAAAAACAGTTTTTATTTTTAGAAAATAATTTCACCCTAAAATCGGTGGTTAATGTACTTGTTGCAATTACTATTAAGCTAAAGTATTTATTTTAGAAATAAAACTAAAATTGTTAAACTAAAAACAAAAATTCTGCAAAAAATTTTCTGACAACAAAAATATATTTCGCGGGATTTCCCCGAAAGACTCAATCGCGCCCCTACTGGTTTATTTTTATTTTAATTAATATTATGGTAACAAAACTTATCGGATTTTAACACAACCTAAAATAAATAAACATCGCATACTTACAAAAAAAATTTCAAAAACTTTATTATTCCATTATTATTTGTTTTATTTAATTAAACTTAATTAATTAAATAAACCTTCAAAAATAATTTTAATTTAATAAATGGACAATAATTTATAGTATTTATAAAGTTGCAAAAAAAATTAGTTTTTGTCGCATTAATTATCATGTATTTAATGGTTTTGTGATTGAACCAGTACAAAAATGCTAAGTGTGTTAGCCCGTTATACCTTTTTTCCTACCACTTTTTTATAAAAAAAAAAAAAAAGACCTTGTATAAAAACGAATCGTAACTACTCAGACAAAATCACACAAAAGTTAGTAAGTGTACAGTAATAATTAATAGACCATAACTTTAATGAAATGCAAGAATATTTCAAAGTAAAATGTCAAAATATTAAGGAAGTTTATTTTTTGCTACGTAAACATAAACATAAACAGATCCAATAGCCCAGTTAGAGTTGCAATGCAATAATTTCCGTTTACGTAATTGATTACTAATATAGCAACCACACGGTTGCAGAAGGAACAATAACTTAACCTAGATTTAACCGGTGCAGCATTGAGTCTATTCATTATTTATATTTTTAAACTTATTAAATTTGAGGGATTTTGTTACTTAGCAGCACATGGGTATATTCATTTATAGAATTAGTTAGGCAAATTAGAAGGCGTTTTTAAACGTTTTTTAGTTAAAAAATGGTTGTTAAAATAGGTTAGTTAACAATTAATATATTGTGTGTGTTTAAATTTCATATTTTATGTGTTTTTAGACAGCATTTAAATCTCCAAAAATGGTCGAATTAAGAAATTCAACGATCTACGATTACATTCGTTATGTAATCAGCTGTCTTCTGCTCGCATTTTCGACCTTTATTACGTCATATGCAATATTTCACGGTCAAACGACTTTCTACCCTGAGGTACCGGGTTGGGCAGGATTTTTGATTTTTATTTTTTCAATGATTATTCTGGGCATCGTAGAAGGTAATTTTAAGGGTCTAAAAACATCATATTTTGCACAATAAATAACACGTAACATTAAAATTATTATAACATGTTCAAAACTCGAGTATAAACATTAATATATGTTTAAATTGCTGCTTAAATGTTGTTTAAAATCCTGAATTAAATAAGTTTAACGCATCACAAATTAAAGAACAGTTACGCCGGCTTACAATTTTTGGCGCAAGTGGAAAATTTTTAACTCTATAGCAACGATCGAACGCATATAGATGCCTGAATTTGCGTATGTTTTTAAAGACTTAATTTAATTACGTTGGCAAATAGATTTTAACGTTTGCCTTTTTGTATTGACAAAATAAGTTTAATAGTGCACCTGTTTAATATACATAATTTTTCGCAATATTAAATTATATATTTTATTACCAGAGGTTGTGGGTTCGATCCCCACTGCTTTCACTTTGTAGCACTCTTGAGTAAGGCGCTATAAACGGTATTAACCCTTGCTAAGCCAACACTTAATCAGCAGCTTAATTATCAGGCAATTATAATCATTAATATCCCAAACTGCCACAGGCAACTCAAAACTGTGTCGGAGTAACAAATGTTACTCTATGTTTAAGTCGCGCATTCGACCTTCCCACATCAAGGATAAAGATAAATATGAGAAAAATATGAAACAACTATTAAATTTATGTTTGTTGTAAGGTTTGCAGATCTCTCTGGTCGAGCTCAAACGCCAACACCCCGACTCGTACAAAAACACCCACAAGCGAGCTTATAAACTTGGTCAGATAGCCAGCCACCAAGACAACGTTGAACGGTTTTTAATGGGAAGACAGGTACGTTAAACTTTTAAGCAAATATTAATTTTAAAGCAAGCAATAAACTGTACAAAAAAACAATATTAAAGCATGATAAAAAGCCTTCATTTAAAAATATCTACAACTTTTTAATACTGAACTCAAATAAAAATTAACCATAATTCTACAAGAATTCGGTCGTTATAATTTAAAGTCAACTAAATTCGATGATCTAGCTAGTTTTAATGGGTTTAATTTATGGCAACGGGCTATTAAACTCTAATAAAAAAGGTTCACATCTCCACCTTACAAATACATGTAACATATACCATTTTTGTCAACGTTTTTTATAAATAAATGTTTTTGTTTTATAGGTTTTTGTCATAGTTTTTGTGTTTTTTATATCAAAACTGACAACGATAAGTTTGGAAGATCTGCAAAATGATTTCGTTTTCCCAGTACCACATTGGGTTTATGTAAGTTTTGTATTGTTAAGTAGGCTAACATAATTGACTCTGCAACTAAAATTAATTTTACTACCCCAACCCAGTTCCAAATTGCCGTTATTGTTTTGATACATTGTTAATCTAGTATATTAATTGATTAATATTCTAATGATTAATTAATAAAATAATTTGTCATGAAATTAAATCCCTTACACACAAATTCTGCGACGTAGTAACGTTGGGGTTCGAACCCAGGACCTCTAGTACAAATGTCTAATGCTTTGCCCACTGAAACATCGCCAAATTACTTAAATTGCAACGGTTTATAAAAATTAAAACCTGTACAAAATTACATAATATAATAAGATTCTACACCAACCCAATTTCTTAAATAATGGCAGTGTTTAGTTAATATGATTTCAGGAAAATAATGCCCTGTTTTACATGACAATACCAGAATTTTGAACAAGGTTTTATATTTTAGGTCTCGTTATTCGAAACAGGGTTCCTGACCTGTATATTGGTTGTGATCGTAGCCCAACTTATGCCACAGATATTAGCTGCAAAATACCCAGTTCATTTCTTGAATATTCGGATCATGTATTTTGCTTATTATACTTGCACGTTTGTGGAGGCCACTGGGATAACGCATGCAACATGGTTGTTGAGTTATCTGCTTGGGAAAGTTACAAGTATGTGGAATTTTATTTTTTTATATTTATTTATCCTCAATGTGGGAAAGTTGACTTCACGACCTAAACATAAAGTAACATCAGTTTCTCCGACCTAGTCTGGAGTTGCCTGTGGCAGTTTTTGATATTATTGATTGTAATTGCCCGATAATTATGCTGCTGATTAAGTGCTGGCTCAGCAGGAGTTTATACCGTTTATAGGGCCTTACTTAAGGGCGCTACAGCATAAGAGCAGTGAGGATCGAACCCACGACCTCAAACCCATGAACCCCATGAAGTGTTTTTACCACTACACCACGCTGCCGATTAAAAGTATTCATTGTTTAGTAAAACGCCGTTTTTGTGAAAATGTTTTTGTGCGAAATATTTTTCCAAACATTTAAAAACAAATTAGAAATCGATTTTGGGAAGCTAGCAATATAACTGTTGTTGAGTATTGCATGCATCGTTAGTAGAAGTCACCACATTTTCAGCTCATGTTTATTGCATCAACATTTGTGGTTTAGATGAAATCTTTAAAAACATGTTTTTGTCGAAAAATTAGCGCCTGTCAAAAGTTCTATTTTTGTAAATATATTTCATGCCATAACATACTTAAAATTTTTATGTAAACATTAATACTTTTGGCATATTTCAAATCATTAAATTGATTTTGACATTTTTTCCCGTCGCATTGTTGTAATATTAATTGTATATCGTATTTATTATTTACTTTTATCAATGTGCGAAAAAACAAAATTAAAAAAAAAATATTAACTATATGATTCTAAGCTTTTTTTAAAGTTTTTTCGCGCAAAAATAAAAGTAAATAGCAAAAATAAAAGTATATATACAATCAATATTACAATAATGCGACGGGAAAAAATAACAAAATCAATAAAATGATTTAAAACATGCCAAAAGTATTAATGTTTACATAAAGATTTTAAGTATGTTATGGTATGGTCACCAAACCTAGCTTATAATATATTATACAGAAGGGAATTAAATAACTATGCGTTAAATTAAACAATAAAACATGAATTTTTCCATTTTATTTTGTTAAAATTGTGAATATTAACACTAAAAATTAAATGTGTTAAAAAACACTAAAAAAATCTTAATTTTTTGGTCTAATAATTAAATTATAACAACACACCATTTACCCTTTTAACTTGAACATCGTATGATTTAAAGTTGCAGCTTTAAGAAGTTTAAGTTAGATTGAACGTAATAAAACAACGGTAAATTTCCGTGACGCGGTAACATTTTTTAGTTTATGTAACTTAAGTAAAGGTTTGGTTGCAGCACTTCTACTGAGTACAATAACAAACCCTTCGTCGCATTTAACCCCGCTTTGTACGCATTTGCCCTTTGCAAGATTTGCATAATTTTATCTTGCAATATTACAGTTATTTATTGTGTATAAGCGCATATATTATTGGTTATGGATATTCTAATTGCTTTTAAAAATAACAGTAAAATACCTAATTTCAAGTCTGTTTTTTTACATTTATTTTTTCTTGATGTGGGAAGGTCGAAGGCGCAACTTAAACATAGAGTAACATTAGTTACCCTGACCCAGTCTTAAGTTAACTTTGATAGTTTGGGATATTATTAATTTTAATTGCCCGATAATTAAGCTGCTGATTGGTTTTTGCTTAGCAGAAGTTTATACTGTTTAACGCGCCTTTCACAAGGACTTGCAAGCAGTGGAAATAAAACCAAAGAACTCATGTAGTAAAGCCAAGTGTTCTTATCTATTCAATTTTTTTAGGGGTTGAAAACGAGGACAAACTATTTCAGAATACTGGAGACAAACTGATGAACGTCAAAGTCACTGAAAGTTCAAAAGGTCACGATTCCCTACAACATGTTAAGATTCTACTCGACGAATCAAATGTAAATAAAACCTAAATATTTTCAAAATTAATCCGATTTTTTAAATTATATCAATTAACTTTATGTCTTAGTAATACATCTTTAAATAGAGTCTATTTATATTTCTACATAATCACCAATATCAATGTTACATAAATTCACAAACATTTCACAAAAAATCTACATAATTCACAATATCAATG
Source organism: Corella eumyota (assembly GCF_963082875.1). Classification (NCBI taxonomy): domain Eukaryota; kingdom Metazoa; phylum Chordata; class Ascidiacea; order Phlebobranchia; family Corellidae; genus Corella; species Corella eumyota. The sequence continues at coordinate 15,089,816 of NC_137494.1, read as the reverse complement.
TTAATTTTACTTGTAAAAACTGTTAATTTTTTTCTTATTATGTATTTTTTTATATATTTCTATCTACAACAACGTTTTCATTTTTTTTTTACAAAATCCCAAGGTAATGTCGGGCAGTAGTATGGACACTTCGGTTCTGGACAAAATGCGGAACTTGGTGAAAACTCTGGACAGCGAAGTTGACGAAAATAAGCAAACCATAATCAGACATTACCTGGACAGCCACCCAGAGCATTTTCATTCGTTTCCAAGTGTTATCGGCAATAAAGTAAGTAAATATTTAACGAAAATTGTTGCGAAATGCGTATATATTTAACTCTTTAAATATTGTTATCGTTAGATGGTAATAGAGAGCATTGAAGGACGACATTACAGCCTAAACATAAAGTAACATTTGTTACCCCGATCCAGTCTTAAGTTGTCTTTATCAGTTTAGGATATTATAGATTATAATTGCCCGATAATTAAGCTGCTGATTAAGGGCTGGCTCAGCAAAAGTTTACATCGCCTTACTTAAAGGACACTACAGCATGAGAGCAGTAGGGATCAAACCCAATATCTATGTAGTAAAGGCAGATGTTTTTTTATTTATTTTTTTGCGGATTAATGACAGTGAATTTTAAGATATATAATACATATTACATCAATGCGACGGGAAAAAACGTCAAAATCATCTTAATGTTGTAACTACTACATCATATCACTAGTAATATTCGCAAAGTGTGGTGCGAAGAATAAATTTACTCAATACTTATACGACTTCAATTTTTCTATTAGGTCTACCCGCCACCCAAACAAATTGCCGAATATTTTGAATCAATGAACGCCCAAGTGCCGGGTTTTCTTCGGGACATTTCGGACCCCGCCCACGTCCCTCCACATATTGTAGCTTGTGAGTTGCTGGCGTACATTGCCGAACTTGAAAGTCGGATCAAAATACATGAAGGGGACGAATCGACCGAAAACAAAGGCGTAGCGTTTTAAGATTTTGGACGAATTAATTTTGTAATTAGCTTAATTCGATTTCTTATATTAAGTGCCAGTTCATTATTTTGTACAATATTAGTGTTCCATTTTTATTTCTAATCGCTCTGTAATTTTAACCCTTTAATATTAATTTTTTTACTTACCATATTTTGTTAACGTTTTAGTTAACCAACTGCTTTGCACAATAAAATATAAAGCTGGATTTTTGTTATTTTTATTTCAATATAGATTGCGGAATTGTTTTAAATTTGTTTAAAAATCAGCAAATCACTTAAGCTAAAAGATTTCAATACTGTAATTTTGAAAGCAAACCATGACCTACCCAAGCAATTACAGCCGCTTAACATAATACGTTTTTTCCACAAATATTCTTCCAGTTGTTTTTTAAAGAGCACCGATAACACATTATGGTTATGTTACACATAGAAGCTTTATATACAAGCAGTTTAAGTTCTAATTTTAAGTTGATTAAGATCACGTTTAATTTACAGTTCTTAAGTTTTACTTATTAGTTTTATGATTACCATAATACACTATGCAAGGCGAAATGGGATGCGCTAACATGACTTTTTGATATTTTTAGGGACTAGGGGCTTTTTTAGAGAAACATTTAATGAAGATTGTTGATTAATTTGGATAAATCGATCGAATTTTTTCCAGGAATTTTGTGTCAAACTTTTCCCATTTTTCAACCAAATCCTAAAAAAACAAATTTTAAGTTAAAAATTTAAAACTTTACACCTTAAATAACAACATCTTACCTGTAATGCAACTTCATCATTTTTATCGTGATATAAAACATAAAGATGCCAGGCTGCCACAATTTTACACAAGTTGTCACCACCGCTGTTAAAGTTAAGAACTCGATTTAAAGCCACTTTTTGTTTTCTAAAAATATCAAGTTTAAAATGTTAGAAGTTTTAACTGCAGTATAATGTAAGTTAAGTTGTCTTTAGTTTAAGTTGTCTTTAAGTGAAGTGGCCTTTGGGTTGAGTTGTCTTCAAGTTAAGTTGCCTTTTAGTAGAGTTTTCTTTGAGTGGAGTTGCTTTTAAGTTGAGTTGTTTTTAAGTAGAGTTTTCTTTGGGTAATGTCTTTAGGTTGAGTTGTTTTTAAGTTGGGTAGAGTTGTCTTCGTGTTGAGTTCTCTTCAAGTTAAGTTTACTTTGAGTAGAGGTTGAGTTGTCTTTGAGTTAAGTTGTCTTTAAGTTGAGTTGTCTTTGAGTTAAGTTGTCTTTTGGTTAAGTTGTCTTTGAGTTAAGTTGTATTTGGGTTGAGTTGTCTTAAAGTTAAGCTTACTTAGAGAAGAGGTTGAGTTGTCTTAGAGTTAAGTAGTCTTTCGGTTGAGTTGTCCGGGATTAAATATAGACCCAATAAATTTAGCATTTTTTTTATAACATAAATATTATTCTTAACATAATTTACCTTTTATTTTCCATGACTTTGTAACACAATCCATCAACAAGCTGGCAAACGATATCATTTCTATTCTCCACTTTATTAAGATTCTCGTTGACTATTTTACACCATTTCTCCTTCTCATTAAGGTTACTTTCAGCTAGTTGCAAGGCAATAAAAGCCATTTGTAAATGTAGATTTTGATCAACTTTTTGGTTTAATTTTTCAAGAGCAGAATAAGATTTTTCATTTAATCCCAAATTTCCAAATAAAAAACTGCAAACCTAAAAAAATATTAAGTTATATTTAAAATATTAGAATAAAATTATTTATCTAAGAATTGTAAAAAATCTAATTATAATAAAAATAGTAAATATCATTCACTAAAATGAATTCAGTTTTAAAGTTCAACAGAATATTATAACGTCAATGCCAGCAGTGGGAATTGAACTCAGAGTTTGGATTTTAAGAAAAACATAATTTAAATTTAACAGTCTTACATAACCTAACTTACAGTAGCAAAGATTTAAATAAAAAATGGGATTTTTCTAGACACTAAATTTAGCAATAATTTATATTTAAATTGCTTTAGTATAAAAAATAAAAACCTTAAGAGTAAAAGTTGTTGCAGATCTAGAATTGACCAAGTTTTGGATCTCATTCGTCGACTCCTTACTGATATCTCCAGTTTCTTGAATTTCTTGGCACAGTTCACACAATGTAGATAACATATCACTAGTGCTCGTTTCACATTTCAACTTTGGAATAAAAAGTTATCAAATTAAATAAAATATCATTTAAATATATATATATATATAAAATGAAGCCTGTTATATATATCTATATATATGTCTAAATTGTGGTGCACAGGTGAATTATCGCGGGCAAATATGAGTTAAAAATTGCATTTATTTTATGAAGACCAACATCCAGACTGTTGGTCAGGCTATTAGCTACTGTTTATTAAGTTAAAAACTTTATATTAGGGTCCAATAGGTAATCAACTTAACTTTATATTATAAAATTTTTAAACCAAAGTTTACCGAGCCTCTAAACGTAAAATACAAAAACTTACGTTTGAAATAAGTTCCACAGCTTTCTCATATTTCTTACTTACAACACATGTTAGTACTTGTTGTATTGTCATCCAATCTTTAGAACTTGAACACTGGGTTTGGTTGGTTAGATATGAAGACAACTTTAAACATACATCCAACAACTTTGAACTATTCTTACAACTGTATTAAAATCAGCAAATTAATACGAAGATATTATTTAATTTATATAAAAGCAAGGGTATAGTTTAAAAGAACAGCAAAAACATTGGTGATATCTGTTAAATAGATTTTTTGTATATTTCGTTATCCTTGATGTGGAAAGGTCGACTGCCTGACCTAAACATAGAGTAACATCAGTTACCCCGACCCAGTCTCAAGTTGACTGTGGCAGTTTGGTATATTATAGATTCTAATTTGCCTGATAATTATACTACTGATTAAGTGCTGGCTCAGAAGAAGTTTATACCATTTACAGTGCCTTACTTAAGGGGGCTACAGCATGAGGGCAGTGGGGATTAAACACATGACCTAAGTAGTGAGGCCAAGTGTTCTGATCACTACACCATGCTGTCGGGTTTAATTTTTTATAGACATAAAAAAATTATTAACCCTACAACTTAAATTATTAACTCTATAACTTAAAAATTAGAATTTTTAATTACTCACCCAACAAATGTATCTAGAACAGCTTTAGCATAACAAGCACAACTTAATATCATCAAAGAGTTAGTGTTATAAGGATACAAGTGAGCTAATCTTTGAGCTGACTTAAGTGAATCTTTTTTATTTGTGGAACTAAATGTAAATTGATAAAATATTTAAAAAAATTTTAAATTATGTGTTTGATTAAGTTATATTTTGTACAATAACATGCCATTAATTAGAATCAAACCCTGAATCTTAGGTCTTACTGCAAGATGCTACCACATGTAAGCAGTGGGGATCAAACCCGGGACCTCGGGTCTTACTCAAGGATGCTACAACATGCCAGCAGTGAGAATTAAACCCAGGACCTTAGGTCCTACTTAATGATGCTACAACATGCCAGCAGTGGGAATCCAACCCAGGACCTCAGGTCCTACCTAATGATGCTACAACATGCCAGCAGTGGGAATCAAACTCAGGACCTTAGTTTCTACTTAATGATGCTACAACATGCCAGCAGTGAGAATTAAACCCAGGACCTTAGGTCCTACTTAATGATGCTACAACATGCCAGCAGTGGGAATCCAACCCAGGACCTCAGGTCCTACCTAATGATGCTACAACATGCCAGCAGTGGGAATCAAACTCAGGACCTTAGGTTCTACTTAATGATGCTACAACATGCCAGCAGTGGAAATCAAACTCAGGACCTTAGGTCCTACTTAATGATGCTACAACATGCCAGCAGTGGGAATCAAACTCAGGATCTCAGGTCTTACTCAAAGATGCTACAACATGCCATTTGCGAAAATCAAATCCAGGATCTCAGTCTTACATAATGATGTTACAACATGCCAGCAGTGGGAATCAAACCTAGGATCTCATAATCTTATTTAAGAATGACCAATTCAACTTACTTATCTTTATGGCTGTGACTACCAGAAGCCAACATAACTAATGCATTAAGCATCATGATATTTTTATGCTTATTATTCTCCCCAAACACTGGCAACAGTTTGTTGACAGTTAGGTTTGTATCATCCTTATTGTGGTTATGCAACATTGAGGTGGATTGAGTTAATGTTTGAGATACATTTATGTTAGGCTGGGTTAGAATTACTTTTGTTAGTAATTCTCTACATTGGAAACTGTACGGAAATCTACAAATAACAGTAATTTTAATAGTAAATTTTTTTATGTTTACATATCCTCGATGTGGAAAGGTCGACTTCACGACCTGAACATAAAGTAACATCAGTTACCCCGACCCAGTCATAAATTGCCTTTGACAGTTTGGAATATTATTAATCATAATTGCCTGATAATTAAGGTGCTAATTAAGTGCTGGCTCAGCAGGAGTTTATATCATTTATAGTGCCTACACTCACTACATGGAAGCAGTGGGGATTGAACCAAGAGCCTTATGTAGTAAAGCCAGGTGTTCTGAACAACCACTACACCACGCTGTTAGTGATTATACCTAAATTATAAATTTTACCAATACTTATGTAAGTTATATAAAAATTACAAAATTGAATTTACCTATGTACAAACTTTTGTGCTAAAACAATTGCTTTACGTTGATCAAGAATCATGAATGCATTTATTGTTAACAAACAATTCAAATTGTTTTCAGGATTTTCAACCAGGTTACAATCCTTGTTTAGTTTCTCCAATAAATTTTCAGTCGTTGTTTTATCATTTGTTAGAATTGCTAAATATGAAAAAAAGGTTTTAATTGTAATAAAAATACTTTTAAATATTGAAGAAATTAAACCAAGGACCTCAGATCTCAAGGATAATACAACATGTCAGCAGTGGGAATCAAACCCAGGATCTCAGGTTTTACTTAAGGATAATACAACTTGTCAGCAGTGGGAATCAAACCCAGGATCTCAGGTCTTACTCAAGGATGCTACAACATACCAGCAGTGGGAATCAAACCCAGGATCTCAGGTCTTACTTAAGGATGTTACAACATACCAGCAGTGGGAATTAAACCCAGGATCTCAGGTCTTACTTAAAGAATGCTAAAAATGCCAGCAGTGGAAATCAAACCCAAAACCAAAAAAAATTCAATTACCCATAGCTAGTTGTAACTGGGTTGTCTCCACTAAGTCATCACAAGAACATAATTCACTTAAAGCTTGTTTTTTGTTTCCCATGTTCCACAGAACAATAGATTTTGCACAATTTATAAATACTTGATCATTTTTGTTTGAACTTAGCTCAATTGCCTTCAACAAGAAAATTAAAATTTAATTTAAATCGATTAGAATTTAGAACATTTATAAATTTTTATCAGTGACCGGCAGTGTGGTGTAATGTTTAGAACATTTGGATCCACTACATGAGGTCTTAGGTTTGACTTTTACTACTATGCTTTAACATCCTTAAGTAAGACACTATAAACGGTGCGAACACCTGCCGAGCTAATACTTAATCAGCAGCTTAATTATCGGGCAATTATAATTAATAATATCCCAAACTGCCACAGGCAACTTAAGACTGGTTTAGGGTAACAAATGTTACTCTATGTTTGGGTCGCGCGTTCGACTTTCCCACATCAATGATAAATAAATGTAAAACATCTTCTACCTGATCATAAACACCCAGTGCCGACTGAAACTCTTTCAAATAAAAGAGATTTAAACCAAATCCACACAATTCATAAACATCACAGTTATCTGATCCTATCTCTTTGTATATTGAAATACTTTCTTTATACTTGTGGTTTTTACTAAAACAAAAAAGTTACATTATATTAATAACCCTTTTTTGAGGCCTTTTGGTTATGGTTTAAAATCTAAAGTTTTCTCCAATAAACCCAATACAAAAATATTCTAAATTTGTTTAACTTAAGACTTAGTTAAGGTACTAATATAAACCACTACTAAAAAATCCATGTATAAAAATACCAATTAGATTTATATTAATTTATATATAATTAAGCATAGTGTAAGATATATTTGTATGTCAAATTAATAGGCCTACAAATAAATAAAACTGCTGTTTGTGGTGTGTGGGTAAATTATCATGAGCGAATATTAGTTGAGAGTTGCAACCATATTACAACAATTAAAATTCCAACCAGAAGGTGGGCTATTAATTAATTTTTTTAAATAACCCCAAAAAATGCATAAAAACCTACCATAATATTCTGGCATAATTACTTCTTGCTTTGTTCAGTTTAGTTGTCGATGCATTTTGAGATTTCAAAATGTTCAAACAGTTAAGATAAGCAGTTTCAGATGAATTGTTATGTCCACATTTCTCAAGAACCATTCCATGCATACTAGCTGCCCACTCACTGAAACAAAAGTATTGTTAAAGTTAATACAAAAAAAAACAACTAAATTTTTGTTTCATATTTATTTATCCCTGATGTGGGAAGGTCGACTTCACGGCCTATACATAGAATAACATCAGTTACCCCAACCCATTCTCGAGTTGCCTTTGGTAGTTTGGGATATTATTAGTTATTATTGCCCGATAATTATGCTGCTGATTAAGTGTTGGCTCAGCAGGGGTTTACACCGTTTATATCAGCTTACTTAAAGGCACTACAGTGTAAGAGCAATTGGGATTAAACCCAGAACCTCATGTAGTAAAGTTAAGTCTTCTGACTACTACACAATGCTGCCAGCATCTACTAGAAACCTTTATTCAACTTATGAAATTTTTTTATTTTATACCCAAAAACATTTAAAAAATTACCCAGGGTAAGGCTGCAAAGTCAGCCTTCTTATAAATAATTTAAGGTACAAATAAACTCACCAATCTGGATATTTATTTGTATATTTTGAAAGTTGTTCAACAGACAGGGACAAAGTGTTACAAGTTGTAAGATTGTCAGAATAAGTCAACCCTGTTTTGTTGTTGTTTTTAGTCAGTGTTTTGCAAACCATATCAGCATAACCTGCAAATATTTATATTTAATAAAGAGTCTTCAATTTTAAACTTATTTTTAAGTTAATTTAAATTTTATTCATATAAAGTTTGTTTAAGAAAGAAGCTACAGATTTAATAGGTAAAAAATAGACAATATGATGTGGAAAGGTCAACTTCTTGGACTAAACATAGAGTAACAACAGTTACCCCGACCCAGTCTTATGTTGACTTTGGCAGTTTGGGATATTATAGATTATAATTGCCCGATAATTAAGCTGCTGTGAATATGTGTTTGAATCAGCAGTGCACCTTTTATATTTCTTAACTTGAAGGTGCTAAAGCTAATAACTGTTTAGTAGTTTTCGGATAAGCAGGAGTTTGGGTGTTTTAAAACCCTTATAGTCCCAAATGACTGTATGTGATAAAGCCAAGTGTTTTAACTATTTTACACTGCCACCTTCTTGTATAAACAAGGCAATTTAAACTGGGTTTATGTGTTAAAATAGACTTTACTAATGGCTAAAAATTGGCAATTTATATTAAGACAAACACAAATAATTACCAGCAGATGCTTGCTCATGTAAGGATAATGAAACTGAATGCTGAAACAAATCATAACTTTCTTCACTACCAATTATTTCAGCAATATGAGCCTAAAAACACAAGTTAAAAACAAATTTAATTTCGTAAATATATCATTATGTAAACTTTAAACATAATCATCTAAAAAAGGAGTCAAATTTTAAATTAATAATTATTTTAGCAGAGTAAGCATAAAAACATGTTCAAAACAGCTTTAGTTTTGTAAATTTTTCATTATGTGAAATTCAAAATGTGATCATTTTAAAGAAATATAGTTAAACTATGAAATTTAAAAATTAGAAACAATCTACCTGTCCAATCCAAGCATTGATGAAAGAAGGTTCCAGACTTTGTGCCACTTTGAAAGCCTTGTGAGCAAGTTTAATCTCAGATTGTTGAATGTATAACGTAGCTAAGTTATTCCAAGCCTTGCAGTTGTTTGGGTCATGTTGAATCGATGTTATGAAGCAATGTTGAGCTAATGCTTTATTCTGTAAAATATTTTAAGAAAAAACTTTATTTCTGTATTTAATTTTGATGTGGGAAGGTCGAATGTATGACTTAAACATTGAGTAACATTAGTTACCCCAACCCGGTCTCGAGTTGCCTTAGACAGTACGAAATATTATTGATTATAATTGCCTTATAATGATGCTGTTTTCTGGCTAAGCAGGAGTTTATATCGTTTTAGCAACTTAAAAACTTAACAGCATGGAAGCTGTGGAGACCGAACCCAGGTCAACCAACAAACAGTTAAAAATATTTTACCTGTACATATTCAGATGCTGCAACTACTCCTAAAGTGTTCCATATTAAATGATTATTTGCTTCATATTGTAAAGCTTTTTGGAGAACCTAAAAATTTAAGTTTTGAAAATATTTTTCTACCAAATGGATCAAAATATCAACTTTCGTAAAAACTTAACGATAAAATATCAATATTAAGTATCTTGTACTTACTGATACAGATTTGGCAGCTAGGTGAGATGACTTGTTTTCTTTAGATTGGTAAAAGTAATTAAGGCCCAAATCATGCCATAATAAACCATTAGTTTGGTTCAAAAATAATGCTCTGCTGTACATTACACTTCCCAGTTGTAACACCTACAAAAAAATATAAAAAATTAAGCAAAATCACATTTGTAAATTTATTTATATTTATATATTTCCAATGTGGAAAGGTTGACTTCACGACCTAAACATAGAGTAACATTAGTTACCCCAACTCAGTTTCGAGTTGACTTTGCCAGTTTGGGATATTATAGATTATAATTGCCCGTTAATTACATTGATAATTAAGTGCTGGCTCAGCACGGGTTCATACTGTTTATAGCAACTTACGCTACAGCATGAGAGCAGTGGGGATCAAACCCACGGCCCCATGTAGTAAAGCCAAATGTTGTAACTACTACATTATACTGCTGGTCTAGTAGCAAAAACAGATCACAAAAAAATTATATATTAACAACAGCATTTAACCTACCTCATATTTTCCTAATATCGATACTTCTGCCGAGTTTTTAAATTTCTCATCACCAAGTCCTGTAGGTACAGACAACTTAACATTACTTGTATGTAGTGGATGGAACATTGTACAACTATCTCCCAACAACTTCCATATACAAGATAGATCACTCCTACATAGAAAAATTAAAAATAAAGTTTTTTGTCAAGGTGAAAAGGTAAACTGTAGGGTCTAATTAAAAAGTAGTGTTTGTTCTTCTAACCAAGCCTTAAGTACTCTTTATAATAACCTGATGATATTGGCTGTTTATTAGGATGTTTTATAGTTGTTTGACTCAAGCATTTATATTAAATATAGAATTTTAAAATTGTTTACTGAACATTGATGTTAACAGAAATGATTACATTTAGAAACCAACTATAATAGTTACCTGGCATACACAGCGGTGCAAAGGTGGTTAATAGCTTGTTGTATTTGATCAACACAACTTAAATATCGACCTTCAGATAACATTTGCCTGGCAAGCGAGCAATAACATTCACCCAAGCCTGTTAAAAACAATAGTTAAACTTTTTTGAATAAACATTTTAATGTTAAGAACTTAGACTTGGCAAAAAGTTCATATGATAGCTCTGTACATGGTCTTTTAGGCCTAAAACCATGACTTGATTCCTACTGCTAAAAGTTGCATGCTATTGGAAAAATACCAGAGGTTCTGGGTTTAAATTCCACTGCTGGCATGTTGCAGCATCCTTAAGTAAGACCTGAGATCCTGGGTTTAATTCTCACTGTTGGCATGTTGTAGCATTCTTAGTGAGACCTGAGATCCTGGGTTTGATTTCCACTGCTGGCATGTTATAGCATCCTTGAGTAAGACCTGAGATCCTGGGTTTAATTCTCACTGTTGGCATGTTGTAGCATTCTTAGTGAGACCTGAGATCCTGGGTTTGATTTCCACTGCTGGCATGTTGTAGTATCCTTAGGTAAGACCTGAGGTCCTGGGGTTGATTTCCACTGCTGTTACGTGATTTCAGCAATATTTAAGTAAAAGTGTAACATAACACTTAATTTAAATATTACTTACAAATATATTTTTACATTTACCTTTTAATGCTGGAACATAATTTTCTTTTAATCTTAAAACTTCAAAATATTTTTCAATTGCTTCGTTGTGATATCCCAGTAGCTAGAAAATAAATTCTAAAAGTTAAGTCCATTTAGTAGTCTAAAATTCACATAATAACCCATATTAATTCACAAAAATAGTAACCTTACAGCTTTAACATGGGACAATTTAATTAATACAACCTTATTTTAGGTAGGTACAAAATAGAAGCAGTGGGGATCAAACCCAAGACCCCACATAATAAGATCCAGTGTTTTCTACAGTTGTGCCCTCTACATATCATTTATAAAACACATCTTAACCCCATAATCACCTGTTTAATGGCTGCCATCTGGTACACAGTGTACACTGAAGAAGGATTAAGTTTGTGAGCTTGACTGAAAGACTTCCAAGCTGCAGTGTAACTTCCTCTGTTTAGATACCCTTCACCTAAGCATTCCCAGCATATACTATAACATTAAATATAATACTTATTTCCATATTATTTTAAAAAAAAAATTGTTTTATTGGGTGAATTACAACACGCATTTATTTGTTGTGACAATGTTTTTTTTTTATTTTTTTTTGTATATATATTTATTCTTGATGTGGGAAGGTTGGATGCACGACTTAAACATAGAGTAACATCAGTTACTCCGACCCAGTCTTGAGTTGCTTTAAGCAGTTGGAGATATTATAGATTATAATTGCCCGATAATTAATTAAGTGCTGGCTCAGCAGGAGTTCATAATGTTAATAGTGCCTTACTCAAGGGCGCTACAGTATGAGAGCAGTGGGAATTGAACCCACGATCTAATGTGTGGTGTAGCAAGTGTTCTTACCACTACGCTAATGTGTTACAACCAGCAATTTAAAAGCAGCCAAAAACATGAGTAAAATAGTAGATTTTAATCAAGTATTTAGTTTATTATTAATATCCACTTACTAATCACTGGCATCCGCTCTTAATGCAGCTTGAAAGCAAGTTATCGCACTCGTTGTTTCTTTAGTTTTCAACCGACATAATCCTAATCTTAACCAGGGCCATTTCTGTCCACCAGGGGCACTAGAGTTCGTGATTTTTTCGTACAATAGAATAGCAGAATCAAAATCACCTAAAATTAATCAAAAACAAATTGTGAAATAATAAAAATTCTTTAGGATTGATTTTTTTTTATATATCTTTATTCTCGATGCGGAAAAGTCGAATGCCAACCTAAAACACAGAGTAACATTTGTTACCCTGACCCAGTCTCAAGTTGACTTTGACCGTTATTATAGAATGTACGATTATTAAGCTGTTGATTAAGTGTTGGCTCAGCAGGAGTTTATACCGTTTATAGGGCCTTAATGAAGGGCGCTACAGCATGAGAGTAATGGGGATCGAACCAACGACCTCATGTAGTAAAACCAAGTGTTTTAACAACTACACCACTTATTAATCAAACCTTCATTGGTAAGCACATCAGCTAATGCTGCTCCAGCTTGGTCATTAAATGAATCCAAATCTAAACATTTCTGATAACATTTCTTGGCCCTCAACAAATCTTTACTAATATCTCTGTAGTAGTGACCAATGTACAAGAAACATTCAGCATTGTATGGCTCCAACTTGGCTGCCTAAAAATAAACTGGGTTAATACAAATCAATAGCCTGCCATTCGATCAGCATTTTGATTGTTGTAATATGGTTGCAACTTTCAACTAATATTTACCTGCAATAATTTACCCTCACACCACAAACAGCAGTTTTTTTTGTAAGCCTGTAAATTGGACATATTATCTACTAAGCTGCATTATATAGAGATGGTGTGATGTTTTACTACTAAATTATTGTAATAAGATGAGTGGAACTGCTAGTGAACTAAAAAACTATCAGCGAGGAATCGACATTATCAACTGAAATTTGGTAAAAAAATATTATTTTTCATATATTTAGAAAGTCAGTCTTCCCATATCAATTTAAATTCATAAAAGAAGAGAAAAAATAGACAATATACTAAAGTCAGTGATACTTTAAACTTAACTTAAATTAAGATAAACTAAATGAAATTTAAACAAATCCAACCTTTAAAAAGGTAGCCAGACATTTTGATTTATCTTTTCTGTACGCTTCATCTTTTTTCCACATTATTTTGGCCAAATAAAAATGGGAATCAAAACAATTTGGATTTTCCTGGCAAAGTGTTGACAGTTCAGTAATTACATCAACTTGGTCATTTTTCTAGAAATAAATATAATGATAAAAATTATAAATGTACATGTTAACAATGTCATAAAATTTCGTTACTCTGACCCAGTCTCGAGTTGCCTTTACTAGTTTGGGATATTAATGATTATAATTGCCCAATAATTATGCTGCTGATTAAGTGCTGACTCAGCAGTAGTTCATATCGTTTATAGCGCCTTACTCAAGGGCGCTACAGCATAAAAGCAGTGGAGATCGATTCCAGGTCCTCATCGAGTGTAGGAAGTGTTCTAACAACTACGACACAATGCTGCCAGAGCAATTAAACTTATATATATACAAACTTTACAACCACAACTTGTTTTAAGCTCATGTAGATATTAATTGCCGGATCATTTATATAATTTGTATATTCAGTACAAAAATATTCACCAGGAAATGTAGATAAGTTGTTAAACTTTCTATAACTGGATTGTTGTTCACTAAATTTTGTCCAATTTCCAAATATTTCGCTGCATCTTCCAATTTGTTTAAACTTATCATTAATCTTGAGATTCCAATAAGAGATGGAATACAGTTTGGTTTAGCAGCTATCAACTAATAAAATATATTTTAATATATTTAGATATCAAAAATTTAAAATCAATCATGATGGAAAGATAATATACACTAGTTCAATGAGAGGATATAAGTGCCCTAGAGTTAGGTGCTATAAACAGTATAAACTCCTGCTGAGCCAGCACTTAATCAACAGCTTACTTATCGAGCAATTATAATTAATAATATTCCAAACTGACAAAGGCAACTCGAGACTGGGTCAGGGTAACATATGTTACTCTATGTTTAGGTTGTGAAGTCTACTTTTTTACATAGAGAAAAAATAAAATTACAAAAAAAATTGTTTAAGCAAACTAAACCAACCAAAAAACTTACTTTCTCATAGACATCGATGGCCAATGTTTTAGTTAAAAGATCATTAGAATTACTGAGTCCTTCAGCCTCACATTTCATTATTTCAATTTTAATTTCAGATATCTTTGATATCTTAACCAACCAAGTTATATTGGTTACCTTATTTTCTTCAACAGATTTGCATAACTGTAAAGCTAACCTAAAAAAATAATTTAAATTGAATTTTTATTCAATTATTAAAATCAGCAATGTGGTGTAGTGGTTAGAACACTTGGCTTTACTACATAAGGTTATAGGTACGATCCCCAAAGTTCTCATGCTATAGCGCCCTTAGGTAAGGCACTATAAATGTTATTCCAAACCACCTTAGTCAACTTGAGACTGGGTCAGGGTAACAAATGTTACTCTATGCTTAGATTGAAAATTCAGCCTACCAACATTAAGTATGAAAATATACAGCAAAAAATTTGCTTTAAAATGTAAAAATTTTTAAACCTGATTTCATATCAATAAATTATCAATCTATATATACTACAAAAAAATGTCAAAATGTTTAATCTTTTAAAAACAAATCCTACCTTGTTTTGTCCTGTGCTGTGAAATATTGATGCAGGTAAATATAACCCTTATTCAACCAAGTATAAGCTGGCAAAAAATCAGGACAAACTTTTAACCCTTTCTCCAATAACTCAACTATTTGTTGGTAACTTTGTTTTCCCTTTTTATAGAAGTTATAAGCATGTAATATATCCTTGTATAGACCATTATAATTGGAGATATGTTGGTTGTAGGTGTCCAGGGATATATCAAGATTATCTGAAAATAAAATGTAAAGCATTTTACGTAAATTATTTTAATATTGATAAAAACATGGTGTAGCGGTTAGAACACTTGCTACACTACATGAGGTCGTGAGTTCAATCCTCACTGCTCTAATGCTGTAGCCCCCTTAAATAATGCACTATGAACAGTATAAACTCCTGCTGAGCGAACATTTAATTAGCAATTTAATTGCTGGGCAAATATAATCAATAATATCACAAACTACAAAAGTTAACTCGAGACTGGGTCAGGGTATTAAATGTTACCCTATGTTTAGGTGGTAAGGTCAGCCTTCCCACATTGAGGATAATTTAATACAAAAAAACTCTAGACTGGTGGTGTAAGTAAGGCAGTAAAATGAACTATAAGTAAATGAACTATACCATATAAAACTAAGGATACATAAAAATTTACCGAATCCATTCTGCAGTTGAATCTGAACTAAGATATCCATCGGAAATTGGGAATCAGATTTTAACATTTCTTGACAAGTTTCAACCAAATCTTTAACAAAACTATCAGGAAATATCTTGGGTGAAATCAACAGAGCTGATTTTAAAGCATTTTCTTTGTCCAATATTTGTATGTCTGGTAGATCACAATATTGAACAACTGATTGAAAAATCTGTGAATAAAATAATTGTATTAAATTTAAGGTTATACTGATATAATATACAGGTTTAAATTTTACATTTAACAAAATTACATTAATTAAAAAATTTATGAAATCATTATTTTTAAAAAAAATTTTTAAAAAATGATTATTTTTAAATCATCTAGATATAAAACAAAGTTTAGTGAACGATATATTTGTATGTTTAGTTTATAGGCCTACAAAATAAATAAAACTTCCATCTGTGGTGTGGTAAAAATTAGTTAAGAGTTGTGACCATATTATGACAATTAAAATGTTGACCATTGGCTATGAACTAAAATATACTAAAATAATAAATGTTAATAATAAAACTTACAAACTGAAAATATTCTTTTAGCTCCAAACCATGATT
The DNA here is from genome assembly GCF_963082875.1 of Corella eumyota. NCBI lineage: Eukaryota > Metazoa > Chordata > Ascidiacea > Phlebobranchia > Corellidae > Corella > Corella eumyota. Next base: position 15,073,760 of record NC_137494.1, on the reverse strand, counting down.
TTTACATGTTACAATAACATCAATGACAGATTTTAAAAATGTTTCATTATTTTCACATGATTTAACTATTTCAGAATTTTCTTGTAATATTTTGATTGCTTCTTTATAGTTTTCAACTTGGCAATAACTTTTTGAAAGAAGTGTGATAATATCAAGAATTTTGTCCGCATTTGATCTGCGAAAAAAATATATTTTTAAAACTAAATTAATATCCTTAGGTTTAAAAAAGGGAATAAATTAAAAAAAAATTTAAGTTTAAAAAAATATAAAAAATTATATCGTAGTGAAGTGGTTATAACCTTTATTACACTAAATGAGGTCCTGGCTTCGATCCCCACTGCTCTCATGCCGCAAACTCTTAATTAGCAGTTTAATTATCAGACAAATATAATATATAATATCTCAAACTGTTGTAGTCAACTTGAGACTGGGTCGGAATAACGGTTGTTATTCTATGTTTAGGGCGACAATTAAACAAAACATAAAACCTTACTTATCAGTTAAGCGCATCAGATTTTCATAAGCAAAAATCTTGTCTTTAATATTTTCTTTCGTTAAATTCCCCTTCCAATGTTTTGTAAACAGGTTTCCCAATCCATGGTAAGCTAACACTTCATCAGGTGATAACTTAATAGCAGAGTGGTAAGACTCAAGTGAGTTTTTGAGTTGAGATAACTCAGCATAACTTAAGCCAAGGAAAACATGAGCATTGTAGTTGTGGGGGTCGCTGTCTAAAACCTCCTGGATTAAGAACAAAAAACAAAGTTAATTTTTAGGTTTTGTCAATGTAGAATGTTAAAAGATTATTGGTTTTATAAAATCAATTCTTGTTATTAACAATGAATTTGACATAAAGCATTTAAATTATGTTTTAAAATGAGTTTACCTACGCTTTAAAATAGGCTTTAATAAAATTTTTCTACTATTTTTGCCAACTTTTTAAAAAAATATAGCAAAAAATGTTATTATTTTGGTTCACTAATTTACAGCATTTGAGAACTGGTTTAAAACCTGTTTAAGCATTTATGAAAAATATTCAATTTAGTAAGGTCTTATTGGTTGTATAAAGTTATTATGACCAATATTAGTAAGTTTAAAGCTTTTTGTTTAAAATTTTAAAGGTTTTGTGATTTGTCATGATCTCATACCTTGTGTAAAAAGTTATATATATTTAGTTGTCGAAAAATCATTACTTACATTACAATGTGTAATTGCTCCTTCAAAGTTTTTCTTCTGAATTTCCTGTTTGGCAAGTTTTAAAGCAACTTTTACTTTTTTACTTGACATTATTTAAAAATAATCTAAATTCATTTAAAAAATATAAAAAAAATATGATTTTCAAAATCGGCAAATTTAAAATAAACTTTTTAATACGAACAGCAATTAATACCAAAAAGATTTTAACTTTCGGTTAATATCAGGACTTTAAAAATTGCTTATGCCCTAACTTTTCATTGTTAATTAAATATTTTGATACCATATTGCAGGCTAGTCAACTTAGCAATTGTTAGATTTACAATTATCAAGAAAGCGCTGACATAGAAGCAGTGGGAATTAAACCCAAGACCTTATGTAGTCAAGCTTTAAATCATTACCGAATGCTTGAAAATGATAGAAATGATTAATATTATTATTTATAACATCATTTAACATGGAACTTCTTGCATTTAAAAGGTTTAAAATTGTTGGTAGTATATCAAGAATGTTTATCATTATTAACTATGACATCACTACTTATGACATCATCACCTTTGACATCACTGTTATGACATCACCACTCAATCATCCCTCCAAGTCACTTCAACTTCATCAGTTCGAAACCTTTGCGTACACCAAGAATCTTCCAACAGAGTTTGCTTGTCAATTAAATTAAACCCAGATCTGAACATTTCCCAACCTGCCTGGGCTATCATTGCCCCGTTGTCAATACAAAACCTCATATCAGTGGCATACAACTTTGCCCCTCTCTCCTGGGTCATAACTTCCATCATTTCCTGAAGTCGCAAGTTACAACCCACCCCTCCTACTATTAAAACTTCTTCAGACCCACAATGTGACATCGCTCGTTCGGTAATTTCAACCAGCATAGCAAAGAGGGTTTCTTGTAGAGAATAACATAAATCTTCAGGTGAATATTCGTGTTTTTTGCTCCGAACTAAATCCTCAATAAACGAAAGAATCCCTGAAAACGACACGTCCATACCTTTTACTGTATAGGGTAGTGCGATATACTTGCTCCCTTTCTTAGCAGTTTGTTCGATATTAAACCCAGGACTTGGGTCATTTGAAATGTGAAGAATTCTCGCAAAGCGATCGAGACAGTTACCGACAGCAATATCAATCGTTTCACCAAATATTCGATACCTGTTCTCAGAATAAGCTATCACCTGAGTATTACCCCCAGACACATACAACACAGTTGGGTTATGTGACCCCGTAATCAACCTTCCCATTTCTATATGGGCAATACAATGGTTAACCCCAATTAAAGGTTTATTCCATATTTGTGCCAGAGTCCTTGCTACCACTGCTACTGACACTAAAGGAGCTCCCATCCCAGGACCTTTAGTGTACGCAATACAATCAATATCCTTGTAAGTTAACTTTGCTTCGTCCAGAGCTTGTTTAAGAATCGTTAGAATCCATTTTCGATGATGTTCTGCTGTTTCGCGCGGTAAAAACCCCTCGCCAGGCGGTGTGACGTAGGTATGCCGTGGATTCGATAACACCTCCCCGTCTCTAATTATCCCGATCCCTAATTTATTAGCACTCCCTTCAAATCCTATCACAGTCAACGTCATAGTTTGTGATTAAATAACTTTATTAAAAAAATACAAAGTTGTTAAAAACGCAAACATGATGTAAGACGGGAAATCCCCTAAAAATCTCAGTTATTTTTTTAAATTTATCCTCAAAGTTTATACTCAAGCATTATTTCAACCAATACAAAACTGATGACGAAATTGAATCTATATTACATGTTTAATTTTATAAAAACTAAATCTAAACTAATTTATTAAAATTAAGCATGAAAAGGTTACGTAAAACTTCGCGTAATTTCATTTTACGTACACTTAAATGGGAAGGAGAAAACTCATATAACGTAAACGCGTAGCTTTTTATCATTGACGTAAAAAAGACCTTAACATACAATAACATTAGTTACCTCGTCCTAGTGGCAGTGATGGAATATCAAAGATTATAATTGCTGCTAATTATGTGTTGGCTCAGCAGGAGTTTATAATACACATGAGGTCGTGGGTTCAATCCCCACTGATCTCATGCTGTAGCGCCCTTGAGTAAGGCGCTATAAACGGGACAAACTGCTGCTGAGCCAGCACTTAATCAGCAGCAAGGTTATCAGGCAATTATAATCTATAATATTCCAAACTGCCACAGGCAACTCGAGACTGGGTCGGGGTAACTGATGTTACGCTATGTTAAAGTCGCGCATTCGACTTTCCCACATCAGGAATAAAGATATATACAAAAAAAAATGTTTAAAGCGCCAACTGAATATTTGTTGGCAGGTACCGACAAGCTTTTAATATATACAATGAGGCTCAGATGGCTGAAAGGAACGAGAATAAACGATTATATTCAGTCTACGGAACTCTCTTAAACAACATTGGTGCGTTGTTCGACCGCTAATTACAAAAGAAAGAAGCAGTTTCGAATTACACCAATAACAACCCGAGCATTGAAACAGAGAGGTAACTAGGGAAACGATATCGCTATATTGTAAGGACGGTGCCTTGGTGATGAATTCATTTTTGTTCGTGACAATCCAACGAAAAGCTAGCATCTGGTAATACTAAGCATATTTTTAAAGTTTTAACAAACTGCAAAATGGCGAATAACGATATTCAACCGATTAATGTTCAAGTTAACGTTCATAAACAAGATAACAGAGAGATAGGAATGCAAGTAGAACATGCAGGTTAGTTTAAACTTAACTTAATTTGTGTAAGCAACATTTAAAACTTAAAATAAATATTTAACAATATTGTTGCAGACCAAGTTATCCACTATACAGTTCCACAAGAAAATGCAAGAAATGCGGGTAATATTGGGGCAGACAATGTGACTGATTCGCAAACAACTGAGGCAGAATTATCGTCGTCTATGTCACATTTAAGCACAACTCCAACCCAACCAAAACAACAAAATGGTAAGTTACCCAGATATAAAAATAGATTTACAAAGTTTTCAGTTTTAAATACACCAACATTTAATAAAAAACAAATATAAAAAAACTATGAAAAATAGTGCGACTCAAGCTGACCGGCAGCGTGGTGTAGTGGTAAGAACGCTTGCTACACCACATATGGGTTCAATCCCCACTGACCTCATGGTGTAGCGCCCTTGAGTAAGGCGTTTTAACCGGTCTTACTAAAATACGCCCGGGAGGCCCGGGGTATGCGAGGGAAGCCCGGGGTGAGTCCAAGAGCTTCGGTGGTATTTATTTAAGTCCCATGGTGTTTATATGAGGCCCGGGCTATTAATATAAGTCCAGATCGGTTTATACGAGTTTTTATGAGGCCCAAGAGTGTTTAAATAAGGCCCGAGGTTTTTATACAAATTTTTATGGGGCCCAGGGTGTTAAAAAGTGGCGCTGGGTATTTTATACAAGGCCCGAGGCGTTTTATCAAGTTTATATAAGGTACGGGGTGTTTATATGAGGCCCGGGGTGTTTATATGGGGCTCGAGGTGTTTTATACGAGTTTAAATGAGTCGCGGGTTGTTTTATACAAGTTTATTTGAGGCCCGGGGTGTATATATGAGGCCCGGGGTATTTGTATGAGGCCCAAATGAGGCCTAGCGTTTTTAAATAAGGCCCGGGGTGTTTAAATAAATCCAGGGGTGTTTAAATAAAGCCCGGGGTGTTTAAATAAGTCCCGAGGTGTTTAAATAAGGCTTGGTGTGTTTTATACGAGTTTTTATGAGGCTCGGGGTGTTTATATGAGGCCCGGGATGTTTATATGAAGCCCGGGGTGTATATATGAGGCCCGGGGTATTTGTATGAGGCCCAAATGAAACCTAGTGTGTTTAAACAAGGCCCAGGGTGTTTAAATAAGGCCCGGGGTGTTTAATTGAGGCCCGGGGTGTTTAAATAAGGCTTGGTGTGTTTTATACGAGTTTTTATGATGCCCGGGGTGTATATATGAGGCCCGGGGTGTATATATGAAGCCCGGGGTGTATATATGAGGCCCGGGGTATTTGTATGAGGCCCAAATGAGGCCTAGTGTGTTTAAATAAGGCCCGGGGTGTTTAAATAAAGCCCGAGGTGTTTAAATAAGGCCAGGGTGTTCAAATGATTCCCGGGGTGTTTTATACGAATTTTTATGAAGCCCGGGGTGTTAAAATAAGGGCAGGGATGTTTTATACGAATTTTTATGAGGCCCGGGGTGTTTAAATGAGTCCCGAGGTGTTTTATACGAATTTTTATGAGTCCCGGGGTGTTTAAATGAGGCCCGGGGTGTTTTATAAGAATTTTCATGAGTCCCGGGGTGTTTAAATGAGGCCCGGGGTGTTTAAATAAGGCTTGGGGTGTTTTATACGAGTTTTTATGATGCTCTGGCGTGTTTATATGAGGCCCGGGGTGTTTGAATAAAGCCCGGGGTATTTTATACGAGTTTATATAATCCCCAGGGTGTTTTATATGAGTTTATATGAGGCCCGGGTTGTTTTATCGAGTCTATTTAGGCCCAAGGTTGACATGGCGGCCGGGGTTTTAAAATAAGGCCCGGTGTTTTATATAAGTTTATATAAAGGCCGCGTTTATATAAGGCTCTAGTTGTTTGTTTTAACATCGAAAAAAATTTCAATTTTCAATTTTTTTTGAATTAAATCGACCATCGAATTTTTTTTGGTCAACAAAACTTTATGCATAAAATATATAGGCTATTAAAAGCAACAAATTACCATATTTTCAATATTGTATTAAAAAAAACACAGAAAAAGAGTTAAACAATAGACCTGAAAAAAACTATTTTGGCAAGATTGTCGTTTTTCCGTTGCCACAACATTTTTGTGTCGTTTTTTTTTCTTCTTGTAACGTGTTCTGATTAAATCTCGCAATAATACAAACCTTATATGGCACACTTTAAATGTAAAAACTACAATTCTACTTTTAATTAGCTGATAATTTTATTACGTGATTTATACATGTGTTATTTGTCCAATTTCAGAATTTGACTGTAAATTTGATTTGCAAGCCTTTAAGTTGTGCCAATAATATTAGCGATATATCACAGACATTTTGGAATCTTATTAAGATTTTTAAGTTTTTTTTACAAATAGTGCAATACTTTGTGTTATAGGATGCTTTTTTTTATAAAACAGGCCTCATATTAACACATCGGGCTTTATATAAAAACCCCGGGCCCCATATAAACACCCCGGGCACCATATAAACACCCCGGGCCTCATATATACACCCAGGGTCTTATATAATCTAAAATAAATTACTAAAATTAAGCATGAAAAGTTGCGTAAAACTTCACGTAATTTCAGTTTACGTACACTTAAATGGGAAGGAGAAAACTCATATAACGTAAACGCGTAGCTTTTTATCATTGACGTAAAAAAGACCTTAACATACAATAACATTAGTTACCTCGTCCTAGTGGCAGTGATGGAATATTAAAGATTATAATTACTGCTGATTAAGTGTTGGCTCAGCAGGAGTTTATATTGCACATGAGGTCGTGGGTTCAATCCCCGCTTATCTAATGCTGTAGCGCCCTTGAGTAAGGCGCAATAAACGGGGCGAACTCCTGCTGAGCCAGCACTTAATCAGCAGCATAATTATCAGGCAATTGTAATCTATAATATCCCAAACTGCCACAGGCACCCCGAGACTGGGTCGGAGTAACTTATGTTACTCTATGTTTAAGTCGCGCATTCGACTTTTCCACATCGAGAATAAAGATATAGACGAATAAAAATGTTAAATGCGCCAACTGAGTAATTGTTGGCAGGTACCGACAAGTTTTCTATATAAACAATAAGGCTCAGATGGGTAAAAAAGAACAAGAATAAACGATAATACTTAGGTCATGGAACTCTCTTAAACAACATTGGTGCGTGGTTCGACCGCTAATTTCAAAAGGAGGAAGCGGTTTCGAATTACACCAATAACAACCCTAGCATTGAAACAGAGGGGTAACTAGGGAAACGATATTGCTATATTGTAAGGCCGGCGCCTTGGTGATGAATTCATTTTTGTTCGTGACAATCCAACGAAAAGCTAGCATCTAGTAATACTAAGCATATTTTTAAAGTTTTAACAATCTTCAAAAATGGCAGATAACGACTTTCCATCGATTAATGTCAACGTACATGTCCATACCCATGATAACAGAGAGATAGGAATGCAAGTAGAACATGCAGGTAACTTTAAACTTTAACTTAATTTGTGTAAGCAACATTTAAAACTTAAAATAAATATTTAACAATATTGTTGCAGACCAAGTTATCCACTATACAATTCCACAAAAAAATGCAAGAAATGAAGAAAATGCGGGTAATGTTGGAGCAGACAACGTGACCGATTCGCAAACAACTGAGGCAGAATTATCGTCGTCTGTGTCACATTTAAGCACAACTGCAACCCAACCAAAACAACAAATTGGTAAGTTACCCCGATATAAAAATAAATTTACAAAGTTTTTAGTTTTAAATGCATTAACATTTAATAAAAAAACAAATATAAAAAAACTATGAAAAAAATGCAACTCAAATTCTTGATTTTCACTCTAATTACTTTCAATATCTCCTTACACTAATAGGTTTTTATAACTTATTGGAAAGTGTGTATTATTTTATTCCATCGAAAACATTAGGCTGAATTAAAAATGGGGTAGCAATAATGTGAAAAAAACTAAACAACTTTTGATCTAATGTCACATTACGCCTATTTTTTACCTTATGACAGTCTAAGTTAGCTCGCTAGCTCTACCGTGCGGATGTTAAATATTTGTTTTTTTAGGTGGATCTATCACGTCTCAAGAATTATTAGAAATCATCGACCACGAAGGTAAGTTTTATTGCTTAAAAAACTTTAAAAAATATCAACTTAACAAAGTCCCCTACATAACAAAAAAATAACCCAAATTTTAATCAAATAAACGTAACAAGTCAGTTGTAATTCCGGTAGCGTGAACCGGCAGCGTGGTGTAGTGATAAGAACTCTTGCTAGACTACCATGAGGTCGTGGGTTCAATCCCCACTGATCTCAAGCTGTAGCGCCCTTGAGTAAGGCGCTATAAACGGTATAAACTCCTGCTGAGCCAGCACTTAATCAGCAGCATAATTACCGGGCAATTATAGTCTCTATAATATCCCAAACTGCCACAGGCAACTCGAGACTGGGTCGGAGTAACTGATGTTACTCTATGTTTAAGTCGCGCATTCGACTTTCCCACATCGAGGATAAAGATATATATACAAAAAAAAAAAATTCCATTATGACGCAATATATCATTTTTTTAAAATGGCAACCTTGTACGGTTGCAAACTTTCAATTTTTACAAATTCTAAGCCAATAATTTGCCAAAAAACTAATAACAATTTCATAATATTTAATTCTGTTAGAAAATGTTCACAAATTACAAAATGAAAATAATTTTGACGCCATTTTATCTGCAAAAATGAAGCATTCTAAATACGACCCAGAAATACAAAACATCTCAAATCTTATACTTTCCTATGTTGCTTGTTTAAAAACCAAAAAGTATTATCGCGTTGCTCAGATCAGAGACAAAATAACTTTAATAATTCGAAACAAAACTAAGCTAACTGCATCAGAAGTCGACTCTGTAGCTAATGATCTTCGTACCCAGAAGAAATACCTGAAGTCCATTCTATTTAACTCGATCGCATTTTCCTTATTCGAGGATAATAACGACCCGGACATATATGTTAAGATTATGAGGTGGTGTGTTCGTGGAATTATTGTTTCAGTTCAAGAAATGTTAAAGGAAGATCAAAACATGAAAAGTGTTGTACAGGATCACGTGATCCCACTCATACATGAACTTAAATCGAGAGTGGAAAACTTACCTGGAGTAAATGCGGAACTGAAAGTAGTTAAACTGAGTGAATGTTTGTTAAGTATCGGATATTGCGAACAGTTGGCAGATATCGACAACTTTCAAACAAATACAGAGGGGCTCAGATTGATAAATACGATCGAGAATAAACAAAAATATCAAGTTTACGGACATCTCTTAAACAACATTGGTGGGTGGTATAAACGCAATTCTCGATACAGCGAAGCAGTTTCCAAGTTCACCGAGGCAATCGAAGCTTACAAACAAGCTACTGATTGGCCAAATGATGAACAAAAACAAAGAAATATCAAGAATGCTGAAAATGGATTGAGAATCTGCAAAGAAAAATTAAGCAAAAAATAAATTAAGCAAAAAATAAAATTCCATTTAAATACAAAACCCAGCAAATTCAACAAATCAGTTATTTTAAATAAAAAACGCCAAATTATTTTAAATTTGTTACAAATCATGGTCCATACAAGTACAATACTAAAACCAAGTTTAACATATTGTTAAAAATCTTTTTGTTTAAATATTGTTTTGTTGTACATAACCATTAAATATAATTGCTTGTTTAATTATGGTTTTAAAATATGAATTTATGTTGTTTTGATATCCATTAATATTTAGTGATTATTGCTTGCGTGTAGTTATGCTTGAATAAATTTGAAAAATAAACTTTGTCCTCAATTGTTACCATCAAGAGTTAAACATTATTTAAAATTAAATTTAACAAAATCAAAATATAACTTAAGACAAATAAAAACTCGTTCTTATAAGAACTAAACTTTGTAACCTTATTCAACTTAACCTGTACCAAGATAAAGTTGAAATTTATAAAGTTTTGAAATTCATTTTAATCAAGAAACTAAGATATCCTCCAATATATTAAAAACAAATGTTAATATCACACAAACATATAACAATAGCCATTAACATGTTAATGGTTACAACATATAAATATTGCACATACTGTTTAATAATTTAATATTATTCACCAAAAAATAATTTAAGTTGATTAAATTTAGCCTTTTCTATATAGTTTAAGCTTACATGTAATACACACGACAAGCTTGCGCTGCGTTACGTAACTTAACGAGTTCTAGGGATTAACAAATACAAAATGTCTAACAAAAGTATACCGCTTACGAAATCTTGCGTAAATTTCGCTTCAGCCACAAAACTTTACAAAATCTTACGTAACTTACGTAAACTTTCGTACGTGTGAACGACTCTGTTCATTTTAAATGGTTGCGAAATCTTACGTTACGTTGCGTACGTCGTTTAAAGGGGCCTTTAGTGTAAATAATAAGTTTTTTCCTACCTTATTAGCAAATCTAATACAAAGCATCAAATGCTCTTTAAGAAATCCATTATTATTTACTTAAACTTGTACTTAATAACAAGCAAGCTAGATTACGCAAATAAAAAACTATATTAGAGCCAGAATATTGTTGTGATACTTAAGACTACTATTATAACTAATTTGATATTATAAGAACATTTCTACATTAAAATATATATACTGTCTCCTTTTACATTTAATTTCTATCTGTATCTTAAAAGCCAAGAAAATTTTACATACCTATAATGTTAGCCTAGCATAAACAGCCAAGTTAAAAACGCTTACAAAACGTTTGCCTAAATTGGTTACACAACTCACGTTTAACATAGGCTTAAATATACTTGCCCGTAGAGCCATTTCTAGAACTCAACACAAAAAGGTATAAAATAACACAGCAATTTTAAATAAAAGTATAATGAACTTTCTATTAAATGGTTTGTTTATATGAAAATAATTTATTAAAATTAAGCATAAAAAGTGTCTTTAAAATCACGAAATACGATTTATTTATGAACTTAAATCGAGCGTAGAAAACTTACCTGGAGTAAACGCCGAATTTCAACTAAATATAGGGTTCAAGTTTTATCGGGTATTGCGAGAGGTGATATTGACAACTTTTAAATAACTACGCAAAAGCTAAAATTGATGAATACGATCGAGAATAAAAGAAAATTTTTAGTCTGTGGTTTTAACTCCTTACAACATTGGTGCGTTGGTTGACCGCATAACACAAAAGAAAGAACTAAAGGGTAACTAGGTAAATATTAATGCTATAGTATAAGACTGGCGCCTTAGCGATAAAATTATTTTTATTCCTGATAAAGCAACGAAAAGTTAGCATCTAGTAATACTAAGCATATCTTTAAAGTTTTAACAATCTTCAAAATGGCGGATAACGACGTTCCACCGATTAATGTTAACGTGCATGTTCATAGACATGATAACAGAGAGATAGGAATGCAAGTAGAGCATGCAGGTAACTTTAAAACTTTAACCTAATTTGTGTAAGCAACATTTAAAACTTAAAATAAATATTTAACTTTGCAGACCAAGTTACCCAAAATGTCGTCCTTCAAGAAAATGCAAGAAATGAAGAAAATGCGGGTAAAATTGGAGCAGATAACGTGACCGATTCGCAAACAACTGAGGCAGAATTATCGTCGTCTATGTCACATTTAAGCACAACTGCAACCCAACCAAAACAACAAATTGGTAAGTTACCCCGATATAAAAATAAATTTACAAAGTTTTTAGTTATAAATACACTAACATTCAATAAAAAAACAAATATAAAAAAACTGTAAAAAATGCGACTCAAATTCTTGATTTTCACTCTAATTACTTTTAATATCTCCTTACACTAATAGGTTTTTATAACTTATTAAAGAGTGTATTATTTTATTCTATCGAAAACATTAGGCTAAAATAAAAATAGTGTAGCAATAATGCGAAAAAAAAAACTAGACAACTTTTGATCTAATGTCACATTACCTATCACCAATTTTTTTACCTTATGACAGCCAAAATTAGCTCACTAGCTCTCCCATGCGGATGTTAAATATTTTGTTTTTTAGGTGGATCTATCATGTCTCAAGAATTATTAGAAATCATCGACCACGAAAGTAAGTTTTGTTGCTTAAAAAACTTTAAAAAATATCAACTTAACAAAGTCCCCTACATAACAAAAAAATAACCCAAATTTTAATCACATAAACGTAACAAGTCAGTTGTAATTCCGGTAGCGTGAACCGGCAGCGTGGTAGTGATAAGAACTCTTGCTACACTACCATGAGGTCGTAGGTTCAATCCCCACTGATCTCAAGCTGTAGCGCCCTTGAGTAAGGTGCTATAAACAGTATAAACTCCTGCTGAGCCAGCACTTAATCAGCAGCATAATTACCGGGCAATTATAGTCTCTATAATATCCCAAACTGCCACAGGCAACTCGAGACTGGGTCGGAGTAACTGATGTTACTCTATGTTTAAGTCGCGCATTCGACTTTCCCACATCGAGGATAAAGATATATATACAAAAAAAAAAAAAATTCCATTATGACGCAAAATATCATTTTTTCAAAATGGCAACCTTGTACGGTTGCAAACTTTTTATTTTTACAAATTCTAAGCCAATAATTTGCCAAAAAACTAATAACAAATTTATAATATTTAATTCTGTTAGAAAATGTTTGCAAATTACAAAATGAAAATAATTTCGACGCCATTTTATCTGCAACAATGAAGCATTCTGAATACGACCCAGAAATACAAAACATCTCAAATCTTATACTTTCCTATGTTGCTTGTTTAAAAACCAAAAAGTATTATCGCGTTGCTCAGATCAGAGACAAAATAACTTTAATAATTCAAAACAAAACTAAGCTAACTGCATCACAAGTTAAATCTGTAGCTAATGATCTTGGTACCCAGAAGAAATACCTGAAGTCCATTCTATTTAACTCGATCACATTTTCCTTTTTCGAGGATAATAACGACCCGGACAATGATGTTGAGATTATGAGGTGGTGTGTTGGTGGAATAAGTTTTTCAGTTCAAGAAATGTTAAAGGAAGATCAAAACATGAAAAGTGTTGTACAGCATCACGTGATCCCACTCATGCATGAACTTAAATCGAGAGTGGAAAACTTACCTGGAGTAAACGCCGAACTAAAAGTAGTTCAACTGAGTAAATGTTTGTTAAATATCGGATATTGCGAGGAGTTGGCAGATATCGACAACTTTCAAACAAATACAGAGGGGCTCAGATTGATGAATACAATCGAGAATAAACAAAAATATAAAGTTTACGGGGATCTCTTAAACAACATTGGTTGGTGGTATAAACGCAATTCTCGATACAGCGAAGCGGTTTCTAAATACACCGAGGCAATCGAAGCTTACAAACAAGCTACTGATTGGAAAAATGATGGCGAAAAACAAAGAGGTATCAATTTATCTGAAAATAATTTGAGAATCTGCAAAGAAGAATCAAGCAAATAAAATTCCATTTAAATACAAAACCCAGCAAAATTCAACAAATCAGTTATTTTAAAACAACGCCAAATTATTTTAAATTTGTTACAAATCATGGTCCATACACGTACAATACTAAAACCAAGTTTAACATATTGTTAAACATCTTTTTGTTTAAATATCGTTTTGTTGTACATAATCATTAAATATAATTGCTTGTTTAATTATTGTTTTAAAATATGAATTTATGTTGTTTTTATATCCACTAATATTTAGTGATTATTGCTTGCGCGTAGTTATGCTTGAATAAATTTAAAAAATAAACTTTGTCCTCAATTGTTACAATCAAGAGTTAAACATTATCCAAAATTAAATTTAACAAAATCAAAATATACTTAAATATCGACCTTCAGATAACATTTGCCTGGCAAGCGAGCAATAACATTCACCCAAGCCTGTTAAAAACAATAGTTAAACTTTTTTGAATAAACATTTTAATGTTAAGAACTTAGACTTGGCAAAAAGTTCATATGATAGCTCTGTTCATGGTCTTTTAGGCCTAAAACCATGACTTGATTCCTACTGCTAAAAGTTGCATGCTATTGGAAAATTACCAATGCTGGCATGTTGTAACATTGTTAGGTAAGACCTAAGATCTCGGGTTTGATTCCCACTGCTGGCATGTTGTAGCACCCTTAAGTAAGACATGAGGTCACAAGTTTAGTTCCTGCTGCTAGCATGTTATAGCAGCATTATTTAAAATATTGTAACACTTAATTTAAATATTACTTACAAATATAATGTTACATTTACCTTTTAATGCTGGAACATAATTTTCTTTTAATTTTAAAACTTCAAAATATTTTTCAATTGCTTCGTTGTGATATCCTAGTAGCTAGAAATAAATTCTAAAAGTTAAGTCAATTTAGTAGTCTAAAATTCACATAATAACCCATATTAATTCACAAAAATAGTAACTTTACAGCTTAAACATGGGATAATTTGATTATTACAGCCTTATTCTAGGTAGGTACAAGATAGAAGCAGTGGGGATCAAACCCAAGACCCCACATAATAGGATCCAATGTTGTTTACAATTGTCCCCTCTACTAATTTATTATAAAACACATCTTAACCCCATAATCACCTGTTTAATGGCTGCCATCTGGTGCACAGTGTACACTGAAGAAGGATTAAGTTTGTGAGCTTGACTGAAAGACTTCCAAGCTGCAGTGTAACTTCCTCTGTTTAAATACCCTTCACCTAAGCATTCCCAGCATATACTATAACATTAAATATGATATTTTTTATTTATATATCACCTTAAGGTAATAGTTTTTTTTGGGTAGGTGGGGGGGGGGGTGTGCTGTTGTGACGTGTTTAAGCTATCTGTAAACGCCAAGCTTAAAGGCAAGTAGTGTAAGGTGGTGTTCGAACCCGAAACCTTTGGCTTATAGTTCGATTCCGTGACCAGTAAACCACAGTAAAGTTTATTATTATTATTTGCTCTGAGCTTATATACAACCTAAATAATCTATATTCAATTAAATTTTATAAACAGTGCGTATATGTCCTGTATATAGATTTTAAAAAGGAAAAATGCTGTTTGTGCTGGGGGAGAGGGTAAGGTACAATAACTAAATATCTGTAGTAATCCAGCAATTTAAAAGCAACCGACAACATAAGTAAAAATTCAGCTTATTGGCACTTAACATGTTTATTCCAATCTTAAGTATTTAGTTTATTATTGATATCCACTTACTAATCATTGGCATCCGCTCTTAATGCTGCTTGAAAGCAAGTTATAGCTCTCGTTGTTTCTTTAGTTTTTAACCGACATAATCCTAATCGTAACCAAGCCCATTTCTGTCCACCAGGGGCACTAGAGTTCGTAATTTTTTCGTACAAAAGAATAGCAGAATCAATATCACCTGAAATTTAAAAAAAAACAAATTGTTAATTAACAAAAATTCTTTAGAATTAACTTTTTTTACTTATCCTTAATGTGGAAAGGTCGAATGCGCGACCTAAACACAAAGTAACATTTGTTACTCCGACCCAGTCTCAAGTTGACATTGACCGTTATTATAGAATGTACAATAATTAAGCTGTTGATTAAGTGTTGACTTAGCAGGAGTTTATACTATTTATAGCACCTTAATGAAGGGCGCTACAGCATGAGAGTAATGGGGATCGAACCAACGACCTCATGTAGTAAAACCAAGTGTTTTGACAACTACACCACTTATTAATCAAACCTTTATTGGTAAGCAGATCAGCTAATGCTGCTCCAGCTTGGTCATTAAATGAATCCAAATCTAAACATTTCTGATAACATTTCTTGGCCCTCAACAAATCTTTACTAATATCTCTGTAGTAGTGACCAATGTACAAGAAACATTCAGCATTGTATGGCTCCAACTTGGCTGCCTTAAATAAACTGGGTTAATACAAATCAATAGCCAGCCATACGATCAGCATTTTGATTGTCATAATATGGTTGCAACTTTCAACTAATATTTGCTTAATAATTTACACTCACACCACAAATAGAAGTTTTATTTTTTTGAAGACTAAAATACAGACTGTTGGTGAGGCTATTGGCTACTGTTTATTTAGTTAAAAACTTTATATAAGGGTCCAATAGGTAACCTACTTAGCTTTATATTATAAAATTTTTAAACCAAATTTTACCGAGCCTCTAAACGTAAAATACAAAAACTTACATTTGAAATAAGTTCCACAGCTTTCTCATATTTCTTACTTACAACACAAGTTAGTACTTGTTGTATTGTCATCCAATCTTTAGAACTTGAACACTGGGTTTGGTTGGTTAGATATGAAGATAACTTTAAGCATACATCCAACAAATAAGAATCATTTTTAAAACTGTAATAAAATCAGTCAACTATATAAAGATATTTTTTAATTTATTAGCAAGGGTCGACTGCCTGACCTAAACAATAACAATAGTTACTTCAACCCAGTCTTGAGTTGCCTGTGGCAGTTTGGGATATTATAGAGATTATAATTGCCCGATAATTAAGCTGCTGATTAAGTGTTGGATCAGCAGGAGTTCATATTGTTTATAGCGCCTTACTCAAGGGCGCTACAGCATAAAAGCAGTGAGTATTGAACCCACGACCTCATGCAGTGTAGCAAGTGGTCTTACCGCTACACCACGCTGCCGATTTAAATTTTTAGAGACATAAAAAAATGAATTAACTATATAACTCGAAAATTTAAATGTTCAATTACTTACCCAACAAATGTATCAAGAACAGCTTTAGCATAACAAGCACAACTTAATATCATCAAAGAGTCATTGTTATAAGGATACAAGTGAGCTAATCTTTGAGCTGTCTTTAATGAATCTTTTTCGTTTGTGGAACTAAATGTAAATTGATAAAAAATTTTAAAACTTATATTTTAGATTAATTCAAGTGGTTAACAAATACTGCAAGATGTAAATAATTAGATTAAACCCAGGACCACAGGTCTCACTCAAAGATGCTACAATATGCTATGTGTGAAAATCAAATCCAGGATCTCAGATCTTACTTAAGAATGTTACAACATGCCACCAGTTGAAATCAAACCCAGGATCTCATAATCTTACTCAAGAATAACCAAAAGTAATTTGTAGGCACAGTTAAATTAATTAACTTACTTTTCTTGCTGCTTGTGCTGTCCAGAAGCCAACATAACTAATGCATTAAGCATCATGATATTTTCATGCTTATTATTCTCCCCAAACACCGGCAACAATTTGTTGACAGATAGGTTTGTATCATCCTTATTATAGTTATGCAACATTGAAGTGGATTGAGTTAATGTTTGAGATACATTTATGTTAGGTTGGGTTAGAATTGCTTTTGTTAGTAATTCTCTACACGGAAAACTGTACGGAAATCTACAAAAAACAGTAATTTTAATAGTAAATTTTTTTATGTTTACATATCCTCGGTGTGGAAAGGTCGACTTCACGACCTGAACATAAAGTAACATCAGTTACCCTGACCCAGTCATAAATTGCCTTTGACAGTTTGGGATATTATTAATCATAATTGCCTGATAATTAAGGTGATAATTACGTGTTGGCTCAGCAGGAGTTTATATCATTTATAGTGCCTACACTCACTACATGGAAGCAGTGGGGACTGAACCAAGAGCCTTATATAGTAAAGCCAGGTGTTCTGAACAACCACTACTCCACACTGTCAGTGATTATACCAAAATTATAAATTTTACCAATACTTATGTAAGTTATATAAAAATTACAAAATTGAATTTACCTATGTACAAACTTTTGTGCTAAAACAATTGCTTTATGCTGATCAAGAATCATGAATGCAGATATTGTTAACATACAATTCAAATTGTTTTTAGGATTTTCAACCAGGTTACATTCCTTGTTTAGTTTCTCCAATAAATTTTGAGTTGTTGTTTTGTCTCTGGTTAGAATTGCTAAATATGAAAAAACAATTTGAATTTTTTACAATACTTTTAAATATTGAAGAAATTAAACCAAGACCTCAGGTCTTACATAAGAGTGCTTTAACATGCCAGCAGTGAGAATTAAATCCTGGATCTCAAGCCATACTAAAGGATGTTACAACATGCCAGCAGTGGGAATCAAACCCTGGACCACACGTCTTACTTAAGGATTCTACAATATACCAGCAGCGAGAATCAAACCCAAGACTTAAGAATCACTTACCTTACAAAGACTTAAAATCACTTACAAAGACTTAAGAATCACAACGTTTTCTACAATTGTGCCCTCTACTGATTTATTATAAAACACATCTTAACCCCATAATCACCTGTTTAATGGCTGCCATCTGGTACACAGTGTACACTGAAGAAGGATTAAGTTTGTGAGCTTGACTGAAGGACTTCCAAGCTGCAGTGTAACTTCCTCTGTTTAGATACCCTTCACCTAAGCATTCCCAGCATATACTATAACATAAAATATAATACTTATTATTTCCATATTATTTAAAAAAAAAAAAATTGTTTTATTGGGTAAATAACAACAAGCATTTATTTGTTGTGACAATGTTTTTTTTTAGTTATTTTTTTGTATATATCTTTATTCTTAATGTGGGAAAGTCG
Organism: Corella eumyota; assembly: GCF_963082875.1. Taxonomy (NCBI): domain Eukaryota; kingdom Metazoa; phylum Chordata; class Ascidiacea; order Phlebobranchia; family Corellidae; genus Corella; species Corella eumyota. The sequence continues at coordinate 15,055,271 of NC_137494.1, read as the reverse complement.
AATGCGCGACTTTAACATAAAAAAACATCAGTTACTCCGACCCAGTCTCGAGTTGCTTTAAGCAGTTGGAGTTATTATAGAATATAATTGCCCGATAATTGATTAAGTGCTGGCTTAGGGAGGGTTCATACCATTTATAGCCCCTTACTTAAGGGTGCTACAGCATGAGAGCAGTGGGGATTGAACCATGATCTAATGTGTGGTGTAGCAAGTGTTCTTACCACTCCGCTAAGATGTTACAACCAGCAACTTAAAAGCAGCCAAAAACATGAACAAAATATTAGATTTTAATCAAGTATTTAGTATACTATTGATCTCTACTTACTAATCGCTGGCATCAGCTCTTAATGCTGCTTGAAAGCAAGTTATAGCACTTGTTGTTTCTTTAGTTTTCAACCGACATAATCCTAATCATAACCAAGCCCATTTCTGTCCACCAGGGGCACTAGAGTTCGTGATTTTCTCGTACAAAAGAATAGCAGAATCAAAATCACCTAAAATTTAAAAAAAAATTTAATTGTGAATTGATAAAAATTTTTTAGGATTAATTTTTTTATATATCTTTATCCTCGATGTGGAAAGGTCAAATGCGCGACCTAAACACAGAGTAACATTAGTTACCCTGACCCAGTATCGAGCTACCTGTGGCAGTTTGAGATATTATAGATTACAATTGCCCGATAATTATAACACTGATTAAGTGTTGGCTCAGCAGGAGTTTATATAGTTTATAGCGCCTTACTCAAGGGCGCTACAGCATGAGAGTAATGGGGATCGAACCAACGACCTCATGTAGTAAAACCAAGTGTTCTGACAACTACACTACTTAATAATTAAACTTTAAACCTTTATTGGTAAGCAGATCAGCTAATGCTGCTCCAGCTTGATCATTAAATGGATCCAAATCTAAACACTTCTGATAACATTTCTTGGCCCTCAACAAATCCTTACTAATATCTCTGTAGTAGTGACCAATGTACAAGAAACATTCAGCATTGTATGGGTCCAATTTGGCTGCCTAAAAATAAACTGGGTTAATACAAATCAATAGCCTGCCATTCGATCAGCATTTTGATTGTTGTAATATGGTTGCAACTCTCAACTAATATTTGCTTGTGATAATTTACCCTCACACCACAAATAGCAGTTTTATTTTTCTGTAAGCCTGTAAATTGGACATACATATCTACTAAGCTTAATCATATAGAGATGGTGTGATATGTTTTACTACTAAATTATTGTAATAGGATGAGTGTAAGTGCTAGTGAACTAAAAAACTATCAGCGAGGAATCGACATTATCACCTGAGATTTGGTAAAAAAATATTATTTTTCATATATTTAGAAAGTCAGTCATTCCATATCAATTTAAAATCATAAAAGAAGAGAAAAAATAGACAATATCCTAAGGTCAATGATACTTTAAACTTAAATTAAATTAAGATGAACTAAATGAAATTTAAACAAATCTAACCTTTAAAAAAGTGGCCAAGCATTTTGATTTATCTGTTCTGTACGCTTCATCTTTTTTCCACATTATTTTGGCTAAGTAAAAATGGGAATCAAAACAGTTTGAATTTTCCTGGCAAAGTGTCGTCAGTTCAGTAATAACATCAACTTGGTCATTTTTCTAGAAATAAATATAATGATAAAAATATAATCATCCAGGTTAACAATGTCATAAAATTTTTGTTACCCCGACCAGTTTCGAGTTGCCTTTTTTTTGTATATATCTTAATCCTCGATGCGGGAAAGTCGAATGCGCGACCTAAACATAGAGAAACATCAGTTACTCCGACCCACTCCTGAGTTGCCTGTGGCAGTTTGGAATTTTATAGATTAAAGTTGCCCGATAATTAAGTTGCTGATTAAGTGCTGGCTCAGCAGGAGTTCATACCGTTTATAGCGCCTTACTTAAAGGCGCTACAGCAAGAGAGCAGTGGGGATTGATCCCAGAACCTCATCGAGTGTAGGAAGTGTTCTAACAACTACAATACCATGCTGCCAGAGCAATTGAACTTATATATATACAAACTTTACAACCACAACTTGTTTTAAGCTCATGTAGATATTAATTGCCGGATCATTTATATAATTTGTATATTCAGTACAAAAATATTCACCAGAAAATGTAGATAAGTTGTTAAACTTTCTATAACTGGATTGTTGTCCATTAAACGTTGTCCAATTTCTAAATATTTCGCTGCTTCTTTCAATTTGTTTAAACTTATCATCAACCTTGAGATCCCAATAAGAGATGGAATACAGTTTGGTTCAGCAGCTATGAACTAATAAAATATATTTTAATATATTTAGATATCATAAATTTAAAAACAATTTTAGATGACAAAAATGTTAAAATACACTAGTTCAAAAAGAGGCTATGAATGCCCCGATTATCAGGCAAATACAATCTATTGCTACACCACACATGAGGTTGTGGGTTCAATCCCCACTGCTCTCATGCTGTAGCGCCCTTGAGTAAGGCACTATAAACGGTATGAACTCCTGCTGTGCCAGCACTTAATCAGCAGCATAATTATTTGGCAAATATAATCTATAATATCCCAAACTGGCAAAGGTAACTCGAGACTGGGTCGGGGTAACTGATGTTACTCTATGTTTAGGTTGTGAAGTTGACTTTCCCACATCAAGGATAAATTTCTATTTATCGTAAATAGCACACAAATATCGTAAATAGCACACAAATAATAAATGTTAATAATAAAACTTACAAACTGAAAATATTCTTTTAGCTCCAAACCATGATTTTTACATGCTACAATAACATCAACAACAGATTTAAAAAATGTTTCGGATTTTTTACATGATTTAACCATTTCAGAATTTTCTTTTAATATTTTGATTGCTTCTTTATAGTTTTTAACTTGGCAATAACTTTTTGAAAGAATTGTGATAATATCAAAAATTTTGTCAGCATTTGATCTGCGAAAAAAAATACATTTTTAAAACTAAGTTGATATCTTTTAGTTTAAAAAATGATTAAATTTAAAAAATTATATCTATTTTTTTAAATAAACCAGTCAGTGTAGTGTAGTGGTAAGAACACTTATTACACTAAATGAGGTCCTGGGTTTGATCCCCACTGCTCTCATGCCGAGTAAACTCTTAATTAGCAGTTTAATTAACAAGCAATTATAATCTATAATATCCCAAACTGTCGTAGTCAACTCGAGACTGGGTCGGAATAACTGTTGTTACTCTATGTTTAGGGCAACAATTAAACAAAACATAAAACCTTACTTATCAGATAAGTATGGTGGCCTATTAGTGCCACCACAATTTTACCTATAATTTTAGATAAAGCTACAAAAGTAAACGCATTTGCAAACGTAAACGCAAAGTCAAACGCATTTGCAAACGTAAACGCAAAGTCAAACGCATTTGCAAACGTAAACGCAAAGTCAAACGCATTTGCAAACGTAATCGCAAAGTCAAACGCATTTGCAAACGTAAACGCAAAGTCAAACGCATTTGCAAACGTAATCGCAAAGTCAAACGCATTTGCAAACGTAAACGCAAAGTCAAACGCATTTGCAAACGCAAAGTCAAACGCATTTGCAAACGTAAACGCAAAGTCAAACGCATTTGCAAACGTAAACGCAAAGTCAAACGCATTTGCAAACGTAAACGCAAAGTCAAACGCATTTGCAAACGTAAACGCAAAGTCAAACGCATTTGCAAACGTAAACGCAAAGTCAAACGCAATTGCAAACGTAATCGCAAAGTCAAACGCATTTGCAAACGTAAACGCAAAGTCAAACGCATTTGCAAACGTAAACGCAAAGTCAAACGCATTTGCAAACGTAAACGCAAAGTCAAACGCATTTGCAAACGTAAAGTCAAACGCATTTGCAAACGTAAACGCAAAGTCAAACGCATTTGCAAACGTAAACGCAAAGTCAAACGCATTTGCAAACGTAAACGCAAAGTCAAACGCATTTACAAACGTAAACGCAAAGTCAAACGCATTTGCAAACGTAAACGCAAAGTCGAACGCATTTGCAAACGTAAACGCAAAGTCAAACGCGATTGCAAACGTAAACGCAAAGTCAAACGCATTCGCAAACGTAAACGCAAAGTAAAACGCATTTGCAAACGCAAATTTTGTTTTTCCGACCTGGCCGAAGAGTGCCAGTGCCAAGTGTTTCCATTCCAAAAAACGCATTTCTTTACATTTAATAATGCAATTTTCCATTTAAAGGGTATTAATTTTATGCAAGAATAGAAACTTTCTTTATTTTAGACATATGTGTTTGGTGATAATAAAAGATACTATTATTTATTAAAATTATACACATTAATTTGGTAACACTAAAAAGCATTTCCGCTTCACTGATTTGTGTTTTGGATTTGGCTGTCGTTTAGTACTTGCTTATCATTATAAATCTTACCAAGAGCAAATTTGTATACACGACAGAAAAAATAAAATATGATTATTAATTACTAGTGTATAGCTTCAAAAGAAAAGTTTATTTCAAACTTAGTAACAGGCAGCTAATAATTGTTAAAGGTAGTAAAAATGGGTCAGCTGACAATTGATATAAAACATGCTAGTGATGTGCCATTGCCAGATTACAAAACAAAACTTTTAAATATAGTTTTTAAAATAGGCTAGTTAAAATGACAGATATGTGGAACAAGTATAAGGAAGAAATGAAAAGAAAACGGTCAAAAGAACCTGAAACCAAAACAACGAGTAAGTTAAATACATCCCAAATTATTCAACAAAAGAGCATTACCATCCAAAGATGTAGCCCTGAAGTCTCAGGTAGAGCTCAAAAATACTCAAAAATTGGAGCTCGTGAGTTTGTTCCGTATTTTTTTGATGAGGTAAGCATTGAAAATATTAAAGAGGCTTGCAACAGTCATTTTTCATTTATAGAAGAAGATTTAACCTGCGATAGTGTACCCTTCTTTCCCAATTACCCAATTTCAGAGTAGTTTACATTCGTGCTATTTCAGAAAAAATTAAATTAGTCCCTAATATTGAAATGGATAAAATAAGTGACCCAATGTCTTTGCCTTTGATTAAGAAAAAGAAAACTAGTAAGGACATCAGACAACAACAGCCTTGTTTGGAAATAAATTACCCTATTCCAAAAAGTTTATCTGTAATGGAAATGATAAAGTTAGGAAATGTTTACGAGGCCACAAATACAAAATTAAAAATCTCAGATTTCAATATTTTGAAACTGATGTGGACTTCTGAAATAGAAATAGACATTAAGATGGAAAAAAATAATTTTAGTGAAGGGGGTTTCAGAAAGGCCTATAAAGTGCAATCTTCCTCTAATATATTGCCTGGCACTTGGGTACTGAAAAAATATCTTCCAGAGACACTGGGTGCTTTAAAAGCAACAAATCAAACTCCAGAAGAGCATACGCGAAAAATTGTCCAAATGCATATGCTTGCAACCAATTTTGCTGCACAATTGGCAAAAACTGCTCAAGCATTATCTAATAAACAGTTTGGATATGTGCCAAAATACACTAGAATTTATTTTGGAAAACTTTTAAATGATGGGGATTGGGAGTTTGTTACCATAGAGGAATACATAGAAGGATCTTTTAAAAAGTACATATCAAATGATGGTAAAAAATGTGGTGACACTAATGCAGTTGCATTTCAAAAAGCTGCTTGTTTAGCCCACTTCAGTTATTCCCATTCTGATCAGCAGTTGCTCCTCACTGACCTCCAAGGCGGGATTTTAACATACACAGACCCTGAAATTGCATCTCTAAATCCAATAAATGATGACGGAAGCACACATTTTTGTGCTGGAAATATAGGACCAACTGCAATAACTAACTTTATTGCAGACCATGAATGCAATGATTATTGCAAACTGCTAGATTTAAAGATGTAAATGTTTTTGTTTTTACCCAATTTAACCATGACTTGTTGTACTGCTAGTAAAAGTAGGTGAAAAAATAAACTATTTAAATACACTGAACACTGACAATATTTTTTAGACTGAAATTTTACTTATCTTTATTAAAGTGTTTATGATTTTACATTTTCTCTCACTTTTATATGTTTGCTGTATATATAGATAAAATAAACTTGTGTTCCAAGAATTAATTTGATTATTTGAACAAATTCCATACAGTTCACTGAAAATTACACAAATGAATACATAGTAATTTTTTAAAATATAAAGTGAGGGACATTATTAAGTTTAGATACAACAGCTTGTTTCAATAGCAAATAAGTTTCTACACACTTATTAGCAGATAATTGATAAGGGTCGGCAACACAGTTTTCAAACATACTCCTTTGAGCAGGTAACAAAAAATCATTGGGAACTTTAAGTACTTCTGATACATCAGCAACTTCCTTCAATTGAACATCTGTTAATGTTTGCCCTTCAAAAATATTAAATGCCTTAGCAACTTGACGTGTGACATTTGATCTCTAAGCATGGAAACTTTACAACATGTTGTTCTTATATTGCTTTCGTGGAATGATTTTAAAACAAGTTAAATAACATGCGTTAAAGATATTTAATATACATGGTCTGATGCATTATTAACTATAACTAACCACACTTTCTAAGTCCATATTTTTCTGGAAAATTGTATATATGATCAGGAATGCCATCAGGAAGATAAGTACTTTTTTGATAACGAATTCTATGGGTGTTCCAGTTATTGACAAAATCTTTCATCTCCCTTTCCAACACAGGTATGTACACAAATGCAAGTGCATCTCTGTTAAAAAGAAATGCATCCTAGAAAAACTTAATATATTTGGTTGGGAGTGTGATCTTTACCGGCAGCGTGGTGTAGTGGTCAGAACACTTGTTTACCATACACAGGGTCTTGGGTTCAATCCCCACGGCACTTAATCAGCAGCGTAATTATTGGGCAATTATAAATCTATAATATCCCAAACTGACACAGGCAATTCAAAACTGGGTTGGGGTAACTCTTGTTACTCTATGTTTAGGTCGCGCATTCGACCTTCCCACATCGAGGATAAAGATATAAAGGCCTATATACATCTTACCTGTCTAGGGCACTTTCAGGGTTGTAATGGCCATTATCTTTCAAAAACATTAATTGGCCTTTAAAATATTTTTCAAGTCTTTCATGCAATTCTTTCCACCATCTCTCAATCTATGTAAAAAATACACCACACTTTTATACACCTGATGTATAATAGTATAAATAGGATAAAGTATCTTTATTCCCCGAAAAAAATTATAATATATATATACAATTTTACAATACTATTTTATGTATATATACAATTTATATATAGTTTATAAGATAACAAACTTGATTTGAAGTTGATTTTCCATAGATGACTGTATTGCCCGCATTAGTAGCAATCTCAGAATACTGTCCTCTAAGAAATGCATGCATTGTAGCCATAATTCCAGTTTCTGTGCCTTTGTCAAGTCGAATAAATTTTGCAATAATTTTTTTCTCATACAAATAGTCAAAGTACCAACGTCCTATTAGTTTTGGGTCACAATTATCTTTCCAGATTCGAAGCCATAACAGCTTACGGCTGGCTGTATCAATACAGCCATAAACAGCTAGAGGAAAGGTACTTCTTTGAAAACCCATTAACTTACAATGTCCATCAAGTGAATGCACCCAATCGGACCCTTTACTAGTAAAATACCCCTTTTTAGGCCTTTTTTTTCCTGGTATTCTTGATTGAAGGCCTTCTGGGTCCAATTCTGACATTGCTGCATAGACAAGATCTCTTGGCACATTCATATTATGTTGAATTCTGAGTTTCTGTTGCATGGCTCTATATCCCAAAAATTTACCTGGTCCCTGAAGTTCCTTATGTACTGTTAGCTTGACTTCGTTTAAAGATATCGTTCGATTAGTATAAGTTATATTAAAATGTTGAAGACGGCGGCAGAGAGTCCTTAGGCTCCATGTATACTGAGGAAAGTCACGTTTAACAAAGTCAAGTATTTCTTTTCGCTTAAATAGTTTCTTTACTAAATCTTGTAAATGAGTGGCCAACTTATCATCACTTTTCCAATCAGGATTTACTAAATCATGTTTGGGTAAAGACATTTTAAAACTCTAGAGGGAACCTTAAAGGCCATAAAAACTGTTGGAATTAGAAAAAAATAAGTTACACAAACTCTGGTCTGCTGCTAAGCCAAAACCATTCGACAAGAGGCCAGCAACTATAATCAATAACATACTAAACAGGCAAAGAAAACTAATGACTAAGTCGCAGTAACAAAGATGTGAGTGAAGTTAGCCATTGCACATCCAGGAAAAAAATTAAAACTGCAAGCAACTTAAAATCTGATCACCTAGCTGCCTAGTTAATAGTCACCTTTAGTGTCGTGGTAGCTTAAGTTACTACCCGCCTAGGACTTGTATTTACCTTACACCTTGATATGAATGACAACAAACTTGTACAAAAACGCAATTTAAGAATTCTTCAGCAATCATGCGTTTTACCAGCTCATGACAAACATAGTTTCCAGTTAAATTTCGATAAATATTAAAATATTTTATTACAATTCTACACTTTGTATTTTTAAATTGCTTTTAATGCATATAAATAATACATTGCAGATGAATAAAAAATAGTTTTTTTAAATGTTTAACAACTTTTAACATTTTGTGATGGAAACACTGGCACTGGCACTCTTCGGCCAGGTCGAAAAAACAAAATTTGCGTTTGCAAATGCGTTTCACTTTGCGTTTACGTTTGCAAATGCGTTTGACTTTGCGTTTACGTTTGCAAATGCGTTTGACTTTGCGTTTACGTTTGCAAATGCGTTTGACTTTGCGTTTACGTTTGCAAATGCGTTTGACTTTGCGTTTACGTTTGCAAATGCGTTTGACTTTGCGTTTACGTTTGCAAATGCGTTTGACTTTGCGTTTACGTTTGCAAATGCGTTTGACTTTGCGTTTACGTTTGCAAATGCGTTTGACTTTACGTTTGCAAATGCGTTTGACTTTGCGTTTACGTTTGCAAATGCGTTTGACTTTGCGTTTACGTTTGCAAATGCGTTTGACTTTGCGTTTACGTTTGCAAATGCGTTTTACTTTGCGTTTACGTTTGCAAATGCGTTTGACTTTGCGTTTACATTTGCAAATGCGTTTGACTTTGCGTTTACGTTTGCAATTGCGTTTCACTTTGCGTTTACGTTTGCAAATGCGTTTGACTTTGCGTTTACGTTTGCAAATGCGTTTGACTTTGCGTTTACGTTTGCAAATGCGTTTGACTTTACGTTTACGTTTGCAAATGCGTTTGACTTTACGTTTGCAAATGCGTTTGACTTTGCGTTTACGTTTGCAAATGCGTTTGACTTTGCGTTTACGTTTGCAAATGCGTTTTACTTTGCGTTTACGTTTGCAAATGCGTTTGACTTTGCGTTTACATTTGCAAATGCGTTTGACTTTGCGTTTACGTTTGCAATTGCGTTTCACTTTGCGTTTACGTTTGCAAATGCGTTTGACTTTGCGTTTACGTTTGCAAATGCGTTTGACTTTGCATTTGCAATTGCGTTTGACTTCGCGTTTACGTTTGCAAATGCGTTTGACTTTACGTTTGCAAATGCGTTTGACTTTGCGTTTACGTTTGCAAATGCGTTTACTTTTGTAGCTTTATCTAAAACTGTAGGTAAAATTGTGGTGGCACTAATAGGCCACCATAGATAAGCGCATCAAACTTTCATAAGCAAAAATCTTGTCTTTAATATTTTCTTTCGTTAAATTCCCCTTCCAATGTTTTGTAAACAGGTTCCCCAATCCATGGTAAGCTAACACTTCATCAGGTGATAACTTAATAGCAGAGTGGTAAGACTCAAGTGAGTTTTTGAGTTGAGATAACTCAGCATAACTTAAGCCAAGGAAAACATGAGCATTGTAGTTGTGAGGGTCGCTGTCTAAAACCTCCTGGATTAAAAACAAAAACAAAGTTAATTTTAGAGCTTTGTCAATGAAGAATGTTAAAATATTATTGATTTTATAAAATCAATTCTTGTTATTAACAATGAATTTGACATAAAGCAGTTAAATCATGTTATAAAATGAGTTTAACTACGCTTTAAAATAGGCTTTAATAAAATTTTTCTACTATTTTTGCCAACTTTTTAAAAAAATATACCAAAAAATGTTATTATTTTTGTTCACTAATTTACAGCTTTTGAAAACTGGTTTAAAACCTGTTTAAGCATTTATGTAAGAAGATTTAGTAAGGTTTTATTGGTTGTATAAAGTTATTATGACCAATATTAGTAAGTTTAAAGTTTTTTGTTTAAAATTTTAAAGGTTTTGTGATTTGTCATGATCTCATACCTTGTGTATAAAGTTATATATATTTAGTTGTCGAAAAATCATAAAAGGTTTTAACAGATAATTACTTACATTACAATGTGTTATTGCTCCTTCAAAGTTTTTCTTCTGAATTTCCTGTTTGGCAAGTTTTAAAGCAACTTTAACTTTTTTACTTGACATTATTTCAAAATAATCTAAATTCATTTAAAAAATATAAAAAAAATATGATTTTTAAAATCGGAAAAATTTAAAATTAATTTTCTAATACAAAACAGCGATTAGAACCAAAAAGATTTCAACTTCGCGTTTAATATAAGGACTATAAAAATTACTTATGCCCTAACTTTTCATTGTTAATTAAATATTTTGATACCATATCGCAAGACGTTCAACCTAACAATTGTTAGATTTACAATTATCAAGAATGCTTTGGCATAGAAGCAGTGGGAATTAAACCCAAAACCTTAAGTGGTCAAGCTTTGAATCGTTACCGAGTGCTTGAAAATGATAAAATGATTAATATTATTATTTATGATATCGTTTAAAATTTAACTTCTTGCATTTAAAAAGTTTAAAGTTGTTGGTAATATATCAAGAATGTTTATCATTATTAACTATGACATCACTACTTATGACATCATCACCTTTGACATCAGTATTATGACATCATCACTCAATCATCCCTCCAAGTCACTTCAACTTCATCGGTTCGAAACCTTTGCGTACACCAAGAATCTTCCAACAGAGTTTGCTTGTCAATTAAATTAAACCCAGATCTGAACATCTCCCAACCTGCCTGGGCTATCATTGCCCCATTGTCAATACAAAACCTCATATCAGTGGCATACAACTTTGCCTCTCTCTCCTGGGTCATAACTTCCATCATTTCCTGAAGTCGCAAGTTACAACCCACCCCTCCTACTATTAAAACTTCTTCGGACCCACAATGTGACATTGCTCATTCAGTAATTTCAACCAGCATAGCAAAGAGGGTTTCTTGTAGAGAATAACATAAATCTTCAGGTGAATATTCGTGTTTTTTACTCCGAACTAAATCCTCAATAAACGAAAGAATCCCTGAAAAAGACACATCCATACCTTTTACTGTATAAGGTAGCGCAATATACTTGCTCCCTTTCTTAGCAGTTTGTTCGATATTAAACCCAGGACTTGGGTCATTTGAAATATGAAGAATTCTCGCAAAACGATCGAGACAGTTACCGACAGCAATATCAATCGTTTCACCAAATATTCGATACCTGTTCTCAGAATAAGCTATAACTTGAGTATTACCCCCAGACACATACAACACAGTTGGGTTATGTGACCCCGTAATTAACCGTCCCATTTCTATATGGGCAATACAATGGTTAACCCCAATTAAAGGTTTATTCCATATTTGTGCCAGAGTCCTTGCTACCACTGCTACTGACACTAAAGGAGCTCCCATCCCAGGACCTTTAGTGTACGCAATACAATCAATATCCTTGTAAGTTAACTTTGCTTCGTCCAGAGCTTGTTTAAGAATCGTTAGAATCCATTTTCGATGATGTTCTGCTGTTTCGCGCGGTAAAAACCCTTCGCCAGGCGGTGTGACGTAGGTATGCCGTGGATTCGATAACACCTCCCCGTCTCTAATTATCCCGATCCCTAATTTATTAGCACTCCCTTCAAATCCTATCACAGTCAACGTCATAGTTTGTGATTAAATCAACTTTAACGAAAAATACAAAGCTGTTAAAAATGCAAAAATGATGTAAGACGGGAAATCCCCTAATAAATCTCAGTTTTTTTTATTTAATTTATCCTCAAAGTTTATGCTCGAGCATTGTTTCAACCAATACAAAACTAATGACAAAATTGTATTTCTATTACATCTTTAATTTTATAGAAAATAAATTTAAACTAATTTATTAAAATTAAGCATGAAAAGTTACGTAAAACTTCACGTGATTTCAGTTTACGTACACTTAAACGGAAAGGAGAAAACTCATATAACGTAAACGCGTAGCTTTTTATCATTGACGTAAAAAAGACCTTAACATAAAATAACATTAGTTACCTCGCCCTAGTAGCAGTGATGGAATATTAAAGATTATAATTGCTGCTGATTAAGTGTTGGCTCAGCAGGAGTTTATAATACACACGAGGTCGTAGGTTCAATCTCCATTGATCTCATGCTGTAGCGCCCTTGAGTAAGGCGCTATAAACGGAACGAACTGCTGAGCCAGCACTTAATCAGCAGTATAATTATCAGGCAATTATAATCTATAATATCCCAAACTGCCACAGGCAACTCGAGACTGGGTCGAAGTAACCAATGTTACTTTATGTTTAAGTCGCGCATTCGACTTTCCCACATCGAGGATAAAGATATATACAAAAAAGGCGCTATACACGGGGCGAACTCCTGCTGAGCCAGCACTTAATCAGCAGTATAATTATCGGTCAATTATAATCTATATAATATCCCAAACTGCCACAGGTAACTCGAGACTGGGTCAGAGTAACAAATGTTACTCTATGTTTAGGTCGCGCATTCGACTTTCCCACATCAAGAATAAAGATATATACAAAAAAAAATGTTTAAAGCGCCAACTGAATATTTGTTAGCAGGTACCGACAAGTTTTCAATATATACAATAAGGCTCAGATGGGTGAAAGAGAACGAGAATAAACGATAATATTTAGTCAACGGAACTTTCTTAATCAACATTGGTGCCGTTGTTCGAGCGCTGATTACAAAAGAAAAAAGCAGTTTCGAAATACATCAATAACAAACCTAGCATTGAAACAGAGAAAGGTAACTAGGGAAACGATATCGCTATATTGTAAGACTGGCGCCTTAGCAATGAATTCAAAAATACGCTTGCCTAAATTGGTTACGCAAAAACGAGTAGGTCTTAAAGCAGGCTACGTCGACTTACGTTTAACATAGGCTTAAATATACTTGCCCGTAGAGCTATTTCTAGAACTCTCTACAATACAGTTTAAAGCCCTACTTTATTTAAAAACTCTATAAATATCTACAACAACATAAAAAGGTATAAAATAACACAGCAATTTAAAATAAAGGTATAATGAATTCCTATTAAAATGGCATGTTTATATAAAAATAATTTAATAAATTAAGCATAAAAAGTGTCTTTAAAATCACGAAATACGATTTATTTATGAACTTAAATCGAGCGTAGAAAACTTACCTGGAGTAAACGCCGAATTTCAACTAAATATAGGGTTTAAGTTATATCAGGTATTGTGAGAGGTGATATTGACAACTTTTAAATAACTACGGAAAGGCTAAAATTGATGAATACGATCGAGAATAAAAGAATGTTTTTAGTCTGTGGTTTTAACTCTTTTACAACATTGGAGCGTTGTTTGAGCGCATAACACAAAAGAAAGAACTAAAGGGTAACTAGGTAAATATTAATGCTATAGTATAAGACTGACGCCTTAGCGATAAAATTATTTTTATTCGTGATAAAGCAACGAAAAGTTAGCATCTAGTAATACTAAGCATATCTTTAAAGTTTTAACAATTTGCAAAATGGCGAATAACGACGTTCCACCGATTAATGTTAATGTACATGTTCATAAACATGATAACAGAGAGATAGAAACGAATATAGAATATGCAGGTAACTTTAAACTTTAACCTAATTTGTGTAAGCAACACTTTAAACTTAAAATAAATATTTAACTTTGCAGACCAAGTTACTCAAAATGTCGTTCTTCAAGAAAATGCTAGAGATGAAGAAAATGCGGGTAATGTTGGAGCAGACAACGTGACCGATTCGCAAACAACTAAAGCAGAATTATCGTCGTCTATGTCACATTTAAGCACAACTGCAACCCAACCAAAACAACAAATTGGTAAGTTACCCCGATATAAAAATAGATTTACAAAGTTTTAAGTTTTAAATACACTAACATTTAATAAAAAAACAAATATATAAAAAAACTGTGAAAAAAATGCGACTTAAATTCTTGATTTTCACTCTAATTACTTTCAATATCTCCTTACACTAATAGGTTTTTATAACTTATTAAAGAGTGTGTTATTTTAATCCATTCAAAAACATTAGGCTGAATTAAAAATGGTGTAGCAATAATGTGAAAAAAAACTAAACAACTTTTGATCTAATGCCACATTACCTATTTTTTACCTTATGACAGTCGAAATTAGCTCACTAGCTCTACCATGCGGATGTTAAATATTTTGTTTTTTAGGTGGATCTATCATGTCTCAAGAATTATTAGAAATCATCGACCACGAAGGTAAGTTTTGTTGCTTAAAAAACTTTAAAAAATATCAACTAACAAAGTTCTACATAACAAAAAAATTACTCATATTTTAATCACATAAACGTAACAAGTCAGTTGTAATTCCGGTAGCGTGAACCGGCAGCGTGGTGTAGTGATAAGAACTCTTGCTACACTACCATGAGGTCGTGGGTTCAATCCCCACTGATCTCAAGCTGTAGCGCCCTTGAGTAAGGCGCTATAAACGGTATGAATTCCTGCTGAGCCAGCACTTAATCAGCAGCATAATTACCGGGCAATTATAGTCTCTATAATATTCCAAACTGCCACAGGCAACTCGAGACTGGGTCGGAGTAACTTATGTTACTCTATGTTTAAGTCGCGCATTCGACTTTCCCACATCGAGGATAAAGATATATATACAAAAAAAAAAAAATTCCATTATGACGCAATATATCATTTTTGTCAAAATGGCAAATCTTGTACGATTGCAAACTTTCAATTTTTACAAATTCTAAGCCAATAATTTTTCAAAAAACTGATAACAAATTCAGAATATTTAATTCTGTTAGAAAATGTTTGCAAATTACAAAATGAAAATAATTTCGACGCCATTTTATCTGCAACAATGAAGCATTCTGAATACGACCCAGAAATACAAAACATCTCAAATCTTATACTTTCCTATCTTGCTTGTTTAAAAACCAAAAAGCAATATCGCGTTGCTCAGATCAGAGACAAAATAACTTTAATAATTCGAAACAAAACTCAGCTAACTGCATCACAAGTTGATTCTGTAGCTGATGATCTTCGTACCCAGAAGAAATACCTGAAGTCCATTCTATTTAACTCGATCGCATTTTCCTTATTCGAGGATAATAACGACCCGGACAATGATGTTGAGAATATGAGGTCGTGTGTTTGGGGAATAACGAATTCAGTTGAAGAAATGTTAAAGGAAGATCAAAACATGAAAAGTGTTGTACAGCATCACGTGATCCCACTCATGCATGAACTTAAATCGAGAATAGAAAACTTACCTGGAGTAAACGCCGAACTAAAAATTGTTCAACTGAGTGAATGTTTGTTAAGTATCGGGTATTGCGAATGGTTGGCAGATATCGACAACTTTCAAACATATACAGAGGGGCTCAGATTAATGAATACGATCGAGAACAAACAAAAATATAAAGTTTACGGACATCTCTTAAACAACATTGGTTCGTGGTATGATCGCAATTCTCGATACAGCGAAGCGGTTTCCAAATACACCGAGGCAATCGAAGCTTTCAAACAAGTTACTGATTGGTCAAATGATGGCGAAAAACAAAGATTTATCAATTTCTCTGAAAATAATTTGAGAATCTGCAAAGAAAAATTAAGCAAATAAAATTCCAATTAAATACAAAACCCAGCAAATTCAACAAATCAGTTATTTTAAAACAACGTCAAATTATTTTAAATTTGTTACAAATCATGGTCCATACAAGTACAATAATAAAACCAAGTTTAACATATTGTTAAAAATATTTTTGTTTGAATATTGTTTTGTTGTACATAACCATTAAATATAATTGCTTGTTTAATTATTGTTTTAAAATATGAATTTATGTTGTTTTTATATCCATTAATATTTAGTGATTATTGCTTGCGCGTAGTTATGCTTGAATAAATTTAAAAATAAACTTTGTCCTCAATTGTTACAATCAAGAGTTAAACATTATCCAAAATTAAATTTAACAAAATCAAAATATACTTAAATATCGACCTTCAGATAACATTTGCCTGGCAAGCGAGCAATAACATTCACCCAAGCCTGTTAAAAACAATAGTTAAACTTTTTTGAATAAACATTTTAATGTTAAGAACTTAGACTTAGCAAAAGGTTCATATGATAGCTCTGTACATGATCTTTTTATGCCAGGTATAGGGCGTTACTCAAGAGCGCTACAACATTAAAGCAGTGGGGATCAAACCCACGGCCCCATGTAGTAAAGCTAAGTGTTGTAACTACTACATTATACTGCTGGTCCAGTAGCAAAAACAGATCACAAAAAATCTTTATAACTAGTTTACAACAGTATTTAACCTACCTCACATTTTCCTAATATAGATACTTCTGCCAAGTTTTTAAATTTCCCATCACCGAGTCCTGTAGGCACAGACAACTTAACATTACTTGCATGTAGTGGATGGAACATTGTACAACTATCCCCCAACAACTTCCATATACAAGATAGATCACTTCTACATAAAAAGAATAAAAAATAAAGTTTTTTGTCAAGGTGAAAAGGTAAACTGTAGGGTCTACTAAAAAGTAGTGTTTGTTCTTCTAACCAAGCCTTAAGTACTCTTTATAATAACCTGATGATATTGGCTGTTTATTAGGATGTTGTCTAGTTTTTTGACTCAAGCATTTATATTAAATATACAATTGTTTACTGAACATTGATGTTAACAGAAATGAAAACATTTAAAAACCAACTTTATTAGTTACCTGGCATACACAGCGGTGCAAAGGTGGTTGAGAGCTTGCTGTATTTGATCAACACAACTTAAATATCGACCTTCAGATAACATTTGCCTGGCAAGCGAGCAATAACATTCACCCAAGCCTGTTAAAAACAATATTTAAACTTTTTTGAATAAACATTTTAATGTTAAGAACTTAGACTTGGCAAAAAGTTCATATGATAGCTCTGTACATGGTCTTTTAGGCCTAAAACCATGACTTGATTCCTACTGCTAAAAGTTGCATCCTATTGGAAAAATACCAGAGGTTCTGGGTTTGAACTCACTACTAGCATGTTGTAGCATCCTAAGTAAGACCTAAAGTCTTGGGTTTGATTCTAACTGCTGGCATGTTGTAGCATACTTAAGTAAGACCTGAGGTCCTGGGTTTGATTTCCACTGTTGACATGTTGTAGCATCCTTGAGTAAAACCTGAGGTTCTTGGTTTGATTCCCACTGCTGGCATGTTGTAGCATTGTTAGGTAAGACCTAAGATCTCGAGTTTGATTCCCACTGCTGGCATGTTGTAGCACCCTTAAGGAGGACATGAGGTCACAAGTTTAGTTCCTGCTGCTGGCATGTTATAGCAGCATTATTTAAAATATGGTAACACTTAATTTAAATATTAATTACAAATATATTGTTACATTTACCTTTTAATGCTGGAACATAATTTTCTTTTATTTTTAAAACTTCAAAATATTTTTCAATTGCTTCGTTGTGATAAACCAGCAGCTAGAAATAAATTCTAAAAGTTAAGTCAATTTAGTAGTCTAAAATTCACATAATAACCCATATTAATTCACAAAAATAGTAACTTTACAGCTTAAACATGGGCCAATTTGATTATTACAGCCTTATTCTAGGTAGGTACAAAATAGAAGCAGTGGGGATCAAACCCAAGAGCCCACGTAATAGGATCCAGTGTTTTCTACAATTGTGCCCTCTACTGATTTATTATAAAACACATCTTAACCCCATAATCACCTGTTTAATAGCTGCCATCTGGTACACAGTGTACACTGAAGAAGGATTAAGTTTGTGAGCTTGACTGAAGGACTTCCAAGCTGCAGTGTAACTTCCTCTGTTTAGATACCCTTCACCTAAGCATTCCCAGCATATACTATAACATTAAATATGATACTTATTTTCATATTATTTTAAAAAAGATTTTTTTATAAGGTGAATTACAACAAGCATAGATTCGTTGTGACAACGTTTTTTTTATTTATTTTTTGGTATATAAGTTTAACTTTGATGTGGGAAGGTCGAATGCACGACCTAAACATAGAGTAACATCAGTTACTCCGACCCAGTCTTAAGTTGCCTGTGGCAGTTTGGGATAATATAGATTAAAATTGCCCAATAATTGATTAAGTGCTGGCTCAGCAGGAGGTAATATTGTTTATAGTGCCTTACTCAAGGGTGCTACAGCATGAGAGCAGTGGGGATTGAACCATGATCTAATGTGTGGTGTAGCAAGTGTTCTTACCACTCCGCTAAGATGTTACAACCAGCAATTTAAAAGCAGCCAAAAACATGAGTAAAGTAGCAGATTTTAATCAAGTATTTAGTTTATTATTAATCTCCACTTACTAATCACTGGCATCCGCTCTTAATGCAGCTTGAAAGCAAGTAATGGCACTTGTTGTTTCTTTAGTTTTTAACCGACATAATCCTAATCTTAACCAGGCCCATTTCTGTCCACCAGGAGCACTAGAGTTTGTAATTTTTTCGTACAATAGAATAGCAGAATCAAAATTACCTAAAATTAAACAAAAACAAATTGTGAAATAATAAAAATTCTTTAAGATTGATTTTTGTATATATCTTTATCCTCGATGTGGGAAAGTCGAATGCGCGACTTAAACATAGAGTAACATCAGTTACTCCAACCCAGTCTCAAGTTGCCTGTGGCAGTTTGGGATATTATAGATTTTAATTGCCTGATAATTGAGCTGCTGATTAAGTGCTGGCTCAGCAGAAGTTTATACCGTTTATAGCACCTTACTCAATGGTGCCAAGCATAAGAGCAATGGGGATCAAACCCAAGAGCTAATGTAGTAAAACCAAGTGTTTTAACAACTACACTCTTTATTAATCAAACCTTCATTGGTAAGCAGATCAGCTAATGCTGCTCCAGCTTGATCATTAAAAGGATCCAAATCCAAACATTTCTGATAACATTTCTTGGCCCTCAACAAATCTTTACTAATATCTCTGTAGTAGTGAGCAATGTACAAGAAACATTCAGCATTGTATGGCTCCAACTTGGCTGCCTTAAATAATAAAAATGGGTTAATAATAGTCAATGACCTGCCATACGATCAGCATTTTAATTGTTGTAATATGGTTGCAACTTTCAACTAATATTTGCTTGATAATTTACCCTCACACCACAAATAGCAGTTTTATTTTTTTGTAAGCCTGTAAATTGGACATATTATCTCATAAGCTGCATTATATAGAGATGGTGTGATATGTTTTACTACTAATTTACTGTAATAGAATAAGAGTAATTGCTACTTATTATTTTTCAAATATTTAGAAAGTCAGTCCTCCCATATCAATTTAAAATCATAAAAGGTAAGAAGAATAGACAATATCCTAAAGTCAGTGATACTTTAAACTTAACTTAAATTAAGATGAACTAAATAAAATTTAAACAAATCCAACCTTTAAAAAAGTGGCCAGACATTTTGATTTATCTTTTCTGTACGCTTCATCTTTTTTCCACATTATTTCGGCTAAATAAAAATGGGAATCAAAACAGTTTGGATTTTCCTTGCAAAGTGTCGTCAGTTCAGTAATTACATCAACTTGGTCATTTTTCTAGAAATAAATAAAATGATAAATTATAAAGGTACAGGTTAACAATGTCATAAAATTTTGTCATAAAAAAAAAAAAATCCAATTTCAAGTTGGCAGTTTGAGATACTATAAATTTTTTTTGTATATATCTTAATTATCGATGTGGGAAAGTCGAATGCGCGACTTAAACATAGAGTTACATCAGTTACTCCGACCCAGTCTCGGGTTGTCTTTGACAATTTGGGATATTATAGATTATAATTGCCCGATTATTATGCAGCTGATTAAGTGTTGGCTCAGCAGGAGTTTATACCGTTTATAGCGCCTTACTCAAGGGCGCTACAGCATAAAGGCAGTGGAGATCGATTCCAGGACCTCATCGAGTGTAGGAAGTGTTCTAACAACTACGACACCATGCTGCCAGAGCAATTGAACTTATATATATACAAACTTTACAACCACAACTTGTTTTAAGCTCATATATTAATTGCCAGACTATGTCATTTATATAATTTGTATATTTAGTACAAAAATATTCACCAGAAAATGTAGATAAGTTGTTAAACTTTGTATAACTGGATTGTTGTCCATTAAACTTTGTCCAATTTCCAAATATTTTGATGCTTCGTTCAATTTGTTTAAACTTATCATCAATCTTGAGATCCCAATAAGAGATGGAATAGAATTAGGTTCAATAGAAATCAACTAATAAAATAGATTTTATTTAGATATCATGAATTTAAAATTAATTATGGTGGAAAGATAATATACACTAGTTCAATAAGAGACTATGAGTGTCCTTGAGTAAGGTGCTATAAATGGTACAAACTCCTGCTGAGCCAGCACTTAATCAACAGCTTACTTATCGGGCAATTATAATTAATAATATCCCAAACTGCCACAGGCAACTCGAGACTGGGTCGAAGTAACAATTGTTACTCTATGTTTAAGTCACGCATTCGACTTTCCCACATCGAGGTTAAATAAATATACAAAAAAAATTGTTTAAGTGAAACTAAACCAAAAAAAAACTTACTTTCTCATAGACATCGATGGCCGATGTTTTAGTTGAAAGATCATTAGAATTACTGAGTGCTTCAGCCTCACATTTCATTATTTCAATTTTAATTTCAGATATCTTTGAAATCTTAACCAACCAAGTTATATTGGTTACCTTATTTTCTTCAACAGATTTGCAAAACTGTAAAGCTAACCTAAAAAAATAATTTAAATTGAATTTTTAGTCAATTTTTAAAAATCAGCAGCGTGGTGTAGTGGTTAGAACACTTGGCTTCACAATATAAGGTTATAGGTACGATCCCCAAAGCTCTCATGCTGTAGCGCTGTTGAATAAGGCGCTACAAATGTTACGCCCTTTAAAAAAGGGTAATTAATGTTATTCCAAACCACCTTAGTCAACTCGAGACTGGGTCAGGGTAACAAATGTTACTCTATGCTTAGGTAGTAAATTTAGCCTACCAACATTAAGTATGGAAAAATACAGCAAAAAAATTGCTTTAAAATGTAAAAATTTTTAAACCTGATTTCATATCAATAAATTATCAATCTATATATACTACAAAAAAATGTCAAAATGTTTAATCTTTTAAAAACAAATTCTACCTTGTTTTGTCCTGTGCTGTGAAGTATTGATGAAGGTAAATATAACCCTTATTCAAGCAAGTATAAGCTGGCAAAAAATCAGGACAAACTTTCAACCCTTTCTCTAATAACTCAACTATTTGTTGGTAATTTTGTTTCCCCTTTTTATGTAAGTTATAAGCATGTAATATATCCTTGTATAGACCATTACAATTGGAGATATGTTGGTTGTAGGTGTCCAATGATATATCAAGATTATCTGAAAATAAAATGTAAAGCATTTTACATAAATTATTTTAATATTGATAAAAACATGGTGTAGTGGTTAGAACACTTGCTACACTACATGAGGTCGTGAGTTCAATCCTCACTGCTCTAATGCTGTAGCCCCCTTAAATAATGCACTATGAACAGTATAAACTCCTGCTGAGCGAACATTTAATTAGCAATTTAATTGCTGGGCAAATATAATCAATAATATCACAAACTACAAAAGTTAACTCGAGACTGGGTCAGGGTATTAAATGTTACTCTATGTTGAGGTGGTGAAGTTGACCTTCCCACATTGAGGATAATTTAATACAAAAAAACTCTAGACTGGTGGTGTAAGTAAGGCAGTAAAATGAACTATAATACACTAAGGATATATAAAAATTTACTGAATCCATTCTGCAGTTGAATCTGAACTAAGATATCCATCGCAAATTGGGAATCAGATTTTAACATTTCTTGGGAAGTTTCAACCAAATCTTTAACAAAACTATCAGGAAATATATTGGGTGAAGTTAACAGAGCTGAATTTAAAGCATTTTCTTTGTCCAATATTTGTATGTCTGGTAGATCACAATATTGAACAACTGATTGAAAAATCTGTAAATAAAATAATTGTATTAAATTTAAGGTTATACTGATATAGTATACAGGTTTGAATTCTACATTTAACAAAATAACTTTAATTAAAAAATTTATGAATGATTATTTTTAAAAAAATTTAAAAAAAATTGATTAAATTAAAATCATCTAGATATAAAACAAAGCTTAGTGAACGATATATTTGTATGTTTAATTTATGGGCCTACAAAATAAATAAAACTGCCATTTGTGGTGTGGTAAAAATTAGTTAAGAGTTGTGACCATATTATGACAATTAAAATACTGACCATTGGCTATGAACTAAAATATACTAAAACACTAAATGTTAATAATAAAACTTACAAACTGAAAATATTCTTTTAGCTCCAAACCCTGATTTTTACATGCTACAATAACATCAATGACAGATTTTAAAAATGTTTTGTTATTTTCACATGATTTAACCAATTCGGAATTTTCTTTTAATATTTTGACTGCTTCTTTATAGCTTTCTACTTGGCAATAACTTTTTGAAAGAATTGTGATAATATCAAAAATTTTGTCAGCATTTGATCTGCAAAAAAAATATATTTTTAAAACTAAATTAATATCTTTTAGTTTAAAAAATAAATAAATTAAAAAAAATTGAAGTTTAAAAAATGATATCTATTTTTTTAAATAAACCAGTCAACATAGTGTAGTGGTTAGAACATTTATTACACTAAATGAGATCGTGGGTTCGATTTCCACTGCTCTCATGCCGAGCAAACACTTAATTAACAGTTTAAATGATAAGTAAATTTAATTTATAATATACCAAACTGCCAAAGGCAACCCAAGACTAGGAGGTCGGGTTAACAGTTGTTATTCTTTTTTTTTTTTTAATACATCTTTATCCTCAATGTGGGAAAGTCGAATGTGCGACTTAAACATAGAGTAACATCAGTTACTCCGACCCAGTCTCGAGTTTTTAATATAGATTATAATTGCCTGATAATTATGCTGCTGATTAAGTGCTGGCTTAGCAGGAGTTCATACCATTTATAGCGGCTTACTCAAGGGCGCTACAGCTTGAGATCAGTGGGGATTGAACCCACGACCTCATGTGTGGTGTAGCAAGTGTTCTTACCACTACACCATGCTGCCGGTTTATTCTATGTTTATGTTGTGAAGTTACCCCTCCAACATCGAGGATAAATTTATATAAAAAGATTATTGTATATAGCATACAAAAGCGAGAATTAAACAAAACATAAAACCTTACTTAACAGATAAGCGCATCAAATTTTCATAAGCAAAAATCTTGTCTTTAATATTTTCTTTCGTTAAATTCCCCTTCCAATGTTTTGTAAACAGGTTTCCCAATCCATGGTAAGCTAACACTTCATCAGGTGATAACTTAATGGCAGTGTGGTAAGACTCGATTGAGGTTTTGAGTTGAGATAACTCAGCATAACTTAAGCCGAGGAAAACATGAGCGTTGTAGTTGTGAGGGTCGCTGCCTAAAACCTCCTGGATGAAAGAACAAAAAACAAAGTTAATTTAAGGTAAAAAAAAAATATTATTGATTTTATAAAATCAATTCTTGTTATTAACAATGCATTTGACATAAGGCGTTTAAATCATGTTTTAAAATGAGTTTAACTACGCTTTAAAATAGGCTTTAATAAAATTTTTCTACTATTTTTGCCTACTTTTCAAAAAAAAATATAAAAAATGTTATTATTTTTGTTCACTAATTTACAGCTTTTGAAAACTGGTTTAAAACCTGTTTAAGCATCTATGTAAGAAGATTTAGTAAGGTTTTATTGGTTGTATAAAGTTATTATGACCAATATTAGTAAGTTTAAAGTTTTTTGTTTAAAATTTTAGAAGTTTTGTGATTTGTCATGATCTCATACCTTGTGTAAAAAGTTATATATATTTAGTCAAAAAATCATTACTTACATTACAATGTGTTATTGCTCCTTCAAAATTTTTCTTCTGAATTTCCTGTTTGGCAAGTTTTAAAGCAACTTTAACTTTTTTACTTGACATTATTTAAAAATAATCTAAATTCATTTAAAAAATATAAAAAAAATATTATTTTCAAAATTGGCAAATTTAAAATAAACTTTCTAAAACAAAACATTGATTAGAACCAAAAAGATTTTAACTTCTGTTTAATATCAGGACTT
This sequence comes from Corella eumyota, assembly GCF_963082875.1. Lineage (NCBI taxonomy): Eukaryota > Metazoa > Chordata > Ascidiacea > Phlebobranchia > Corellidae > Corella > Corella eumyota. The sequence goes on along the minus strand of NC_137494.1, from coordinate 15,030,760 downwards.
TAAAAATTACTTATGCCCTAACTTTTCATTGTTAATTAAATATTTTGATACCATATTGCAGGCTAGTCAACTTATTAATTGTCAGATTTACAATTATCAAGAATGCTTTGACATAAAAGCAGTGGGAATTAAACCCAAGACCTTGTGTAGTCAAGCTTTGAATCGTTACCGAGTGCTTGAAAATGATAAAAATATTTAATATTATTATTTATAACATCATTTAACATTTAACTTCTTGCATTTAAAATGAATAAAATTGTTGGTAGTATATCAAGAATGTTTATCATTAATAACTATGACATCACTATTTATGACATCATCACCTCTGACATGACTATTATGACTTCACCACTCAATCATCCCTCCAAGTCACTTCAACTTCATCGGTTCGAAACCTTTGCGTACACCAAGAATCTTCCAACAGAGTTTGCTTGTCAATTAAATTAAACCCAGATCTGAACATCTCCCAACCTGCCTGGGCTATCATTGCCCCGTTATCAATACAAAACCTCATATCAGTGGCATACAACTTTGTCCCTCTCTCCTGGGTCATAACTTCCATCATTTCCTGAAGTCGCAAGTTACAACCTACCCCTCCTACTATTAAAACTTCTTCGGACCCACAATGTGACATCGCACGTTCAGTGATTTCAACCAGCATAGCAAAGAGGGTTTCTTGTAGAGAATAACATAAATCTTCGGGTGAATATTCGTGTTTTTTACTCCGAACTAAATCCTCAATAAACGAAAGAATCCCTGAAAACGACACGTCCATACCTTTTACTGTATAGGGTAGTGCGATATACTTGCTCCCTTTCTTAGCAGTTTGTTCGATATTAAACCCAGGACTTGGGTCATTTGAAATATGAAGAATTCTCGCAAAACGATCGAGACAGTTACCGACAGCAATATCAATCGTTTCACCAAATATTCGATACCTGTTCTCAGAATAAGCTATAACTTGAGTATTACCCCCAGACACATACAACACAGTTGGGTTATGTGACCCCGTAATTAACCGTCCCATTTCTATATGGGCAATACAATGGTTAACCCCAATTAAAGGTTTCTTCCATATTTGTGCCAGAGTCCTTGCTACGACTGCTACTGACACTAAAGGAGCTCCCATCCCAGGACCTTTAGTGTACGTAATACAATTAATATCCTTGTAAGTTAACTTTGCTTCGTCCAGAGCTTGTTTAAGAATCGTTAGAATCCATTTCCGATGATGTTCTGCTGTTTCGCGCGGTAAAAACCCCTCGCCAGGTGGTGTGACGTAGGTATGCCGTGGATTCGATAACACCTCCCCGTCTAATTATCCCGATCCCTAATTTATTAGCACCCCCTTCAAATCCTATCACAGTCAACGTCATAGTTTGTGATTAAATAACTTTAATAAAAAAATATAAATTTGTTGAAAACGCAAAAATGATGTAAGACGGGAAATCCCCTAATAAATCTCAGTTTTTTTTTATTTTAATTTATCCTCAAAGTTCATGCTCAAGCATTATTTCAACCAATACAAAACTTATGACAAAATCGCATCTTTATTATATTTTTAATTTTATAGAGAATCAAATCTGAACTAATTTATTAAAATTAAGCATGAAAAGGATACGTAAAACTTCCCCTGATTTCATTTTACGTACATTTAAATCGGAAGGAGAAAACTCATATAACGTAAACGCGTAGCTTTTTATCATTGACGTAAAAAAGACCTTAACGTACAATAACATTAGTTACCTCGCCCTAGTGGCAATGATGGAACATCAAAGATTATAATTGCTGCTGATTAAATGTTGGCTCAGCAGGAGTTTATATTGCACATGAGGTCGTGGGTTCAATCCCCACTGATCTAATGCTATAGCGCCCTTGAGTGAGGCGCTATAAACGGGACGAACTGCTGAGCCACACTTAATCAGCAGCTTAATTACTGGGCAATTATAATCTATAATATCCCAAACTGCCACAGGCAACTCAAGACTGGGTCGGAGTAACTGATGTTACTCTATGTTTAGGTCGCGCATTCGACCTTCCCACATCAAGAATAACGATAAATACAAAAAAAAAATGTTTAAAACGCCAACTGAATATTTGTTAGCAGGTACCGACAAGCTTTCAATATATACAATGAGGCTCAGGTGGCTGAAAGGAACGAGAATAAACGATTATATTCAGTCTACGGAACTCTCTTAAACAACATTGGTGCGTTGTTCGACCGCTAATTACAAAAGAAAGAGGCAGTTTCGAATTACACCAATAACAACCCTAGCATTGTAACAGAGAGAGGTAACTAGGGAAACGATATTGCTATATTGTAAGGACGGTGCCTTGGTGATGAATTCATTTTTGTTCGCGACAATCCAACGAAAAGCTAGCATCTAGTAATACTAAGCATATCTTTAAAGTTTAAACAATCTCTAAAATGGCAAATAACGACGGTTCTCAGATTAATGTTCAAGTTAACGTTTATAAACAAGATAACAGAGAGATAGGAATGCAAGTCGAACATGCAGGTAACTTTAAACTTTAACTTAATTTGTGGTAGGAACACTTAAACTTTAAAATTAATATTTAACAATATTGTTGCAGACCAAGTTACCCACTATAAAATTCCACAAGAAAATGCAAGAAATGAAGAAAATGCGGGAAATGTTGGAGCCAACAACGTGACCAATCAAACAACTGAGGCAGAATTATCGTCGTCTATGTCACATTTAAGCACAACTGCAACCCAACCAAAACAACAAATTGGTAAGTTACCCCGATATAAAAATAGATTTACAAAGTTTTCAGTTTTAAATACACTAACATTTAATAAAAAAAACAAATATAAAAAAACTATGAAAAATAATGCGACTCAAGCCGACCGGCAGCGTGGTGTAGTGGTAAGAACACTTGCTACACCACACATGGGGTCGTGGGTTTAATCCCCACTGCTCTCATGCTGTAGCGCCCTTGTAAGGCGCTATAAACCGGTCCTACTAAAATACGCCCGGGAGGCCCGGGGTATAGGGTATATACACACAGGGCCTTATATAAACTTGTATAAAACACCGGAGCCTCATTTAAACTTGTATAGAACACTTCGGGCCGCACTTAAACACCCCGGGCCTTATTTAAACACCCCGGGCCCCATATAAACACTCCGGGCCTCATATATACACACAGGGCCTTATATATACACCCAGGGCCTCATATAAACTTGTATAAAACACCCCGGGCCTTATATAAACACCTCAGGCTTCATATAAACACCCCGGGCCTCATATAAGCACCCCGGGCCCCATATAAACACTCCGGGCCTCATATATACACCCAGGGCCTTATATTTACACCCAGAGCCTCATATAAACTGGTATAAAACACCCCGGGCCTTATATAAGCACCCCGGGCTTCATATAAGCACCCCGGGCTCCATATAAAAACCCCAGGCCTCATATATACACACCGGGCCTCATATATACACCCAGGGCCTTATATATACACCCAGGGCCTCATATAAACTGGTATAAAGCACCGGAGCCTCATTTAAACTTGTATAGAACACCTCGGGCCGCACATAAACACCCCAGGCCTTATTTAAACACCCCGGGCCCCATATAAACTCGATAAAGCGACTCGGACCTTGTATAAAAGACCCCTGGGCTAATTTTAACACCCCGGGTCTTATAAAAACTCGTATAAATCACCATGGGCCTCATTTAATCACCCCAAGTCTCATAAAAATTTGTATAAAAACTTCGGGCCTTATTTAAACACTCTTGGGCCTCATAAAAACTCGTATAAACCGATCTGGACTTATATTAATAGCCCGGGCCTCATATAAACACCATGGGACTTAAATAAATACCACCGAAGCTCTTGGACTCACCCCGCGACTTCCGCACTTACCACGGGTCCCCCGGGCTTACCCCGGGCGTATTTTAGTACGACCCCTAAAAACAGTATAAACTCCTGCTGAGCCAGCACTTAATCAGCAGCTTAATTATCGGGCAATTAGAATCTATAATATTCCAAACTGCCACAGGAAACTCGAGACTAGGTCGAAGTAACTGATGTTACTCTATGTTTAGGTTGTGAATTCGACTTTCCCACATCGAGGATAAAGATATATACAAAAAAAGTTATTGATTTTCACTCTATTTTTTTTTAATATCTCCTTACACTAATAGGTTTTTATAACTTATTAAAGAGTGTATTATTTTATTCTATCGAAAACATTAGGCTGAAATAAAAATGGTGTTGCAATAATGTGAAAAAAAACTAAACAACTTTTGATCTAATGTCACATTACCTATCACCTATTTTTTTACCTTATGACAGCCGAAATTAGCTCGCTAGCTCTACCTTGCGGATGTTAAATATTTGTTCTTTTAGGTGGATCTATCACAATTCAAGAACTATTAGAAATTATTGACCACGAAGGTAAGTTTTGTTGCTTAAAAAAAACTTTAAAAAATATCAATTCAACAAAGTCCCCTACATAACAAAAAAATAACCCAAATTGTAATCACATAAACGTAACAAGTCAGTTGCAATTCCGGTAGCGTGAACCGGCAGCGTGGTGTAGTGATAAGAACTCTTGCTACACTACCATGAGGTCGTGGGTTCAATCCCCACTGATCTCAAGCTGTAGCGCCCTTGAGTAAGGCGCTATAAACTCCTGCTGATCCAGCACTTAATCAGCAGCATAATTACCGGGCAATTATAGTCTCTATAATATCCCAAACTGCCACAGGCAACTAGAGACTGGGTCGGAGTAACTGATGTTACTCTATGTTTAAGTCGCGCATTCGACTTTCCCACATCGAGGATAAAGATATATACAAAAAAAAATAAAATTCCATTATGACGCAATATATCATTTTTTCAAAATGGCAACCTTGTACGGTTGCAAACTTTTTTATTTTTACAAATTCTAAGCCAATAATTTGCCAAAAAACTGATAACAAATTCATAATATTTAATTCTGTTAGAAAATGTTCACAAATTACAAACTGAAAATAATTTCGACGCCATTTTATCTGCAACAATGAAGCATTCTGAATACGACCCAGAAATACAAAACATCTCAAATCTTATACTTTCCTATCTTGCTTGTTTAAAAACCAAAAAGTATTATCGCGTTGCTCAGATCAGAGACAAAATAACTTTAATAATTCGAAACAAAACTCAGCTAACTGCATCAGAAGTCGACTCTGTAGCTGGTGATCTTCATGCCCAGAAGAAATACCTGAAGTCCATTCTATTTAACTCGATCGCAATTATCTTATTCGAGGATAAAAACGACCCGGACAATGATGTTAATAATATGAGGTTGTGTGTTAGTGGAATAATGCATTCAGTTAAAGAAATGTTGGAAGAAGATCAAAACATGAAAAGTGTTGTACAGCATCACGTGATCCCACTCATGCATGAACTTAAATCAAGAGTGGAAAACTTACCTGGAGTAAACGCCGAACTAAAAATTTTTAAACTGAGTGAATGTTTGAGTGATATCGGATATTGCGAGAAGTTGGCAGACATCGACGACTTTCAAACAAATACAGAAGGGCTCAGATTGATGAATACGATCAAGAATAAACAAAAATATTTTGTTTACGGACGTCTCCTAAACAACATTGGTTGGTGGTATTATCGCAATTCTCAATACAGCGAAGCAGTTTCCAAGTTCACCGAAGCAATCGAAGCTTACAAACAAGCTACTGATTGTTTAAATGATGAAGAAAAACAAAGAAGTATCAATTTATCTGAAAATAATTTGAGAATCTGCAAAGAAAAGTTAAGCAAATAAAATTCCATTTAAATACAAAACCCAGCAAAATTCAACAAATCAGTTATTTTAAAACAACGCCAAATTATTTTAAATTTGTTACAAACCATGGTCCATACAAGTACAATACTAAAACCAAGTTTAACATATTGTTAAAAATCTTTTTGTTTAAATATTGTTTTGTTGTACATAACCATTAAATATAATTGCTTGTTTAATTATTGTTTTAAAATATGAATTTATGTTGTTTTTATATCCATTAATATTTAGTGATTATTGCTTGCGCGTAGTGATGCTTGAATAAATTTAAAAAATAAACTTTGTCCTCAATTGTTACAATCAAGAGTTAAACATTATCCAAAATTAAATTTAACAAAATCAAAATATACTTATATATCGACCTTCAAATAACATTTGCCTGGCAAGCGAGCAATAACATTCACCCAAGCCTGTTAAAAACAATAGTTAAACTTTTTTGAATAAATATTTTAATGTTAAGAACTTAGACTTAGCAAAAAGTTTATATGATAGCTCTGTACATGATCTTTTATGCCTAAAACCATGACTTGATTCCTACTGCTAAAAGTTGCATGCTATTGGAAAAATACCAGAGGTTCTGGGGTTGAACTCACTACCAGCATGTTGTAGCATGCTAAGTAAGACCTAAAGTCTTGGGTTTGATTCTAACTGCTGGCATGTTGTAGCATACCTAAGTAAGACCTGAGGTCCTGGGTTCGATTTCCACTGTTGACATGTTGTAGCATTCCTGAGTAAGGCCTAAGGTTCTTGGTTTGATTCCCACTGCCGGCATGTTGTAGCATTGTTAGGTAAGACCTAAGATCTCGGGTTTGATTCCCACTGCTGGCATGTTGTAGCACCCTTAAGTAAGACCTGAAGTCACAAGTTTAGTTCCTGTTGCTGGCATATTATAGCCGCATTATTTAAAATATTGTAACACTTAATTTAAATATTACTTACAAATATATTGTTACATTTACCTTTTAATGCTGAAACATAATTTTCTTTTATTTTTAAAACTTCAAAATATTTTTCAATTGCTTCGTTGTGATATCCCGGTAGCTAGAAAATAAATTCTAAAAGTTAAGACAATTTAGTAGTCTAAAATTCACACAATAACCCATATTAATCCACAAAAATAGTAACTTTACAGCCTAAACATGGGTCCATTTAATTTTTACAGCCTTATTTTAGGTAGGTACAAAATAGAAGCAGTGGGGATCAAACCCAAGACCCCACATAATATAATCACCTGTTTAATAGCTGCCATCTGGTACACAGTGTACACTGAAGAAGGATTAAGTTTGTGAGCTTGACTGAAAGACTTCCAAGCTGCAGTGTAACTTCATCTGTTTAAATAACCTTCACCTAAGCATTCCCAGCATATACTACAACATTAAATATAATATTTATTTCCATATTATTTAAAAAAAAAAAAAATTGTTTTATTGGGTAAATAACAACACACATTTATTTGTTGTGACAATGTTTTTTTTTATTTATTTTTTTGTATATATCTTTATTCTTGATGTGGGAAAGTCGAATGCGCGACTTAAACATATAAAAACATCAGTTATTCCGACCCAGTCTGGAGTTGCTTTAAGCAGTTGGAGTTATTATTCAATATAATTGCCCGATAATTGATTAAGTGCTGGCTTAGGGAGGGTTCATACCATTTATAGCCCCTTACTTAAGGGTGCTACAGCATGAGAGCAGTGGGGATTGAACCATGATCTAATGTGTGGTGTAGCAAGTGTTCTTACCACTATGCCTAGATGTTACAACCAGCATCTTAAAAGCAGCCAAAAACATGAACAAAATATTAGATTTTAATCAAGTATTTAGTTTATTATTAATCTCCACTTACTAATCACTGGCATCCGCTCTTAATGCAGCTTGAAGCAAGTAATGGCACTCGTTGTTTCTTTAGTTTTTAACCGACATAATCCTAATCGTAACCAGGCCCATTTTTGTCCACCAGGGGCACTAAAGTTCGTGATTTTCTCATACAAAAGAATAGCAGAATCAAAATTACCTAAAATTTAAAAAACAAATTTGAATTGTAAATCATTAAAAAAAATCATAAAAAAAAATTTTAATTGTGAATTGATAAAAATTCTATAGGATTAATTTTTTTTATTATTTATTTATTCTTGATGTGGGAAGATCAACTTCACAACTTTAACGTAAAGTAACATCAGTTACCTCAACCCAGTCTCCCGTTGACTTTGGCAGTTTGGGATATTATTGATTATAAATGCCCGGTAATTACGCTGCTGATTAAGTGCTGGCTCAGCAGGATTTCACACCGTTTATAGCGCCTTAATGAAGGGCGCTACAGCATGAGAGTAATGGGGATCGAACCAACGACCTCATGTAGTAAAACCAAGTGTTCTGACAACTACACCACTTAATAATCAAACCTTCATTGGTAAGCAGATCAGCTAATGCTGCTCCAGCTTGATCATTAAATGGATCCAAATCTAAACATTTCTGATAACATTTCTTGGCCCTCAACAAATCTTTACTAATATCTCTGTAGTAGTGACCAATGTACAAGAAACATTCAGCATTGTATGGCTCCAACTTGGCTGCCTAAAATAAACTGGGTTAATACAAATCAATGGCCCGCCATACGATCAGCATTTTAATTGTCATAATATGGTTGCAACTTTCAACTAATATTTGCTTAATAATTTACCCTCACACCACAAATAGCAGTTTTATTTTTTTGTAAGCCTGTAAATTTGACATATTATCTACTAAGCTGCATTATATAGAGATGGTGTGATATGTTTTACTACTAATTTACTGTAATAGAATAAGAGTAATTGCTACTTATTATTTTTCATATATTTAGAAAGTCAGTCTTCCCATATCAGTTTAAATTCATAAAAGATAAGAAAAAATAGACAATATCCAAAAGTCAATGATACTTTAAACTTAACACAAGTAAATTAAGATGAAATGAAATTTAAACAAAACCAACCTTTAAAAAAGTAGCCAGACATTTTGATTTATCTTTTCTGTACGCTTCATCTTTTTTCCACATTATTTTGGCTAAGTAAAAATGGGAATCAAAACAGTTTGGATTTTCCTGGCAAAGTGTTGTCAGTTTAGTAATTACATCAACTTGGTCATTTTTCTAGAAATAAATATAATGATAAATTATAAATGTACAGGTTAACAATGTCATAAAATTTTTGTTACCCCGACCAGTTTCGAGTTGCCTTTTTTTTGTATATATCTTAATCCTCGATGTGGGAAAGTCGAATGCACGACCTAAACATAGAGAAACATCAGTTACTCCGACCCACTCCTGAGTTGCCTGTGGCAGTTTGGGATATTATAGATTATATTTGCCCGATTATTATGCAGCTGATTAAGTGTTGGCTCAGCAGGAGTTTATACCGTTTATAGCGCCTTACTTAAGGGCACTACAGCATAAGAGCACTGGGGATTGATTCCAGGACCTCATCGGGTGTAGGAAGTGTTCTAACAACTACTACACCATGCTGCCAGAGCAATTAAACTTATATATATACAAACTTTACAACCACAACTTGTTTTAAGCTCATGTATTAATTGCCAGATTATGTCATTTATATAATTTGTATATTTAGTACAAAAATATTCACCAGAAAATGTAGATAAGTTGTTAAACTTTGTATAACTGGATTGTTGTCCATTAAACTTTGTCCAATTTCCAAATATTTTGATGCTTCGTTCAATTTGTTTAAACTTATCATCAATCTTGAGATCCCAATAAGAGATGGAATAGAATTAGGTTCAATAGAAATCAACTAATAAAATATATTTTATTTAGATATCATGAATTTAAAATTAATTATGGTGGAAAGATAATATACACTAGTTCAATAAGAGACTTTGAGTGTCCTTGAGTAAGGTGCTATAAATGGTACAAACTCCTGCTGAGCCAGCACTTAATCAACAGCTTACTTACTGGGCAATTATAATTAATAATATCCCAAACTGCCACAGGCAACTCGAGACTGGGTCGAAGTAACAATTGTTACTCTATGTTTAAGTCACACATTCGACTTTCCCACATCGAGGTTAAATAAATATACAAAAGAGAAATTGTTTAAGTGAAACTAAACCAAAAACTTACTTTCTCATAGACATCGATGGCCGATGTTTTAGTTGAAAGATTATTAGAATTACTGAGTGCTTCAGCCTCACATTTCATTATTTCAATTTTAATTTCAGATATCTTTGAAATCTTAACCAACCAAGTTATATTGGTTACCTTATTTTCTTCAACAAATTTGCAAAACTGTAACGCTAACCTAAAAAAATAATTTCAATTGGATTTTTAGTCAATTTTTAAAAGTCAACAGCGTGGTGTAGTGGTTAGAACACTTGGCTTTACTACATAAGGTCATAGGTACGATCCCCAAAGCTCTTATGTTATAGCGCCCTTGAATAAGATGCTATAAATGTTACGCCCTTTAAAAAAGGGTAATAAATGTTATTCCAAACCACCTTAGTCAACTTAAGACTGGGTCAGGGTAACAAAAGTTACTCTGTGCTTAGGTTGAAAATTTAGTCTACCAACTTTAAGTATAGAAATATACAACAAAAATGAATTTCAAACGTCAAAATGGCCAAAAACAAAAAACAAATTCTACCTTGTTTTGTCCTGTGCTGTGAAGTATTGATGCAGGTAAATATATCCCTTATTCAACCAAGTATAAGCTGGCAAAAAATCAGAACAAACTTTCAACCCTTTCTCTAATAACTCAACTATTTGTTGGTAACTTTGTTTCCCCTTTTTATAGAAGTTATAAGCATGTAATATATCCTTGTATAGACCATTATAATTGGAAATATGTTGCTTGTAAGTGTCCAATGATATATCAAGATTATCTGAAAATAAAATGTAAAGCATTTTACATAAATTATTTTTATATTGTTAAAAACATGGTGTAGTGGTAAGAAAACTTGCTACACTACATGAGGTCGTGGGTTCAATCCCCACCGCTCTATTGCTATAGCACCTTTGAGTAAGGAGCTATAAACGGTTCGAACTCCTGCTGAGCCAGCACTTAATCAGCAACATAATTACCAGGCAATTATAATCTATAATATTCCAAACTGCAAAAGTTAACTCGAAACTGGGTCGGAGTAACAAATGTTACTCTTTATTTAAGTCGTAAAGTTAGCCTTCCCACATTGAGGATAAATCAATACAAAAAAACTCTAGACTGGTGGTGTAAGTAAATAACATTTTTAGATTCAGGCAATAAAATTAAGAATATAAAACTGAGAATAAATAAAAATTTACCGAATCCATTCTGCAGTTGAATCTGAACTAAGATATCCATCGCAAATTGGGAATCAGATTTTAACATTTCTTGGGAAGTTTCAACCAAATCTTTAACAAAACTATCAGGAAATATCTTGGGTGAAGTTAACAGAGCTGATCTTAAAGCTTTTTCTTTGTCCAATATTTGTATGTCTGGTAGATCACAATATTGGAAAACTGATTGTAAAATCTGTAAATAAAATAATTGTAATAAATTTAAGGTTATACTGATATAATATACAGGTTTGAATTTTACATTTAACAAAATAACATTAATTAAAAGATTTATGGAATAATTATTTTTAAAAAATTTTCAGAAAATTGAATATTTTTAAATTATAACAATTAAAATGCTGACCATTGGCTATGAACTAAAGTATACTAAAACACTAAATGTTAATAATAAAACTTACGAACTGAAAATATTCTTTTAGCTCTGAAACTTGATTTTTACATGCTACAATAACATCAATGACACATTTTAAAAATGTTTTGTTATTTTCACATGATTTAACCAATTCGGAATTTAATATTTTGATTGCTTCTTTATAGTTTTCAACTTGGCAATAACTTTTGGAGAGAATTGTGATAAAATCAAGAATTTTGTCAGCATTTGATCATCAAAAAAATGAATTTTTAAAACTCAATTAATATCATTTAGTTTAAAAAATAATTAAAGTTTAAAAAATGATATCTACTTTTTCTATTTTTTCTATTTTTTTAAACAAACCAGTTGACGTAGTGTAGTGGTTAAAACATTTATTACACTATATGAGGTCCTGGGTTCGATCCCCACTGCTTTCATGCTGAGCAAACACTTAATTAACAGTTTAAATGATAAGTAAATTTAATTTATAATATACCAAACTGCCAAAGGCAACCCAAGACTAGGTCGAGTTAACAGTTGTTATTCATTTTATTTTAAATACATCTTTATCCTCAATGTGGGAAAGTCAAATGTGGGAAAGTCCAACTTAAACATAGAGTAACATTAGTTACCCCGACCCAGTCTCGAGTTGCCTGCGGCAGGAGTAATATAGATTATAATTGCTCGATAATTATGCTGCTGATTAGGTGCTGACTCAGCAGGACTTTGTACTGTTTATAGCGCCTTACTTAAGGGCGCTACAGCATGAGATCAGTGGGGATTGAAACTACTACCTCATGTGTGGTGTAGCAAGTGTTCTTACCACTACACCATGCTGCCGGTTTATTCTAAGTTTAGGTCGTGAAGTTACCCCTCCAACATCGAGGATAAATTTATATAAAAATATTATCGTAAATAGCCCAGAAAAGTGACAATTAAACAAAAAATAAAACCTTACTTATCAGATAAGCGCATCAAATTTTCATAAGCAAAAATCTTGTCTTTAATATTTTCTTTTGTTAAATTCCCCTTCCAATGTTTTGTAAACAGGTTTCCCAATCCATGGTAAGCTAACACTCCATCAGGTGATAACTTAATAGCAGAGTGGTAAGACTCTAGTGAGTTTTTGAGTTGAGATAACTCAGCATAACTTAAGCCAAGGAAAACATGAGCGTTATAGTTGTGAGGGTCGCTGTCTAAAACCTCCTGGATTAAGAACAAAAAACAAAGTTAATTTTTAGGTTTTGTCAATGAAGAATGTTAAAATATTATTGATTTTATAAAATCAATTCTTGTTATTAACAATGTATTTGACATAAAGCATTTAAATCATGTTTTAAAATGAGTTTAACTACGCTTTAAAATAGGCTTTAATAAAATTTCTCTACTATTTTTGCCAACTTTTTAAAAAAATATACCAAAAAATGTTATTATTTTGGTACACTAATTTACAGCATTTGAAAACTGGTTTAAAACCTGTTTAAGCATCTATGTAAGAAGATTTAGTAAGGTTTTATTGGTTGTATAAAGTTAATATGATCAATATTAGTAAGTTTAAAGTTTTTTGTTTAAAATTTTTTTTGTGATTTGTCATGATCTCATACCTTGTGTAATAAGTTATATATATTTAGTTGTCGAAAAATCATAAAAAGTTTTTAACAGATAATTACTTACATTACAATGTGTTATTGCTTCTTCAAAGTTTTTCTTCTGAATTTCCTGTTTAGCAAGTTTTAAAGCAACTTTAACTTTTTTACTTGACATTATTTAAAAATAATCTAAATTCATTTAAAAAATATAAAAAAAATATGATTTTCAAAATCGGCAAATTTAAAATAAATTTTCTAAAACAAAACAGCGATTAGAACCAAAACAATTTTAACTTTCGTTTAATATCAGGACTTTAAAAATTACTTATGCCCTAACTTTTCATTGTTAATTAAATATTTTGATACCATATTGCAAGACGGTCAACCTAACAATTGTTAGATTCACAATAATCAAGAATGCTTTGACATAGAAGCAGTGGGAATTAAACCGAAGACCTTGTGTAGTCAAGCTTTGAATCATTACCGAGTGCTTGAAAATGATAAAAATGATTAATATTATTATTTATAACATCATTTAACATGGAACTTCTTGCATTTAAAAGGTTTAAATTTGTTGGTAGTATATCACGAATGTTTATCATTATTAACTATGACATCACTACTTATGACATCATCACCTTTGACATCACTGTTATGACATCATCACTCAATCATCCCTCCAAGTCACTTCAACTTCATCAGTTCGAAACCTTTGCGTACACCAAGAATCTTCCAACAGAGTTTGCTTGTCAATTAAATTAAACCCAGATCTGAACATCTCCCAACCTGCCTGGGCTATCATTTCCCCGTTATCAATACAAAACCTCATATCAGTGGCATACAACTTTGCCCCTCTCTCCTGGGTCATAACTTCCATCATTTCCTGAAGTCGCAAGTTACAACCCACCCCTCCTACTATTAAAACTTCTTCGGACCCACAATGTGACATCGCACGTTCGGTAATTTCAACCAGCATAGCAAAGAGGGTTTCTTGTAGAGAATAACATAAATCTTCAGGTGAAGAGACAGTTACCGACAGCAATATCAATCGTTTCACCAAATATACGATACCTGTTCTCAGAATAAGCTATCACTTGAGTATTACCCCCAGACACATACAACACAGTTGGGTTATGTGACCCCGTAATTAACCGTCCCATTTCTATATGGGCAATACAATGGTTAACCCCAATTAAAGGTTTATTCCATATTTGTGCCAGAGTCCTTGCTACCACTGCTACTGACACTAAAGGAGCACCCATGCCAGGACCTTTAGTGTACGCAATACAACGGGAGGCCCGGGGTATGCGCGGGAATCCCGGGGTGAGTCCAAGAGCTTCGGTGGTATTTATTCAAGTCCCATGGTGTTTATATGAGGCTTGGGCTATTAATATTAGTCCAGATCGGTTTATACGAGTTTATATGAGGCCCGGGGTGTTTATATGATGCCTGGGAGTGTTTAAATAAGGCCCGGGGTGTTTTATACGAGTTTTTATGAAGCCCAGGGTGTTTATATGAGACCCGGGGTGTTTATATGAGTCCCGGGGTGTTTAAATAATGCCCGGGGTGTTTAAATAAGGCCCGGGGTGTTTAAATAAGGCCCGGGGTGTTTAAATAAGGCCCGGGGTGTTAAAATGAAGGCAGGAGTGTTTTATACGAGTTTATATGATACCCGGGGTGTTTAAATAAGGCCCGGGGTGTTTTATACGAGTTTTTATGATGCCCGGGGTGTTAAAATGAGGGCAGGGGTGTTTTATACGAGTTTATATTAGGCCCGGGAGGTTCAAATGAGGCCTGGGGTCTTTTATACGAGTTTTTATGAGGCCCGGGGTGTTTATATAAGGCCCGGGGTGTTTAAATAAGGCCCGGGGTGTTTTATACGAGTTTTTATGAGGCCCGGGGTGTTTATATGAAGCCCGGGTTTATACAAGGCATAGGTTGTTTATATGAGGCCCGGGTTGTTTACGAAAGGCCCGGGGTGTTTATATAAAGCTCTAGTTGTTGGTTTCGACATCAAAAATTTCCAAATTTTGTTTTATTGAATTAAACGGAACATCTATTTTTTGGTAAACCAACATATTAAAACAAAAGAGTATTACAATAAAATTTATACAAAAAATACTTTAAGTCAAAGTTATATTAGATTTGGCTGAAACAAATTACTAAAAGTTGAATAAATATTTAAAAAGAAATAACGAAAAGTAAGACAACAAACCAGTAACGATTATTTTAAATTGCAAAAAAAACATATTATCAAACCTTTCGTTTTTGTCGACGTAGCCTACTGCAGATCACCACAAACTTTAAAGTGAGTGTTATTATTTTTGTGTAAGTATATACATTGTAATACTTTGTACGAACCACAGCACACACGCAGTTACCTGTGAGATCATAAAGGTCCTAAAACGTCGTTTGTCAAAAACGTAAAAAAAAGCTTAAAGTGACCACGTGTTGGATTATCCGACTTTGTAACTAAAACTGTAGTTAGTTTGTTTCTTTGTGATTCATTTGGCCTTATTTCAGCAGCGGGAGACCTTTTACTCCCAATCGTAGGAATGTTTTATATCGTACACATTTTATGTAACTGAGTTCAAATGTTTATTTTAATGCAAATAATATATATAAGTCGTCTGTTTTCGTGTAAAAAATAGTAAGTCCTACAAAGCATATTTAAAACAATGAAGCGATACTGGAAAAAAGAATATTTAAACAAAACAGATAAAAAAGAAAAACAGAATGGTAAGTAGCCTACGATTATTCGAATTAATGTGTTAATTAAATTGTGTATTAATTTAAGCAAAATGTTCTTATTTTAATGCAGAACACAAATTGAAAAAAACGACTAGTTATCCTTGTGGATCATGCAAGAAAGAATGCGTAAGCGACGCAATCTACTGTGTAGATTGTCAGTACTGGAACCATGATTACTGTGAGCAATTGAACAATGAACAGATGCAAGAATTAAAAAATCTTCCACTTGAATATGTTTGCTTAAGGTGTGTTAAAACAAACGATTCTGTAGACTATTCTAAAAGCTTAAAGCGACTAACGAAAGAAGCGAAACTTGGAATAAAAAATTTAGAAAAGGCGTGTCGATTTGAAAATCTGCTGTTACGTGATTTGCTAGTCAATAAAATTAAACCTAAGTTAACAAAAAATATTATCGCAAGTGAAGACTCTTATAGCAAAGAATTACTACAAAAATTTGGCCCTCTATATGAAAAAACGCCATGTTTTTCCAACCCGGATGGTAATTGTTTATTTAACTCTATATCGCAGTCCATTTATGGTGATCAAAATCATTTTGCTGAAATCAAGGTAAAAACATGTCTAGAAATGGCTAGAAATAAGAAACTGTATATAACACGGCATAAAAATGATTTATTGCCCTTACTTTCACCTACTTTTAATGAAGCATTTGTCAACTGTGCTACTATTAACAACTTTTCCTCCGCCTGGACAATACATGCAGCTTCCAGTGCCATCGGAATACCTATTCGTACGATATATCCGCCTGTCAATGGCGTTTTTGATAGATGTATCGAAGGTTTAAATACGACCTACATGCCTATTTCTTGCGACTTAAATGAAGGCAAAAACGATTTCACATTAGAAAGCCCATGTGTTCTTTTGCTGTGGTCCAGTTCAACTTCCGTTCAAAAGGCACTTGGACAAACTTGGACCCCAAACCATTTTGTTTTAGTTACGGACAGAAAAAACTTAGGTTTAGCTCCAATCAAGGTATATCACACGATCGATGATACTTCACTTCTTTTTAATAATAATAATGCAGATTTCAATGAAATTCAAGTCTCCCTGTCACCAAATTGCAATGACATGACAAATCCCTTGAATAATTGTACCACGGACCCTTCAAATTTTGACAACGACATTTCGTTATCAAATAATACTTCACCAGCCTCAAGTAATCAAGATTGTAATTGTTATAATTTTTCTGAATGTGAAAAGAAAAAGGCGTCGGTTTTTGACACCGACGACTTACTAAATGATTCAAACATTAATACTAATGAATATAACAATTTTGAAGAGCTGGAACCCCAATTAACTAATGATGGTCTTATTGATTCACAAGTCATCGAAGATGTCAACCCGCCATTAAAAAATGATGCTGAAAATTTTAAATTAAAAAGTACAACTCCATTGAAAACAATTACGGAAGAAACCAAACAAATGGATATTGCGCAAGAACAGCAAATATCAGATTCGCAATGGGATAACGAAGGAGTCTTTGCCGATACAAATGATGTAATTTCAAAACTAACTACCTCGTTTACTACAAACAAATTGGTACCCAGAGGAAGAAAATCTAATACCTCTATTATTATTTCTCCAATGGCAGGAAAAAGGTTTTTGCGTAGTGACAGAACATTGTTGCAAAAAAATGTCGATGATTGTGGTTCATGGAACAAATGTTCCTATAAATCTCATTTATATTTAAAAATAGATAATAAAATAAGATATGTTGAAATTTGCCAAGGGAAATATTGCGTAATTACTGCCCGTGAAAGAAAGCCGATTGTACCACAAGCACAAAAAGAAAATGTTTTCATTCTTAGAAGAACTTATTGTAATTTAAGGCGGGATAATAATTTTAAAAGAAGGGTGACATGGCTTCAACATAGTCCTACACAGAATAAAGTAAAACAACTAGGAATCATTTTATTTGAATATATTGGTAATTTTCCAGATTCTTTAAGTGTGCACGGAAACCAAAAACATGGTAGTTCTCAGTATATACGAACACCAGTGAAATTATTGGAGCAAATAAAAAAAGAAGTGGCCACCACCAAAAAACCAAGAGAAATATACGAAACTTTGGTTACCGCAAACCATGCTGACTTAGCCCCAAGAGACCTTAAGCAAGTGCAAAATTACAAAAAAAAAGAAAATTTAAAAGAACGAAACGGTGCTTCAGGTGCAAACAACGCAGATGATTTGCAGTATATATTATCCATAATGCATAGCCATGATTATATACAGGAAGTAATTCAAAAAAAAGGAAAACCTCCCTGCATAATATTGTATAACAAAATGCAACTGCAAGAATTAAAAAAATACTCCACGTGTGATACAATAATGGGAGTTGATAGAACATTTAACCTTGGTCCCGTTTACGTGACATCAATAGTTTATCAACATCCTCATTTATATAGAAAAGGGTGTTTTAATCACCCAATTATAATGGGACCCGCATTTCTACACTGGGACGGAAGTTATGCTACATATATGTCCTTTTTTAGTCATTTACAAGCTCAAGTTGGAGAAGTTAAAGAGACCAAGTTGTCTGGACGTGGATTAATATTCGGATCGGACGAGGAAGCTGCTATAAGAAAAGCTTTAAAGGACTGTTTTCCCCAAACAAATCATTTGTTGTGCACAAGACATTTACAAGAAAACATATCACGACATTTAAAAGATAAAGTCGGATGTGAAAAAAAAACCATCCGATCTATAATTCTTCAAATATTTGGCCCGGAAGGGCTAATGCACGCATCCGACAGCACCAAGTATTGCCAAATTCTTGAAAAAATTGAAAAATACATTGATGATTCTGTTCCTAAATTTATTTCGTATTTCACTAAAATTGAACCCAACTTAAAGGCATGCGTTTGGCAATTGAATGCGAATGTTAAATCTCAAAATTGGACAAACAATGCATGTGAGGCAATGAATCATATATTAAAATTATCAGCCAATTGGAGGTCTTTAAAATTGCCCCAATTAATTACTAAATTGCAAAAAATTGTGGACTTGCAATTTTTAGATGTAAAGCGTGCCATATATGGCGAGGGAAATTTTTGCATAATTTCAAGTCTTAAACGCTTTACAAGAAGTAGGGTGGTTTGGGATTCCAAAAGTGACGTTGAAAAAGACAAGTTATTCCAACAATTTATAAATTACAAAAAAAATCAACCAAATGCATTCATTAAATCGTCTGACAAAAAACTGATTATTCCAAAGACTCCCCAAACGGCGAAAAAACCCGGACAGAAAAAACGTTGTCGAAACGCTAAAACGACAACTTGGTCAAAGTAATATAAATAGTTTTTAAATTTTTCCGTTCTTTTGTTCTGTATACTTTTCGTTATTTCTTTTTAAATATTTATTCAACTTTTAATAATTTGTTTCAGCCAAATCTAATATAACTTTGACTTAAAGTATTTTTTGTATAAATTTTATTGTAATACTCTTTTGTTTTAATATGTTGGTTTACCAAAAAATAGATGTTCCGTTTAATTCAATAAAACAAAATTTGGAAATTTTTGATGTCGAAACCAACAACTAGAGCTTTATATAAACACCCCGGGCCTTTCGTAAACAACCCGGGCCTCATATAAACAACCTATGCCTTGTATAAACCCGGGCTTTATATAAACACCCCGGGCCTAATATAAACGCCTCGGGCCTCATATAAACACCCCGGGCCTAATATAAACTCGGTAAAACGCCTCGGGCCTCATATAAACACCCCGGGCCTTATTTAAACACCCCGGGCCTTATTTAAACACCCCGGGCCTTATTTAAACACCCCGGGCCTTATTTAAACACCCCGGGCCTCATATAAACACCCGGGGCCTAATATAAACTCGGTAAAACGCCTCGGGCCTCATATAAACACCCCAGGCCTCATATAAACACCCCGGGCCTCATAAAAATTCGTATAAAAGACCCCGGGCCTCATTTGAACCTCTCGGGCCTCATAAAAACTCGTATAAAACACCCCGGGCCTTATTTAAACACTCCGGGCTTTATTTAAACACCCCGGGCCTTATTTAAACACCCCGGGCCTCATATAAACACCCCGGGCCTAATATAAACTCGGTAAAACGCCTCGGGCCTCATATAAACACCCCAGGCCTCATATAAACACCCCGGGCCTCATAAAAATTTGTATAAAAGACCCCGGGCCTCATTTGAACCTCTCGGGCCTCATAAAAACTCGTATAAAACACCCCGGGCCTTATTTAAACACTCCGGGCTTTATTTAAACACCCCGGGCCTTATTTAAACACCCCGGGCCTTATATAAACACCCCGGGCCTCATATAAACACCCCGGGCCTCAAAAAAACTCATATAAAAGACCCCGGGCCTCATTTGAACCTCTCGGGCCTCATAAAAACTCGTATAAAACACCCCGGGCCTTATTTAAACACCCCGGGCATTATTTAAACACCCCGGGCCTCATATAAACACCCCGGGCCTCATAAAAACTCATATAAAAGACCCCGGGCCTCATTTGAACCTCTCGGGCCTCATAAAAACTCGTATAAAACACCCCGGGACTTATTTAAACACCCCGGGCTTCATATAAACACCCCGGGCCTCATATAAACTCGTATAAACCGATCTGGACTAATATTAATAGCCCAAGCCTCATATAAACACCATGGGACTTGAATAAATACCACCGAAGCTCTTGGACTCACCCCGGGCTTCCCGCGCCCACCCCTCGCCTCCCGGGAATACCCCGGGCCCCCCGGGCCTACCCCGGGCCTACCCCGGGCCTACCCCGGGCCCCCCGGGCCTACCCCGGGCCCCCCGGGCCTCCCGGGCGTATTTTAGTACGACCCTAAATTTGTTAAAAACGCGAACATGATGTAAGACGGGAAATCCCCTAATAAATCTCATTTTATTTAATTTATCCTCAAAGTTTATGCTCGAGCATTGTTTCAACCAATACAAAACTAATGACAAAATTGTATTTCTATTACATCTTTAATTTTATAGAAAATAAATCTAAACTAATTTATTAAAATTAAGCATGAAAAGTTACGTAAAACTTTACGTAATTTCATTTTACGTACACTTAAACGGAAAGGAGAAAACTCATATAACGTAAACGCTTTTTATCATTGACGTAAAAAAGACCTTAACATACAATAACATTAGTTACCTCGCCCTAGTAGCAGTGATGGAATATTAAAGATTATAATTGCTGCTAATTAAGTGTTGGCTCAGCAGGTGTTTATAATACACACGAGGTCGTAGGTTCAATCTCCATTGATCTCAAGCTGTAGCGCCCTTGAGTAAGGCGCTATAAACGGAACGAACTGCTGAGCCAGCACTTAATCAGCAGTATAATTATCAGGCAATTATAATCTATAATATCCCAAACTGCCACAGGCAAATCGAGACTGGGTCGAAGTAACCGATGTTACTTTATGTTTAAGTCGCGCATTCGACTTTCCCACATCGAGGATAAAGATATATACAAAAAAGGCGCTATACACGGGGCGAACTCCTGCTGAGCCAGCACTTAATCAGCAGTATAATTATCGGTCAATTATAATCTATATAATATCCCAAACTGCCACAGGTAACTCGAGACTGGGTCAGAGTAACAAATGTTACTCTATGTTTAGGTCGCGCATTCGACTTTCCCACATCAAGAATAAAGATATATACAAAAAAAATGTTTAAAGCTCCAACTGAATATTTGTTAGCAGGTACCGACAAGTTTTTAATATATACAATAAGGCTCAGATGGGTGAAAGAGAACGAGAATAAACGATAATATTTAGTCCACGGAACTTTCTTAAACAACATTGGTGCGTTGTTCGACCGCTAATTACAAAAGAAAGAAGCAGTTACGAAATACACCAATAACAACCCTAGCATTGAAACAGAGAGTGGAACTAGGGAAACGATATCGCTATATTGTAAGGCTGGCGCCTTGGCGATAAATTCAAAAAAACGTTTGCCTAAATTGGTTACGCAAAAACATGTAGATCTTAAAGCAGAATACATCAACTTACATTTAACATAGGCTTAAATATACATGCTCGTAGAGATATTTCTAGAACTCAACACAAAAAGGTATAAAATAACACGGCAATTTAAAATAAAAGTATAATGAACTTCCTATAAAATGGCATGTTTATATAAAAACAATTTAAAATAATTTATTAAAATTAAGCATAAAAAGTGTCTGTAAAATCACGAAATACGATTTGTTTATGAACTTAAATCGAGAGTAAAAAACTTACCTGGAGTAAACGCCGAATTTCAACTAAATATAGGGTTTAAGTTATATCAGGTATTGCGAGAGGTAATATTGACAACTTTTAAATAACTACGGAAAGGCTAAAATTGATGAATACGATCAAGAATAAAAGAATATTTTTAGTCTGTTGTTTTTAACTCTTTTACAACATTGGAGCGTTGTTTGAGCGCATAACACAAAAGAAAGAACTGAAGGGTAACTAGGTAAATATTAATGCTATAGTATATAAGACTAACGCCTTAGCGATAAAATCAATTTTGTTCGCGACAAAGCAACGAATAGCTAGCATTTAGTAATACTAAGCATATCTTTAAAGTTTTAACAAACTGCAAAATGGCGGATAACGATATTCCACCGATTAACATTCATGTGACTGTCAATAAACATGATAACAGAGAGATAGGAATGCAAGTAGAACATGCAGGTAACTTTAAACTTTAACCTAATTTGTGTAAGCAACACTTAAACTTAAAATTATTATTTAATTTTGCAGACCAAGTTACTCAAAATGTCGCCCTGCAAGAAAATGCTAGAAATGAAGAAAATGCGGGTAATATTGGAGTAGACAACGTGACCGAATCGCAAACAACTGAGGCAGAATTATCGTCGTCTATGTCACATTTAAGCACAACTGCAACTCAACCAAAACAACAAATTGGTAAGTTACCCGATATAAAAATAAATTCACAAAGTTTTTAGTTTTAAATACACTAACATTTAATAAAAAAAACAAATATAAAAAAAACTGTAAAAAATGCGACTCAAATTCTTGATTTTCACTCTAATTACTTTCAACATCTCCTTACACTATTGGGTTTTCACAACTTATTATAGAGTGTGTTATTTTAATCCATTCAAAAACATTAGGCTGAGATAAAAATGTAGCAATAATGTGAAAAAAATCTAAACAACTTTTGATCTAATGTCACATTACCTATCACCAATTTTTTACCTTATGACAGCCGAAATTAGCTCACTAGCTCTACCGTGCGGATGTTAAATATTTTGTTTTTTAGGTGGATCTATTACGTCTCAAGAACTATTAGAAATCATCGACCACGAAGGTAAGTTTTGTTGTTAAAAAACTTTAAAAAATATCAATTTAAAATGGTCGTCTACATAACAAGAAAATAACTCAAATTTTAATCACATAAACGTAACAAGTCAGTTGTAATTCCATTATGACGCAATATATCATTTTTGTCAAAATGGCAATCTTGTACGATTACAAACTTTCCATTTTTTTAAATTCTAAGCCAATAATTTGCCAAAAAACTAATAACAAATTTATAATATTTAATTCTGTTAGAAAATGTTTGCAAATTACAAACTGAAAATAATTTCGATGCCATTTTATCTGCAACAATGAAGCATTCTGAATACGACCCAGAAATACAAAGCATCTCAAATCTTATACTTTCCTATGTTGCTTGTTTAAAAACCAAAAAGCAATATCGCGTTACTATGATCAGAGACAAAATAACTTTAATAATTCGAAACAAAACTCAGCTAACTGCATCACAAGTTAAATCTGTAGCTGGTGATCTTCGTACCCAGAAGAAATACCTGAAGTCCATTCTATTTTACTCGATCGCAATTATCTTATTCGAGGATAAAAACAACACGGACCATGATTTTAAGAATATGCAGTCGTGTGTTCGTGGAATACTGGATTCAGTTGAAGAAATGTTAGAAGAAGATCAAAACATGAAAAGTGTTGTGCAGCATCACGTGATCCCACTCATGCAAGAACTTAAATCGAGAATAGAAAACTTACCTGGAGTAAACGCCGAACTAAAAATTGTTAATTTGAGTCAATGTTTGGTAAATATCGGGTATTGCGAAGATATGGCAGATATCGACAACTTTTCAACAACTTCAGAGGGGGCTCAGATTAATGAATACGATCGAGAATAAACAAAAATATTTTGTTTACGGGAGTCTCTTAAACAACATGGGTGCGTGGTATGATCGCAAATCTCGATACAGCAAAGCAGTTTCTAAATACACCGAGGCAATCGAAGCTTACAAACAAGCTACTGATTGGGCAAATAATGGCGAAAAATAACGAATTATTAAGATAACTGAAAATAATTTATAAACCAGCAAAAAAAAGTTAAGCAAATAAAAGTCTATTTAAGTACATAACCAAACAAAATTCAACAAATTAGTTATTTTAAAACAACCTCAAATTATTTTAAATTTGTTACAAATCATGGTCCATACAAGTACAATACTAAAACCAAGTTTAACATATTGTTAAAGATCTTTTTGTTTAAATATTGTTTTGTTGTACATAACCATTAAATATAATTGCTTGTTTAATTATTGTTTTAAAATATGAATTTATGTTGTTTTTATATCCATTAATATTTAGTGATTATTGCTTGCGCGTAGTTATGCTTGAATAAATTTAAAAAAATTAAACTTTGTCCCCAATTGATACAATTAAGAGTTAAACATTATTCAAAATTAAATTTAACAAAATTCAAATAACTTGAGGCAAACAAAAACTCGTTCTAATAAGAACTAAACTTTGCAACCTTATTCAACTTATCCTGTACCAAGATAAAGTTAAAATATTATAAAGTTTTATCTTTCATTTAGATTAAAAATATCAGCAAATATTTTATTAAATAAATAAAATCATTGAAAAGTATTAATATGATAAAAAAAAAGGATAAAAATAATTTAAATTCGTATTTTTAAGAGCGTTTTTATTTCATTTTAGCACAATTTCAATATTTTAAACAAAAGACTTATTACGTTTCTCAAATATCAAGTTTAAATTCCTTTTACAACTACTGGTTCTCGTTTAAGCATGCAATGACGAACCCTGCATAGAATAAAAAGAGAACGAGGTAAACAAAACCAGTTAAGCGTAAAACGAACCCAGCCCCACTGTAGCGAAATATTCTTTTTGTCTATGTCAAAGTGCTAGCGTCTGTTAATATTATCGATACATTTTAAGTTTCAAAAATGGCAAACAACGACGTTCCACCGATTAATGTTCATATAAATGTTCATAGACATGATAACAGAGAGATAGAAACGAATATAGAACATGCAGGTAACTTTAAAACTTTAACTTAATTTGTGTATACAACACTTTAAACTTAAAATTAATATTTAATTTTGCAGACCAAGTTACTCAAAATGTCGTTCTTCAAGAAAATGCTAGAAATGAAGAAAATGCGGGTAATATTGGAGCAGACAACGTGACCGATTCGCAAATAACTGAGGCAGAATTGTCGTCGTCTATGTCACATTTAAGCACAACTGCAACCCAACCAAAACAACGAATTGGTAAGTTACACCGATATAAAAATAGATTTACAAAGTTTTTAGTTTTAAATACACTAACATTTAATAAAAAATAACAAATATAAAAAAAACTATGAAAAATAATGCAACTCAAATTCTTGATTTTCACTCCAATTACTTTCAACATCTCCTTACATTAATAGGTTTTTATAACTTATTAAAGAGTGTGTTATTTTAATCCATTCAAAAACATTAGGCTGAATTAAAAATGGTGTAGCAATAATGTGAAAAAAAACTAAACAACTTTTGATCTAATGCCACATTACTTATCACCTATTTTTTTACCTTATGACCGTCGAAATTAGCTCACTAGCTCTACCATGCGGATGTTAAATATTTTGTTTTTAAGGTGGATCTATCATGTCTCAAGAATTATTAGAAATCATCGACCACGAAGGTAAGTTTTGTTGCTTAAAAAACTTTAAAAAATATCAACTTAACAAAGTCCCCTACATAACAAAAAAATAACCTAAATTTTAATCACATAAACGTAACAAGTCAGTTGTAATTCCGGTAGCGTGAACCGGCAGCGTGGTGTAGTGATAAGAACTCTTGCTACACTACCATGAGGTCGTGGGTTCAATCCCCACTGATCTCAAGCTGTAGCGCCCTTGAGTAAGGTGCTATAAACAGTATAAACTCCTGCTGAGCCAGCACTTAATCAGCAGCATAATTACCGGGCAATTATAGTCTCTATAATATCCCAAACTGCCACAGGCAACTCGAGACTGGGTCGGAGTAACTGATGTTACTCTATGTTTAAGTCGCGCATTCGACTTTCCCACATCGAGGATAAAGATATATATACAAAAAAAAAAAAATTCCATTATGACGCAATATATCATTTTTTCAAAATGGCAACCTTGTACGGTTGCAAACTTTTTTATTTTTACAAATTCTAAGCCAATAATTTGCCAAAAAACTGATAACAAATTCATAATATTTAATTCTGTTAGAAAATGTTCACAAATTACAAAATGAAAATAATTTCGACGCCATTTTATCTGCAACAATGAAGCATTCTGAATACGACCTAGAAATACAAAGCATCTCAAATCTTATACTTTCCTATCTTGCTTGTTTAAAAACCAAAAAGTATTATCGCGTTACTCAGATCAGAAACAAAATAACTTTAATAATTCGAAACAAAACTCAGCTAACTGCATCACAAGTTAAATCTGTAGCTGATGATCTTCATGCCCAGAAGAAATACCTGAAGTCCATTCTATTTTACTTGATCGCATTTTCCTTATTCGAGGATAATAACGACCCGGACAATGATGTTGAGAATATTGGGTTGTGTGTTCGTGGAATAACGAATTCAGTTGAAGAAATGTTAAAGAAAGATCAAAACATGAAAAGTGTTGTACAGCATCACGTGATCCCACTCATGCATGAACTTAAATCGAGAGTGGAAAACTTACCTGGAGTAAACGACGAACTAAAAGTTGTTAAACTGAGTAAATGTTTGAGTCATATCGGATATTGCGAGGAGTTGGCAGATATCGACGACTTTCAAACAAATACAGAGGGGCTCAAATTAATGAATACGATCGAGAATAAACAAAAATATTTTGTTTACGGACAACTCTTAAACAACATTGGTTGGGGGTATAAAAGCAATTCTCGATACAGCGAAGCAGTCTCCAAATTCACCGAGGCAATCGAAGCTAAGAAACAAGTTACTGATTGGCCAAATGATGAAGAAAAACAACGAATTATCAATTTACCTGAAAATAATTTGAGAATCTGCAAGAAAAAGTTAAAAAAATAAAATTCCATATAAATACAAAACCCATCAAAATTCAACAAATCAGTTATTTTAAAACAACGCCAAATTATTTTAAATTTGTTACAAATCATGGTCCATACAAGTACAATACTAAAACCAAGTTCAACATATTGTTAAAGATCGTTTTGTTTAAATATTGTTTTGTTGTACATAACCATTAAATATAATTGCTTGTTTAATTATTGTTTTAAAATATGAATTTATGTTGTTTTTATATCCATTAATATTTAGTGATTATTGCTTGCGCGTAGTTATGCTTGAATAAATTAAAAAAAATTAAACTTTGTCCTCAATTGTTACAATCAAGAGTTAAACATTATCCAAAATTAAATTTAACAAAATCAAAATATACTTAAATATCGACCTTCAGATAACATTTGCCTGGCAAGCGAGCAATAACATTCACCCAAGCCTGTTAAAAACAAATGTTAAACTTTTTTGAATAAACATTTTAATGTTAAGAACTTAGACTTAGCAAAAAGTTCATATGATAGCTCTGTACATGGTCTTTTATGCCTAAAACCATGACTTGATTCCTACTGCTAAAAGTTGCATCCTATTGGAAAAATACCAGAGGTTCTGGGTTTGATTCCCACTGCTGGCATGTTGTAGCATCCTAAGTAAGACCTGAGGTCCTGAGTTTGATTCCCACTGCTGGCATGTTATAGCATCCTTGAGTAAAACCTGAGGTTCTTGGTTTGATTCTAATTGCTGACATGTTGTAGCATACTTAAGTAAGACCTGAGGTCCTGGGTTTGATTTTCACTGCTGACATGTTGTAGCATTCTTGGGTAAGATCTTATATTCTGGGTTTGATTCTTACTGCTGGCATGTTGTAGCACCCTTGAGTAAAACCTGAGGTTCTTGGTTTGATTCCCACTGCTGGCATGTTGTAGCATTGTTAGGTAAGACCTAAGATCTCGGGTTTGATTCCCACTGCTGGCATGTTGTAGCACCCTTAAGTAAGACATGAGGTTACAAGTTTAGTTTCTGCTGCTGGCATGTTATAGCAGCATTATTTAAAATATTGTAACACTTAATTAAAATATTACTTACAAATATATCGTTACATTTACCTTTTAATGCTGGAACATAAATTTCTTTTAATCTTAAAACTTCAAAATATTTTTCAATTGCTTCGTTGTGATATCCCAGCAGCCAGAAAATAAATTTAAAAAGTTAAGTCAATTTAGTAGTCTAAAATTCACATAATAACCCATATTAATTCACAAAAATAGCAACTTTACAGCTTTAACATAGACCAATTTGATTATTACAACCTTATTCTAGAAAAGTACAAAATAGAAGCAGTGGGGATCAAACCCAAGACCCCACATAATAAAATCCAGTATTTTCTATAATTGTGCCCTCTACTGATTTATTATAAAACACATCTTAACCCCATAATCACCTGTTTAATAGCTGCCATCTGGTACACAGCGTACACTGAAGAAGGATTAAGTTTGTGAGCTTGACTGAAGGACTTCCAAGCTGCAGTGTAACTTCCTCTGTTTAGATACCCTTCACCTAAGCATTCCCAGCATATACTATAACATTAAATATAATATTTATTATTTCCATATTATTTAAAAAAAAATTTTATGTTTTATTGGGTGAATTACAACAAGCATAGATTCGTTGTGACAATGTTTTTATTAATTTTTTGGTATATAAGTTTAACTTTGATGTGGGAAGGTCGAATGCGCGACTTAAACATAGAAAAACATCAGTTACCCCGACCCAGTCTCGAGTTGCTTTAAGCGGTTGGAAACATTATAGATTAAAATTGCCCAATAATTGATTAAATGTTGGCTCAGCAGGAGTTAATATTGTTTATAGCCCCTTACTCAAGGGCGCTACAGCATGAGAGCAGTGGGGATTGAACCATGATCTAATGTGTGGTGTAGCAAGTGTTCTTACCACTCCGCTAAGATGTTACAACCAGTAATTTAAAAGCAGCCAAAAACATGAACAAAATATTAGATTTTAATCAAGTATTTAGTTTATTATTTATATCCACTTACTAATCGCTGGCATCAGCTCTTAATGCAGCTTGAAAGCAAGTAATGGCACTCGTTGTTTCTTTAGTTTTTAACCGACATAATCCTAATCTTAACCAAGCCCATTTCTGTCCACCAGGAGCACTAGAGTTCGTGATTTTTTCGTACAATAGAATAGCAGAATCAAAATCACCTAAAATTTAAAAAACAAATTTGAATTGTAAATCATTAAAAAAAATTTTAGGATTAATTTTTTTATATATCTTTATCCTCGATGTGGAAAGGTCAAATGCGCGACCTAAACACAGAGTAACATTAGTTACCCTGACCCAGTATCGAGTTACCTGTGGCAGTTTGAGATATTATATAGATTATAATTGCCCGATAATTATAACGCTGATTAAGTGTTGGCTTAGCAGGATTTCACACCGTTTATATTGCCTTACTCAAGGGCGCTACAGCATGAGAGTAATGGGGATCGAACCAACGACCTCATGTAGTAAAACCAAGTGTTCTGACAAATACACCACTTATTAATCAAACCTTCATTGGTAAGCAGATCAGCTAATGCTGCTCCAGCTTGATCATTAAATGAATCCAAATCCAAACATTTCTGATAACATTTCTTGGCCCTCAACAAATCTTTACTAATATCTCTGTAGTAGTGACCAATGTACAAGAAACATTCAGCATTGTATGGCTCCAATTTGGCTGCCTAAAAATAAACTGGGTTAATACAAATCAATAGCCAGCCATACGATCAGCATTTTATTTGTTGTAATATGGTTGCAACTTTCAACTAATATTTGCTTAATAATTTACCCTCACACCACAAATAGCAGTTTTATTTTTTTGTAAGCCTGTAAATTGGACATATTATCTACTAAGCTGCATTATATAGAGATGGTGTAATATGTTTTACTACTAATTTACTGTAATAGAATAAGAGTAATTGCTACTTATTATTTTTCACATATTTAGAAAGTCAGTCTTCCCATATCAATTTAAATTCATAAAAGGTAAGAAGAATAGACAATATCCTAAAGTCAGTGATATTTTAAACCTGAAAAAATTAATTTAAGATGAACTAAATAAAATTTAAACAAATCCAACCTTTAAAAAAGTGGCCAGACATTTTGATTTATCTTTTCTGTACGCTTCATCTTTTTTCCACATTATTTTGGCTAAATAAAAATGGGAATCAAAACAGTTTGGATTTTCCTGGCAAAGTGTCGTCAGTTCAGTAATTACATCAACTTGGTCATTTTTCTAGAAATAAATATAATGATAAATTATAAATGTACAGGTTAACAATGTCATAAAATTTTCGTTACCCCGACCAATTTCAAGTTGGCAGTTTGAAATACTATAAATTTTTTTTGTATATATTTTTTTTTATATATCCGACCCAGTCTCGTGTTGCCTGTGACAGTTTGGGATATTATTGATTATAATTGCCCGATTATTATGCAGCTGATTAAGCGTTGGCTCAGCAGGAGTTTATACCGTTTATAGCGCCTTACTCAAGGGCGCTACAGCATGAGAGCAGTGGGGATCAAACCAAGGACCTCAAGTACTAAAATCAAGTGTTCTAACCACTACTACACCATGCTGCCAGAGCAATTAAACTTATATATATACAAACTTTACAACCACAACTTGTTTTAAGCTCATGTATATATTAATTGCCGGATTATGTCATTTATATAATTTGTATATTAAGTACAAAAATATTCACCAGAAAATGTAGATAAGTTGTTAAACTTTGTATAACTGGATTGTTGTTCACCAAACTTTGTCCAATTTCTAAATATTTCGCTGCATCTTCTAATTTGTTTAAACTTATCATTAATCTTGAGAACCCAATAAGAGATGGAATAGAATAAGGTTCAGCAGCTATCAACTGTTAAAAATTATTCAATATATTTAGATATCATAAATTTAAAATTAATTATGGTGGAAAGATAATATACACTAGTTCAATAAGAGACTATGAGTGTCCTTGAGTAAGGTGCTATAAACAGTATAAACTCCTGCTGAGCCAGCACTTAATCAACAGCTTACTTATCGGGCAATTATAATCTATAATATCCCAAACTGCCACAGGCAACTCGAGACTGGGTCGAAGTAACAATTGTTACTCTATGTTTAAGTCATGCATTCGACTTTCCCACATCGAGGTTAAATAAATATACAAAAAAAATTGTTTAAGTGAAACTAAACCAAAAACTTACTTTCTCATAAACATCGATGGCCGATGTTTTAGTTGAAAGATTATGAGAATTACTGAGTGCTTCAGCCTCACATTTCATTATTTCAATTTTAATTTCAGATATCTTTGAAATCTTAACCAACCAAGTTATATTGGTTACCTTATTTTCTTCAACAGATTTGCATAACTGTAAAGCTAACCTAAAAAAATAATTTAAATTGAATTTTTAGTCAATTTTTAAAAGTCAGCAGCGTGGTGTAGTGGTTAGAACACTTGGCTTCACAATATAAGGTTATAGGTACGATCCCCAAAGCTCTCATGCTATAGCGCCCTTATATAAGGCACTATAAATGTTATTCCAAACCACCTTAGTCAACTTGAGACTGGGTCAGGGTAACAAATGTTACTCTATGTTTAGGTTGTAAATTTAGCCTACCAACATTAAGTATAGAAATTTACAGCAAAAAAATGAGTTTGAAACGTCAAAATGGCCAAAAACAAAAAACAAATTCTACCTTGTTTTGTCCTGTGCTGTGAAGTATTGATGCAGGTAAATATATCCCTTATTCAAGCAAGTATAAGCTGGCAAAAAATCAGGACAAACTTTCAACCCTTTCTCTAATAACTCAACAACTTGTTGGTAATTTTGTTTTCCCTTTTTATAGAAGTTATAAGCAGTTAATATATCCTTGTATAGACCATTATAATTGGAGATATGTTGGTTGTAGGTGTCCAATGATATATTAAGATTATCTGAAAATAAAATGTAAAGCATTTTACATAAATTATTTTTATATTGTTAAAAACATGGTGTAGTGGTTAGAACACTTGCTATACCACAATGAGGTCGTGGGTTCGATCCCCACTGCTCTAATGCTGTAGCACACATAAGTAAGGCTCTATAAACGGTACAAACTCCTGCTAAGCCAACACTTACTCAGCAATTTAAATAATTATAATCTATAATATCCCAAACTGCTAAAGGCAACTTGGGACTGGGTCAGGGTATTAAATGTTACTCTATGTTTAGGTCATAAAGTCATCCTTCCCACATTGAGGATAAATTAATACAAAAAAACTCTAGACTGGTGGTGTAAGTAAATAATATTTTTATATTCAGGCATTAAAATTAACCATATAAGAATAAATAAAAATTTACCGAATCCATTCTGCAGTTGAATCTGAACTAAGATATCCATCGCAAATTGGGAATCAGATTTTAACATTTCTTGACAAGTTTCAATAAAATCTTTAACAAAATCATCAAGAAATATCCTGGGTGAAGTTAACAGAGCTGATCTTAAAGCTTTTTCTTTGTCCAATATTTGTATGTCTGGTAGATCACAATATTGAACAACTGATTGTAAAATCTGTGAATAAAATAATTGTATAACAAAATAACATTAATTAAAAAATTTATGGGATAATTTGGTTATGTTAAAACAAATGTTTTTAAAATATGAATAAAAATTGATTATTTTTAAATCATCTAGATATAAAACAAAGCTTAGTGAACAATATATTTGTATGTTTAATTTATGGACCTACAAAATAAATAAAACTGCCATTTGTTGTGTACACAAATAATCAGGGAAACTATTACTTGAAAATTGCAACCATTTTATGCTAATTGAAATGCCGACCATAGGGCAGGCTATCTACTAGTATATATGGCAAGTGTAAGCCTAAAATACTAAATGTTATTATTAAAACTTACAAACTTAAAATATTCTTTTAGCCCCAAACCATGATTTTTACATGCTACAATAACATCAATGACGAATTTTAAAAATGTTTTGTTATTTTCACATGATTTAACCAATTCGGAATTTTCTTTTAATATTTTTATTGCTTCTTTATAGTTTTCAATTTGGCAATAACTTTTTGAAAGAATTGTGATAATATCAAGAATTTTGTCTGCATTTGATCTGCGAAAAAAATACATTTTTAAAACTAAATTAATATCCTTTAGTTTAAAAAATGATTAAAAATTTAAAAAAAATTGAAGTTTAAAAAATAATATATATTTTTTTAAATAAACCAGTCAGCGAAGTGTAGTGGTTAGAACATTTATTACTCTATATGAGGTCCTGGGTTCGATCCCCACTGCTCTTATGCCGAGTAAACTCTTAATTACCAGCTTGATTAACAGGCATTATAATCTATAATATCCCAAACTGTCGTAGGCAACTTGAGACTGGGCCGGGTTAACTCATGTTATTCTATGTTTAGGCCATGAAGTTGACCTTCCAACATCGAGGATAAATTTATATTTATTGTTAATAGCACCCAAAAGCGACAATTAAACAAAACATAAAACCTTACTTATCAGATAGGCACATCAAATTTTCATAAGCAAAAATCTTGTCTTTAATATTTTCTTTCATTAAATTCCCCTTCCAATGTTTTGTAAACAGGTTTCCCAATCCATGGTAAGCTAACACTTCATCAGGTGATAACTTAATAGCAGAATGGTAAGACTCGATTGAGTTTTTGAGTTGAGATAACTCAGCATAACTCAAGCCAAGGAAAACATGAGCGTTGTAGTTGTGGGGGTCGCTGTCTAAAACCTCCTGGATTAAGAACAAAAAACAAAGTTAATTTTTAGGTTTTGTCAATGTAGAATGTTAAAATATTATTGGTTTTATAAAATCAATTCTTGTTATTAACAATGCATCTGACATAAAGCAGTTAAATCATGTTTTAAAATGAGTTTAACTACGCTTTAAAATAGGCTTTAATGAAATTTTTCTACTATTTTTGCCAACTTTTTAAAAAAATATACCAAAAAATGTTATTATTTTTGTTCACTAATTTACAGCTTTTGAAAACTGGTTTAAAACCTGTTTAAGCATCTATGTAAGAAGATTTAGTAAGGTTTTATTGGTTGTATAAAGTTATTATGATCAATATTAGTAAGTTTAAAGTTTTTTGTTTAAAATTTTTTTTGTGATTTGTCATGATCTCATACCTTGTGTAATAAGTTATATATATTTAGTTGTCGAAAAATCATTACTTACATTACAATGTGTAATTGCTCCTTCGAAGTTTTTCTTCTGAATTTCCTGTTTGGCAAGTTTTAAAGCAACTTTAACTTTTTTACTTGACATTATTTAAAAATAATCTAAATTCATTTAAAAAATATAAAAAAATATTATTTTCAAAATCGGCAAATTTAAAATAAACTTTCTAAAACAAAACAGCGATTAATACCAAAAAGATTTTAACTTCGCGTTTAATATAAGGACTAAAAATTATTTATGCTCTTAACTTTTCATTGTAAATTAAATATTTTGATACCATATTGCAGGCTAGTCAACTTAGTAATTGTTAGATTCACAATTATCAAGAAAGCGCTGACATAGAAGCAGTGGGAATTAAACCCAAGACCTTGTGTAGTCAAGCTTTGAATCATTACCGAGTGCTTGAAAATGATAGAAATGATTAATATTATTATTTATGACATCATTTAACATTTAACTTCTTGCATTTAAAATGATTAAAATTGTTGGTAGTATATCAAGAATGTTTATCATTAATAACTATGACATCACTATTTATGACATCATCACCTCTGACATCACTGTTATGACATCAGCACTCAATCATCCCTCCAAGTCACTTCAACTTCATCGGTTCGAAACCTTTGCGTACACCAAGAATCTTCTAACAGAGTTTGCTTGTCAATTAAATTAAACCCCGATCTGAACATCTCCCAACCTGCCTGGGCTATCATTGCCCCGTTATCAATACAAAACCTCATATCAGTGGCATACAACTTTGCCCCTCTCTCCTGAGCCATAACTTCCATCATTTCCTGAAGTCGCAAGTTACAACCCACCCCTCCTACTATTAAAACTTCTTCGGACCCACAATGTGACATCGCTCGTTCGGTAATTTCAACCAGCATAGCAAAGAGGGTTTCTTGTAGAGAATAACATAAATCTTCAGGTGAATATTCGTGTTTTTTGCTCCGACCTAAATCCTCAATAAACGAAAGAATCCCCGAAAATGACACGTCCATACCTTTTACTGTATAGGGTAGTGAGATATACTTGCTCCCTTTCTTAGCAGTTTGTTCGATATTAAACCCAGGACTTGGGTCATTTGAAATATGAAAAATTCTTGCAAAGCGATCGAGACAGTTACCGACAGCAATATCAATCGTTTCACCAAATATTCGATATCTGTTCTCAGAATAAGCTATCACTTAAGTATTACCCCCAGATACATACAACACAGTTGGGTTATGTGACCCCGTAATTAACCGTCCCATTTCTATATGGGCAATACAATGGTTAACCCCAATTAAAGGTTTATTCCATATTTGTGCCAGAGTTCTTGCTACCACTGCTACTGACACTAAAGGAGCACCCATGCCAGGACCTTTAGTGTACGCAATACAATCAATATCCTTGTAAGTTAACTTTGCTTCGTCCAGAGCTTGTTTAAGAATCGTTAGAATCCATTTTCGATGATGTTCTGCTGTTTCGCGCGGTAAAAAACCCTCGCCAGGCGGTGTGACGTAGGTATGCCGTGGATTTGATAACACCTCCCCGTCTCTAATTATCCCGATCCCTAATTTATTAGCACTCCCTTCAAATCCTATCACAGTCAACGTCATAGTTTGTGATTAAATCAACTTTATTAAAAAAATATAAATTTGTTGAAAACGAAAACATGATGTAAGACGGGAAATCCCCTAATAAATCTCGGTTATTTTTTTAAATTTATCCTCAAAGTTTATACTCAAGCATTATTTCAACCGATACAACTAATGACAAAATTGAATCTCTATTATATTTTTAATTTTATAAAAAATAAAATCTGAACTAATTTATTAAAATTAAGCATGAAAAGGTTACGTAAAATTTCACGGGATTTCAGTTTACGTACACTTAAATGGGAAGGAGAAAACTCATATAACGTAAACGCGTAGCTTTTTATCATTGACGTAAAAAAGACCTTAACATACAATAACATTAGTTACCTCGTCCTAGTGGCAGTGATGGAATATTAAAGACTATAATTGCTGCTGATTTAGTGTTGGCTCAGCAGGAGTTTATATTACACATGAGGTCGTGGGTTCAATTCCCGCTTGTCTAATGCTGTAGCGCCCTTGAGTGAGGCGCTATAAACGGGACGAACTGCTGAGCCACACTTAATCAGTAGCATAATTATCGGGTAAATATAATCTATGATATCCCAAACTGCCAGAGGCAACTCAAGACTGGGTCGGAGTAACTGATGTTACTCTATGTTTAGGTCGCGCATTCGACTTTCCCACATCAAGAATAACGATAAATACAAAAAAAAATGTTTAAAGCGCCAACTGAATATTTGTTGGCAGGTACCGACAAGCTTTCAATATATACAATAAGGCTCAGATGGCTGAAAGGAACGAGAATAAACGATTATATTCAGTCTACGGAACTTTCTTAAACAACACTGGTGCGTTGTTCGACCGCTAATTACAAAAGAAAGAAGCAGTTTCGAATTACACCAATAACAACCCTAGCATTGAAACAGAGAGGTAACTAGGGAAACGATATCGCTATATTATAAGGCCGGTGCCTTGGTGATGAATTCATTTTTGTTCGCGACAATCCAACGAAAAGCTAGCATCTGGTAATACTAAGCATATTTTTAAAGTTTTAACAAACTGCAAAATGGCGAATAACGACATTCAACCGATTAATGTTCAAGTTAACGTTTATAAACAAGATAACAGAGAGATAGGAATGCAAGTAGAACATGCAGGTAACTTTAAACTTTAACTTAATTTGTGTAAGCAACATTTAAACTTAAAATTAATATTTGACAATATTGTTGCAGACCAAGTTACCCACTATACAATTCCACAAGAAAATGCTAGAAATGAAGAAAATGCGGGTAATATTGGAACAGATAACGTGACCGATTCGCAAACAACTGAGGCAGAATTATCGTCGTCTATGTCACATTTAAGCACAACTGCAACCCAACCAAAACAACAATTTGGTAAGTTACCCCGATATAAAAATAAATTCACAAAGTTTTCAGTTTTAAATACACTAACATTTAATAAAAAACAAATATAAAAAAACTATGAAAAATAATGCGACTCAAGCCGATCGGCAGCGTGGTGTAGTGGTAAGAACGCTTGCTACACCACATATGGGGTCGTGGGTTCAATCCCCACTGATCTCATGGTGTAGCGCCCTTGAGTAATGCGCTATAAACCGGTCTTACTAAAATACGCCCGGGGGACCCGGGGTATGTGCGGAAATCGCGGGGTGAGTCCAAGAGCTTCGGTGGTATTTATTTAAGTCCCATGGTGTTTATATGAGGCCCGGGCTATTAATATAAGTCCAGATCGGTTTATACGAGTTTTTATGAGGCCCGGAAGTGTTTAAATAAGGCCCGAGGTTTTTATACAAATTTTTATGGGGCCCAGGGTGTTAAAAAGTTGCGCTGGGTCTTTTATACAAGACCCGAGGCGATTTATCAAGTTTATATAAGGTACGGGGTGTTTATATGATGCCCGGGGTGTTTTATACGAATTTTTATGAGGCCCGGGGTGTTAAAATAAGGGCAGGAGTGTTTTATACGAGTTTTTATGAGGCCCGGGGTGTTTAAATGAGGCCCGAGGTGTTTTATACGGATTTTTATGAGGCCCGGGTGTTAAAATGAGGCCCGGGGTGTTTTATACAAATTTAAATGAAGTCCGGGGTGTTTAAATAAAGCCCGAGGTGTTTAAATAAGGCCAGGGTGTTCAAATGATACCCGGGGTGTTTTATACGAATTTTTATGAGGCCCGGGGTGTTAAAATAAGGGCAGGGGTGTTTTATACGAGTTTTTATGATGCCCGGGGTGTTTAAATGAGGCCCGGGGTTTTTATACAAGTTTATATGAGGCCCGGGGTGTTTAAATAAGGCTTGGTGTGTTTTATACGAGTTTATATGATGCCCGGGGTGTTTTATACGAGTTTATATGAATCCCTGGATGTTAAAATAAGGTCAGGGGTGTTTTATACAAATTTATATGAGGTCCGGGGTGTTAAAATAAGGGCAGGGGTGTTTTATACAAACTTATATGAGGCCCGGGATGTTTTATACAAGTTTATATGATCCTGGGGTGTTCAAATGATTTCCGGGGTGTTTTATACGAATTTTTATGATGCCCGGGGTGTTAAAATAAGGGCAGGGGTGTTTTATACGAGTTTTTATGAGGTCCGGGGTGTTAAAATAAGGGCAGGGGTGTTTTATACAAATTTTTATGAGGCCCGGGGTGTTTAAATGATGCCCGGGGTGTTTTATACAAATTTTTATGAGGCCCGGGGTGTTTAAATGATGCCCGCGGTATTTATACGAATTTTTATGAGGCCCGGGGTGTTTAAATGATTCCCGGGGTGTTTTATACGAATTTTTATGAGGCCCGGGGTGTTTAAATGAAGCCCGGGGTGTTTTATACGAATTTTTATGATTCCCGGGGTGTTTAAATGAGGCCCAAATGAGGCCTAGTTTGTTTAAATAAGGCACGAGGTGTTTAAATAAAGCCCAGGGTGTTTAAATAAGTCCAGGGGTGTTTAACTAAGGCCCGGGGTTTTTAAATAAGTCTTCGGGTGTTTTATACGAGTTTTTATGAGGCCTGGGGTGTTTAAATGAGGCCCAAATGAGGTCTAGTGTGTTTAAATAAGGCACGGGGTGTTTAAATAAATCCCGGGGTGTTTGAATAATTCCCGGGGTGTTTAAATAAGTCCCGGGGTGTTTAAATAAGGCTTCGGGTGTTTTATACGAGTTTTTATGAGGCCCGCGGTGTTTAAATGATGCACGGGGTGTTTAAATAATGCTTGGGGTGTTTTATACGAGTCTTTTTGACGCCCGGGGTGTTTAAATGAGGCCGGGGGGGGGTGTTTAAATAAGGCTTGGGGTGTTTTATACAAGTTTTTATGAGGCCCGGGGTGTTCAAATGAGGCCCGGGGTGTTTTATACGATTTTTTATGATGCTCTGGCGTGTTTATATGAGGCCCGGGGTGTTTGAATAAATCCCGGGGTATTTTATACGAGTTTATATAATCCCCGGGGTGTTTTATACGAGTTTATATAATCCCCGGGGTGTTTTATACGAGTTTATATAATCCCCGGGGTGTTTTATACGAGTTTATATAATTCCCGGAGTGTTTTATACGAATTTTTATGAGGCCCGGGATATTTTATACAAATTTTTATGAGGCCCGGGGTGTTTTATACGAGTTTATAAATAATAAGGCCCGGTGTTTTGGCCAGGGCGGCCGGGGTTTTAAAATAAGGCCCGGTGTTTTATATAAGTTTATATAAAGGCCGCGTTTATATAAGGCTCTAGTTGTTTGTTTTAACATCGAAAAAAATTTCAATTTTCAATTTTTTTTGAATTAAATCGACCATCGAATTTTTTTTGGTCAACAAAACTTTATGCATAAAATATATAGGCATATTAAAAGCAACAAACTACCATATTTTCAATATTGTATAAAAATACCACAGAAAAAGAGTTAAACAATAGACCTGAAAAAAACTATTTTGGCAAGATTGTCGTTTTTCCGTTGCCACAACATTTTTGTGTCGTTTTTTTTTCTTCTTGTAACGTGTTCTGATTAAATCTCGCAATTATACAAACCTTATATGGCACACTTTACATGTAAAAACTACAATTCTACTTTTAATTAGCTGATAATTTTATTACGTGATTTATTGCTATACATGTGTTATTTGTCCAATTTCAGAATTTGACTGTAAATTTGATTTGCAAGCCTTTAAGTTGTGCCAATAATATTAGCGAAATATCACAAACATTTTGAAATCTTATTAAGATTTTTAAGTTTTTTTACAAATAGTGCAATACTTTGTGTTATAGGATGCTTTTTTTAATAAAGCAGGCCTCATATTAACACATCGGGCTTTATATAAAAACCCCGGGCTCCATATAAACACCCCGGGGCTCATATATACACCCAGGGCCTTATATATACACCTAGGACCTTATATAAACTTGTATAAAACACCCCGGGCATTATATAAACACCTCAGGCTTCATATAAACACCCAGGCATCATATAAGCACCCCGGGACCCATATAAACACTCCGGGCCTCATATATACACCCAGGGCCCCCGGGCTTTTTTTTTTATTTAAACACCCCGGGCTTTATTTAAACACCCCGGGCCTTATTTAAACACACTAGGCCTTATTTAAACACCCCGGGCCTTATTTAAACACCCGAAGCCTTATTTAAACACCCCGGGATTTATTTAAACACCCCGGGATTTATTTAAACACCCCGGGCCTTATTTAAACACACTAGGCCTCATTTGGGCCTCATACAAATACCTCGGGCCTTATATAAACACCTCAGGCTTCATATAAGCACCCCGGGCCCCATATAAACACTCCGGGCCTCATATATACACCCAGGGCCTTATATATACACCAAGGGCCTCATATAAACTGGTATAAAGCACCGGAGCCTCATTTAAACTTGTATAGAACACCTCGGGCCGCAGATAAACACCCCGGGCCTTATTTAAACACCCCGGGCCCCATATAAACTCGATAAAGCGACACGGACGTTGTATAAAAGACCCCTGGGCTAATTTAAACACCCCGAGACTTATAAAAACTCGTATAAATCACCATGGGCCTTATTTAAACACCCCAAGTCTCATAAAAATTTATATAAAAACCTCGGGCCTTATTTAAACACTTTTGGGTCTCATAAAAACTCGTATAAACCGATCTGGAATTATATTAATAGCCCGGGCCTTATATAAACACCATGGGACTTAAATAAATACCACCGAAGCTCTAGGACTCACCCCTTGCCTTCCGCACATACCCCGGGTCCCCCGGGCCTACCCCAGGCGTATTTTAGTACGACTCCTATAAACAGTATAAACTCCTGCTGAGCCAGCACTTAATCAGCAGCTTAATTATCGGGCAATTAGAATCTATAATATCCCAAACTACCACAGGAAACTCGAGACTAGGTCGAAGTAACTGATGTTACTCTATGTTTAGGTTGTGAATTCGATGTTCCCACATCGAGGATAAAGATATATACAAAAAAATTTATTGATTTTCACTCTATTTTTTTTTTAATATCTCCTTACACTAATACGTTTTTATAACTTATTATAGAGTGTATTATTTTATTCTATCAAAAACATTAGGCTAAAACAAAAATGGTGTAGCATTAATGTAAAAAAAACTAAACAACTTTTGATCTAACATCACATTACCTATCACCAATTTTTTACCTTATGACAGTCTAAGTTAGCTCACTAGCTCTACCGTGCGGATGTTAAATATGTTGTTTTTTAGGTGGATCTATCACGTCTCAAGAACTATTAGAAATCATCGACCGCGAAGGTAAGTTTTGTTGTTAAAAAA
This sequence comes from Corella eumyota, assembly GCF_963082875.1. Classification (NCBI taxonomy): domain Eukaryota; kingdom Metazoa; phylum Chordata; class Ascidiacea; order Phlebobranchia; family Corellidae; genus Corella; species Corella eumyota. The sequence continues at coordinate 14,988,921 of NC_137494.1, read as the reverse complement.
AACTTTAAAAAATATTAACTTAACAAAGTCCCTACATAACAAAAAAATAACCCAAATTTTAATCACATAAACGTAACAAGTCAGTTGTAATTCCGGTAGCGTGAACCGGCAGCGTGGTGTAGTGATGAGAACTCTTGCTACACTACCATGAGGTCGTCGGTTCAATCCCCACTGATCTCAAGCTGTAGCGCCCTTGAGTAAGGTGCTATAAACAGTATGAACTCCTGCTGAGCCAGCACTTAATCAGCAGCATAATTACCGGGCAATTATAGTCTCTATAATATCCCAAACTGCCACAGGCAACTCGAGACTGGGTCGGAGTAACTGATGTTACTCTATGTTTAAGTCGCGCATTCGACTTTCCCACATCGAGGATAAAGATATATATACAAAAAAAAAAAAATTCCATTATGACGCAATATATCATTTTTTTCAAAATGGCAACCTTGTACGGTTGCAAACTTTTTAATTTTTACAAATTCTAAGCCAATAATTTGCCAAAAAACTGATAACAAATTCCTAATATTTAATTCTGTTAGAAAATGTTTACAAATTACAAACTGAAAATAATTTCGACGCCATTTTCTCTGCAACAATGAAGCATTCTGAATACGACCTAGAAATACAAAACATCTCAAATCTTATACTTTCCTATGTTGCTTGTTTAAAAACCAAAAAGTATTATCGCGTTGCTCAGATCAGAGACAAAATAACTTTAATAATTCGAAACAAAACTAAGCTAACTGCATCAGAAGTCGACTCTGTAGCTAATGATCTTCGTACCCAGAAGAAATACCTGAAGTCCATTCTATTTAACTCGATCGCATTTTCCTTATTTAAGGATAATAACAACCCGGACAATTGTGTTAAGAATATGAAGTCGTGTGTTTATTGGATAAAGAATTCAGTTAAAGAAATGTTAAAAGAAGATCAAAACATGAAAAGTGTTGTACAGCATCACGTGATCCCACTCATGCATGAACTTAAATCGAGAGTGGAAAACTTACCTGGAGTAAACGCCGAACTAAAAGTTGTTCAACTGAGTAAATGTTTGAGTGATATCGGGAATTGCGAGGGGTTGGCAGATATCGACGACTTTCAAACATATACAGAGGGGCTCAGATTGATGAATACGATCGAGAATAAACAAAAATATGAAGTTTACGGAGTCCTCTTAAACAACATTGGTTGGTGGTATCATCGCAATTCTCAATACAGCAAAGCGGTTTCTAAATACACCGAGGCAATTAAAGCTTACAAACAAGTTACTGATTGGCCAAATGATGAAGTAAAACAAAGAAATATCAATTTCTCTGAAAATAATTTGAGAATCTGCAAGAAAAAGTTAAAAAAATAAAATTCCAATTAAATATAAAACCCAGCAAAATTCAACAAATTAGTTTTTTAAAACAACGCCAAATTATTTTAAATTTGTTACAAATCATGGTCCATACAAGTACAATACTAAAACCAAGTTTAACATATTGTTAAAAATCTTTTTGTTTAAATATTGTTTTGTTGTACATAACCATTAAGTATAATTGCTTGTTTAATTATTGTTTTAAAATATGAATTTATGTTGTTTTTATATCCATTAATATTTAGTGATTATTGCTTGCGCGTAGTTATGCTTGAATAAATTTAAAAAACGTTAAACTTTGTCCTCAATTGTTACAATCAAGAGTTAAACATTATTCAAAATTAAATTTAACAAAATCAAAATATACTTAAATATCGACCTTCAGATAACATTTGTCTGGCAAGCGAGCAATAACATTCACCCAAGCCTGTTAAAAACAATAGTTAAACTTTTTGAATAAACATTTTAATGTTAAGAACTTGGACTTGGCAAAAAGTTTATATGATAGCTCTGTACATGGTCTTTTATGCCTAAAACCATGACTTGATTCCTACAGCTAAAAGTTGCATCCTATTGGAAAAATACCAGAGGTCCAGGGTTTAAATTCCACTGCTAGCATGTTGTAGCATCCTTAGTAAGACCTGAGGTTCTGGGTTTAATTCTAACTGCTGGCATGTTGTAGCATCCTTAGTAAGACCTGAGGTTCTTGGTTTGATTCTAATTGCTGAGATGTTGTAGCATACTTAAGTAAGACCTGAGGTCCTGGGTTTGATTTCCACTGCTGACATGTTGTAGCATTCTTGGGTAGGATCTTATATTCTGGGTTAGATTCCAACTGATGGCATTTTATGGCACCCTTTAGTAAAACCGGAGGTTCTTGGTTTGGTTCCCATGTTGTAACATTGTTAGGTAAGACCTAAGATCTCGGGTTTGATTTCCATTGCGGGCATGTTGTAGTATTCTTAAGTAAGACCTGAGGTTCTTGGTTTGATTCCCACTGCTGGCATGTTGTACCATTGTTAGGTAAGACCTAAGATCTCGGGTTTGATTCCCACTGCTGGCATGTTGTAACACCCTTAAGTAAGACATGAGGTCACAAGTTTAGTTCCTGCTGCTGACATGTTATAGCAGCATTATTTAAAATATTGTAACACTTAATTTAAATATTACTTACAAATATAATGTTACATTTACCTTTTAATGCTGGAACATAATTTTCTTTAAATTTTAAAACTTCAAAATATTTTTCAATTGCTTCGTTGTGATATCCCAGTAGCCAGAAAATAAATTTAAAAGTTAAGTCAATTTAGTAGTCTAAAATTCACACAATAACCCATATTAATTCACAAAAATAGTAACTTTACAGCTTAAACATGGGATAATTCGATTTTACAACCTTATTTTAAGTAGGTACAAAATAGAAGCAGTGGGGATCAAACCCAAGACCCCACATAATAGGATCCAATGTTGTTTACAATTGTGCCCTCTACTGATTTATTATAAAACACATCTTAACCCCATAGTCACCTGTTTAATAGCTGCCATCTGGTACACAGTGTACACTGAAAAAGGATTAAGTTTGTGAGCTTGACTGAAAGACTTCCAAGCTGCAGTGTAACTTCCTTTGTTTAGATACCCTTCACCTAAGCATTCCCAGCATATACTATAACATTAAATATAATATTTATTTCCATATTATTTAAAAAAAAAATGTTTTATTGGGTGAATTACAACACGCATTTATTCGTTGTGACAATGTTTTTTTTATTTATTTTTTGGTATATAAATTTAACTTTGATGTGGGAAGGTTGAATGCGCGACCTAAACATAGAGTAACATCAGTTACTCCGACCCAGTCTTAAGTTGCCTGTGGCAGTTTGGGATAATATAGATTATAATTGCCCGATAATTAAGTTGCTGATTAAGTGCTGACTCAGCAGGACTTCATATTGTTTATAGCACCTTACTCAAGGGCGGTACAGCATGAGAGCAGTGGGGATTGAACCATGACATAATGTGTGGTGTAGCAAGTGTTCTTACCCCTACGTTAAGATGTTACAACCAGCAACTTAAAAGCAGCCAAAAACATGAACAAAATATTAGATTTTAATCAAGTATTTAGTTTATTATTTATATCCACTTACTAATCACTGGCATCAGCTCTTAACGCTGCTTGAAAGCAAGTTATAGCTCTCGTTGTTTCTTTAGTTTTTAACCGACATAATCCTAATCTTAACCAGGCCCATTTTTGTCCACCAGGGGCACTAGAGTTCGTGATTTTTTCGTACAATAGAATAGCAGAATCAAAATTACCTAAAATTTAAAAAACAAATTTGAATTGTAAATCATTAAAAAAAATTTTAGGATTAATTTTTTTTCACATTTATTTATTCTTGATGTGGGAAGATCAACTTCACAACTTTAACGTAAAGTAACATCAGTTACCTCAACCCAGTCTCCTGTTGACTTTGGCAGTTTGGGATATTATTGATTATAAATGCCCGATAATTAAGCTGCTGATTAAGCGTTGGCTCAGCAGGATTTCACACCGTTTATAGCGCCTTAATGAAGGGCGCTACAGCATGAGAGTAATGGGGATCAAACCAACGACCTCATGTAGTAAAACCAAGTGTTCTGACAAATACACTCATTATTGATCAAACCTTCATTGGTAAGCAGATCAGCTAATGCTGCTCCAGCTTGATCATTAAATGGATCCAAATCCAAACATTTCTGATAACATTTCTTGGCCCTCAACAAATCTTTACTAATATCTCTGTAGTAGTGAGCAATGTACAAGAAACATTCAGCATTGTATGGCTCCAACTTGGCTGCCTAAAAATAAACTGGGTTAATACAAATCAATAGCCAGCCATTCGATCAGCATTTTAATTGTCATAATATGGTTACAACTCTCAACTAATATTTGCTTGATAATTTACCCTCACACCACAAATAGCAGTTTTATTTTTTTGTAAGCCTGTAAATTGGACATATTATCCACTAAGCTCCATTATATAGAGATGGTGTGATATGTTTTACTACTAATTTACTGTAATAGAATAAGTGTAACTGCTACTTATTATTTTTCAAATATTTAGAAAGTCAGTCTTCCCATATCAATTTAAATTCATAAAAAAAGAGAAAAATAGACAATATCCTAAGGTCAATGATACTTTAAACCTGAAACAATTAAATTAAGATGAACTAAATGAAATTTAAACAAATCCAACCTTTAAAAAAGTGGCCAGACATTTTGATTTATCTTTTCTGTACGCTTCATCTTTTTTCCACATTATTTTGGCTAAATAAAAATGGGAATTAAAACAGTTCGGATTTTCCTGGCAAAGTGTTATCAGTTCAGTAATAACTTCAACTTGGTCATTTTTCTAGAAATAAATATAATGATAAAAATTATAAATGTACAGGTAAACAATGTCATAAATTTTCGTTACCCTGACCCAGTCTCGAGTTGCCTATGCCAGTTTCAATTTTATAATTTATTTTGTATATTTCTTTATCCTCGATGTGAAAAAGTCTAATGCGCGACCTAAACATAGAGTAACATAAGTTACTCCGACCCAATCTTAAGTTGACTTTGCCAGTTTGGAATTTTATAGATTAAAGTTGCCCGATAATTAAGCTGCTGATTAAGTGCTGGCTCAGCAGGAGTTCATATTGTTTATAGCGCCTTACTTAAGGGCGCTACAGCAAGAGAGCGGTGGGGATCGATCCCAGAACCTCATCGAGTGTAGGAAGTGTTCTAACAACTATGACACCATACTGCCCGAGCAATTAAACTTATATATATACAAACTTTACAACCACAACTTGTTTTAAGCTCATGTATATATTAATTGCCGAATTATGTCATTTATATAATTTGTATATTCAGTACAAAAATATTTACCAAGAAATGTAGATAAGTTGTTAAACTTTCTATAACTGGATTGTTGTCCATTAAACGTTGTCCAATTTCTAAATATTTCGCTGCTTCTTTCAATTTGTTTAAACTTATCATTAATCTTGAGATCCCAATAAGAGATGGAATACAATTGGGTTCAGCAGCTATCAACTAATAAAATATATTTTAATATATTTAGATATCAAAAATTTAAAATCAATTTTGATTGACGGAAATGTTAAAATACACTAGATTAAGAAGAAGCCATGAGTGCCATAAGAGGCGCTAAAAACAGTATAAATTTTTGCTGAGCCAGCACTTAATCAGCAGTTTAGTTATAGGGCAATTATAATTAATAATATCCCAAACTGCCACAGGCAACTCGAGACTGGGTCGAAGTAACAATTGTTACTCTATGTTTAAGTCACGCATTCGACTTCTTTCCCACATCGAGGTTAAATAAATATACAAAAAAAATTGTTTAAGTGAAACTAAACCAAAAACTTACTTTCTCATAGACATCGATGGCCGATGTTTTAGTTGAAAGATTATGGGAATTACTGAGTGCTTCAGCCTCACATTTCATTATTTCAATTTTAATTTCAGATATCTTTGAAATCTTAACCAACCAAGTTATATTAGTTACCTTATTTTCTTCAACAGATTTGCATAACTGTAATGCTAACCTAAAAAAATAATTTAAATTGAATTTTTAGTCAATTTTTAAAAGTCAGCAGCGTGGTGTAGTGGTTAGAACACTTGGCTTTACTACATAAGGTCATAGGTACGATCCACAAAGCTCTTATGCTATAGCGCCCTTATATAAGGCGCTATAAAGGGGCCGCCCTTTTAAAAGGGGTAATAAATGTTATTCCAAACCACCTTAGTCAACTTGAGACTGGGTCAGGGTAACAAATGTTACTCTATGCTTAGGTTGAAAATTTAGTCTACCAACATTAAGTATAGAAACAAAAATGAATTTGAAACGTCAAAATGGCCAAAAACAAAAAACAAATTCTACCTTGTTTTGTCCTGTGCTGTAAAGTATTGATGAAGGTAAATATATCCCTTATTCAACCAAGTATAAGCTGGCAAAAAATCAGAACAAACTTCCAACCCTTTCTCCAATAACTCAACTATTTGTTGGTAACTTTGTTTCCCCTTTTTATAGAAGTTATAAGCAGTTAATATATCCTTGTATTGACCATTATAATTGGAGATATGTTGGTTGTAGGTGTCCAATGATATATCAAGATTATCTGAAAATAAAATGTAAAACATTTTACATAAATTATTTTTATATTGTTAAAAACATAGTAGTTAGAACACTTGCTACACCACAATGAGGTCGTGAGTTCGATCCCCACTGATGTCATGCTGTAGTACACATAAGTAAGGCGCTATAAACAGTACAAACTCCTGCTAAGCCAACACTTAATCAGCAGCTTAATTATCGGGTAACTATAATCTATAATATCCCAAACTGCTAAAGGCAACTTGGGACTGGGTTGGGGTGGTTGATGTTACCCTATGTTTAGGTCGTAAAATCAGCCTTCCCACAATGAGGATAAATTAATACAAAAAAACTCTAGACTGGTGGTGTAAGTAAATAATATTCAGGCATTAAAATTAACCATATAAGAATAAATAAAAATTTACCAAATCCATTCTGCAGTTGAATCTGAACTAAGATACCCATCGCAAATTGGGAATTAGATTTTAACATTTCTTGGGAAGTTTCAACCAAATCTTTAACAAAACTATCAGGAAATATCCTGGGTGAAGTTAACAGAGCTGATCTTAAAGCATTTTCTTTGTCCAATATTTGTATGTCTGGTAGATCACAATATTGAACAACTGATTGAAAAATCTGTAAATAAAATAATTGTATTAAATTTAAGGTTATACTGATATAATATACAGGTTTGAATTTTATTTTTAACAAAATTACATTAATTAAAAAATTTATGGAATCATTATTTTTAAAAAAAATTTTTAAAAAATGATTATTTTTAAATCATCTAGATATAAAACAAAGCTCAGTGAACGATATATTTGTATGTTTAGTTTATAGGTCTACAAAATAAATAAAACTGCCATTTGTGGTGCAGTAAAAATTAGTTAAGAGTTGTGACCATATTATGACAATTAAAATGCTGACCATTGGCTATGAACTAAAATATACTAAAATAATAAATGTTAATAATAAAACTTACAAACTGAAAATATTCTTTTAGCTCCAAACCATGATTTTTACATGCTACAATAACATCAATGACAGATTTTAAAAATGTTTCATTATTTTCACATGATTTAACTATTTCAGAATTTTCTTGTAATATTTTGATTGCTTCTTTATAGTTTTCAACTTGGCAATAACTTTTTGAAAGAATTGTGATAATATCAAGAATTTTGTCCGCATTTGATCTGCAAAAAAAATACATTTTTAAAACTAAATTAATATCCTTAGGTTTAAAAAAGGGAATAAATTAAAAAAAAATTTAAGTTTAAAAAAATATAAAAAATTATATCGTAGTGAAGTGGTTATAACCTTTATTACACTAAATGAGGTCCTGGGTTCGATCCCCACTGCTCTCATGCCGCAAACTCTTAATTAGCAGTTTAATTATCAGACAAATATAATATATAATATCTCAAACTGTTGTAGTCAACTTGAGACTGGGTCGGAATAACGGTTGTTATTCTATGTTTAGGGCGACAATTAAACAAAACATAAAACCTTACTTATCAGTTAACCGCATCAGATTTTCATAAGCAAAAATCTTGTCTTTAATATTTTCTTTCGTTAAATTCCCCTTCCAATGTTTTGTAAACAGGCTTCCCAATCCATGGTAAGCTAACACTTCATCAGGTGATAACTTAATAGCAGAGTGGTAAGACTCAAGTGAGTTTTTGAGTTGAGATAACTCAGCATAACTTAAGCCAAGGAAAACATGAGCATTGTAGTTGTGGGGGTCGCTGTCTAAAACCTCCTGGATTAAGAACAAAAAACAAAGTTAATTTTTAGGTTTTGTCAATGTAGAATGTTAAAAGATTATTGGTTTTATAAAATCAATTCTTGTTATTAACAATGAATTTGACATAAAGCATTTAAATTATGTTATAAAATGAGTTTAACTACGCTTTAAAATAGGCTTTAATAAAATTTTTCTACTATTTTTGCCTACTTTTCAAAAAAATATACCAAAAAATGTTATTATTTTGATTCACCAATTTACAGCATTTGAGAACTGGTTTAAAACCTGTTTAAGCATTCATGTAAGAAGATTTAGTAAGGTCTTATTGGTTGTATAAAGTTATTATGATCAATATTAGTAAGTTTATAGTTTTTTGTTTAAAATTTAAAGGTTTTGTGATTTGTCATGATCTCATACCTTGTGTAAAAAGTTATATATATTTAGTTGTCGGCAAATTTAAAATAAACTTTCTAAAACAAATCAGCAATTATACCAGAAAGATTTCAACTTTCGTTTAATATCAGGACTTTAAAAATTGCTTATGCCCTAACTTTTCATTGTTAATTAAATATTTTGATACCATATTGCAGGCTAGTCAACTTAGCAATTGTTAGATTTACAATTATCAAGAAAGCGCTGACATAGAAGCAGTGGGAATTAAACCCAAGACCTTATGTAGTCAAGCTTTAAATCATTACCGAATGCTTGAAAATGATAGAAATGATTAATATTATTATTTATAACATCATTTAACATGGAACTTCTTGCATTTAAAAGGTTTAAAATTGTTGGTAGTATATCAAGAATGTTTATCATTATTAACTATGACATCACTACTTATGACATCATCACCTTTGACATCACTGTTATGACATCACCACTCAATCATCCCTCCAAGTCACTTCAACTTCATCAGTTCGAAACCTTTGCGTACACCAAGAATCTTCCAACAGAGTTTGCTTGTCAATTAAATTAAACCCAGATCTGAACATTTCCCAACCTGCCTGGGCTATCATTGCCCCGTTGTCAATACAAAACCTCATATCAGTGGCATACAACTTTGCCCCTCTCTCCTGGGTCATAACTTCCATCATTTCCTGAAGTCGCAAGTTACAACCCACCCCTCCTACTATTAAAACTTCTTCAGACCCACAATGTGACATCGCTCGTTCGGTAATTTCAACCAGCATAGCAAAGAGGGTTTCTTGTAGAGAATAACATAAATCTTCAGGTGAATATTCGTGTTTTTTGCTCCGAACTAAATCCTCAATAAACGAAAGAATCCCTGAAAACGACACGTCCATACCTTTTACTGTATAGGGTAGTGCGATATACTTGCTCCCTTTCTTAGCAGTTTGTTCGATATTAAACCCAGGACTTGGGTCATTTGAAATGTGAAGAATTCTCGCAAAGCGATCGAGACAGTTACCGACAGCAATATCAATCGTTTCACCAAATATTCGATACCTGTTCTCAGAATAAGCTATCACCTGAGTATTACCCCCAGACACATACAACACAGTTGGGTTATGTGACCCCGTAATCAACCTTCCCATTTCTATATGGGCAATACAATGGTTAACCCCAATTAAAGGTTTATTCCATATTTGTGCCAGAGTCCTTGCTACCACTGCTACTGACACTAAAGGAGCTCCCATCCCAGGACCTTTAGTGTACGCAATACAATCAATATCCTTGTAAGTTAACTTTGCTTCGTCCAGAGCTTGTTTAAGAATCGTTAGAATCCATTTTCGATGATGTTCTGCTGTTTCGCGCGGTAAAAACCCCTCGCCAGGCGGTGTGACGTAGGTATGCCGTGGATTCGATAACACCTCCCCGTCTCTAATTATCCCGATCCCTAATTTATTAGCACTCCCTTCAAATCCTATCACAGTCAACGTCATAGTTTGTGATTAAATAACTTTATTAAAAAAATACAAAGTTGTTAAAAACGCAAACATGATGTAAGACGGGAAATCCCCTAAAAATCTCAGTTATTTTTTTAAATTTATCCTCAAAGTTTATACTCAAGCATTATTTCAACCAATACAAAACTGATGACGAAATTGAATCTATATTACATGTTTAATTTTATAAAAACTAAATCTAAACTAATTTATTAAAATTAAGCATGAAAAGTTACGTAAAACTTCGCGTAATTTCATTTTACGTACACTTAAATGGGAAGGAGAAAACTCATATAACGTAAACGCGTAGCTTTTTATCATTGACGTAAAAAAGACCTTAACATACAATAACATTAGTTACCTCGTCCTAGTGGCAGTGATGGAATATCAAAGATTATAATTGCTGCTAATTATGTGTTGGCTCAGCAGGAGTTTATAATACACATGAGGTCGTGGGTTCAATCCCCACTGATCTCATGCTGTAGCGCCCTTGAGTAAGGCGCTATAAACGGGACAAACTGCTGCTGAGCCAGCACTTAATCAGCAGCAAGGTTATCAGGCAATTATAATCTATAATATTCCAAACTGCCACAGGCAACTCGAGACTGGGTCGGGGTAACTGATGTTACGCTATGTTAAAGTCGCGCATTCGACTTTCCCACATCAGGAATAAAGATATATACAAAAAAATGTTTAAAGCGCCAGCTGAATATTTGTTGGCAGGTACCGACAAGCTTTCAATATATACAATGAGGCTCAGATGGCTGAAAGGAACGAGAATAAACGATTATATTCAGTCTACGGAACTCTCTTAAACAACATTGGTGCGTTGTTCGACCGCTAATTACAAAAGAAAGAAGCAGTTTCGAATTACACCAATAACAACCCGAGCATTGAAACAGAGGTAACTAGGGAAACGATATCGCTATATTGTAAGGACGGTGCCTTGGTGATGAATTCATTTTTGTTCGTGACAATCCAACGAAAAGCTAGCATCTGGTAATACTAAGCATATTTTTAAAGTTTTAACAAACTGCAAAATGGCGAATAACGACATTCAACCGATTAATGTTCAAGTTAACGTTCATAAACAAGATAACAGAGAGATAGGAATGCAAGTAGAACATGCAGGTTAGTTTAAACTTAACTTAATTTGTGTAAGCAACATTTAAAACTTAAAATAAATATTTGACAATATTGTTGCAGACCAAGTTATCCACTATACAGTTCCACAAGAAAATGCAAGAAATGCGGGTAATATTGGGGCAGACAATGTGACTGATTCGCAAACAACTGAGGCAGAATTATCGTCGTCTATGTCACATTTAAGCACAACTCCAACCCAACCAAAACAACAAAATGGTAAGTTACCCAGATATAAAAATAGATTTACAAAGTTTTCAGTTTTAAATACACCAACATTTAATAAAAAACAAATATAAAAAAACTATGAAAAATAGTGCGACTCAAGCTGACCGGCAGCGTGGTGTAGTGGTAAGAACGCTTGCTACACCACATATGGGTTCAATCCCCACTGACCTCATGGTGTAGCGCCCTTGAGTAAGGCGTTTTAACCGGTCTTACTAAAATACGCCCGGGAGGCCCGGGGTATGCGAGGGAATCCCGGGGTGAGTCCAAGAGCTTCGGTGGTATTTATTTAAGTCCCATGGTGTTTATATGAGGCCCGGGCTATTAATATAAGTCCAGATCGGTTTATACGAGTTTTTATGAGGCCCAAGAGTGTTTAAATAAGGCCCGAGGTTTTTATACAAATTTTTATGGGGCCCAGGGTGTTAAAAAGTGGCGCTGGGTATTTTATACAAGGCCCGAGGCGTTTTATCAAGTTTATATAAGGTACGGGGTGTTTATATGAGACCCGGGGTGTTTATATGGGGCTCGAGGTGTTTTATACGAGTTTAAATGAGTCGCGGGTTGTTTTATACAAGTTTATTTGAGGCCCGGGGTGTATATATGAGGCCCGGGGTATTTGTATGAGGCCCAAATGAGGCCTAGCGTTTTTAAATAAGGCCCGGGGTGTTTAAATAAATCCAGGGGTGTTTAAATAAAGCCCGGGGTGTTTAAATAAGTCCCGGGGTGTTTAAATAAGGCTCGGTGTGTTTTATACGAGTTTTTATGATGCTCGGGGTGTTTATATGAGGCCCGGGATGTTTATATGAGGCCCGGGGTGTATATATGAGGCCCGGGGTATTTGTATGAGGCCCAAATGAAGCCTAGTGTGTTTAAACAAGGCCCAGGGTGTTTAAATAAGGCCCGGGGTGTTTAATTGAGGCCCGGGGTGTTTAAATAAGGCTTGGTGTGCTTTATACGAGTTTTTATGATGCCCGGGGTGTATATATGAAGCCCGGGGTGTATATATGAGGCCCGGGGTATTTGTATGAGGCCCAAATGAGGCCTAGTGTGTTTAAATAAGGCCCGGGGTGTTTAAATAAAGCCCGAGGTGTTTAAATAAGGCCAGGGTGTTCAAATGATTCCCGGGGTGTTTTATACGAATTTTTATGAAGCCCAGGGTGTTAAAATAAGGGCAGGGATGTTTTATACGAATTTTTATGAGGCCCGGGGTGTTTAAATGAGTCCCGAGGTGTTTTATACGAATTTTTATGAGTCCCGGGGTGTTTTATAAGAATTTTCATGAGGCCCGGGGTGTTTAAATGAGGCCCGGGTGTTTAAATAAGGCTTGGGGTGTTTTATACGAGTTTTTATGATGCTCTGGCGTGTTTATATGAGGCCCGGGGTGTTTGAATAAAGCCCGGGGTATTTTATACGAGTTTATATAATCCCCAGGGTGTTTTATACGAGTTTATATGAGGCCCGGGTTGTTTTATCGAGTCTATTTAGGCCCAAGGTTGACATGGCGGCCGGGGTTTTAAAATAAGGCCCGGTGTTTTATATAAGTTTATATAAAGGCCGCGTTTATATAAGGCTCTAGTTGTTTGTTTTAACATCGAAAAAAATTTCAATTTTCAATTTTTTTTGAATTAAATCGACCATCAAATTTTTTTTGGTCAACAAAACTTTATGCATAAAATATATAGGCTATTAAAAGCAACAAATTACCATATTTTCAATATTGTATTAAAAAAAACACAGAAAAAGAGTTAAACAATAGACCTGAAAAAAACTATTTTGGCAAGATTGTCGTTTTTCCGTTGCCACAACATTTTTGTGTCGTTTTTTTTTCTTCTTGTAACGTGTTCTGATTAAATCTCGCAATAATACAAACCTTATATGGCACACTTTAAATGTAAAAACTACAATTCTACTTTTAATTAGCTGATAATTTTATTACGTGATTTATACATGTGTTATTTGTCCAATTTCAGAATTTGACTGTAAATTTGATTTGCAAGCCTTTAAGTTGTGCCAATAATATTAGCGATATATCACAGACATTTTGGAATCTTATTAAGATTTTTAAGTTTTTTTTACAAATAGTGCAATACTTTGTGTTATAGGATGCTTTTTTTTATAAAACAGGCCTCATATTAACACATCGGGCTTTATATAAAAACCCCGGGCCTCATATATACACCCAGGGTCTTATATAATCTAAAATAAATTACTAAAATTAAGCATGAAAAGTTGCGTAAAACTTCACGTAATTTCAGTTTACGTACACTTAAATGGGAAGGAGAAAACTCATATAACGTAAACGCGTAGCTTTTTATCATTGACGTAAAAAAGACCTTAACATACAATAACATTAGTTACCTCGTCCTAGTGGCAGTGATGGAATATTAAAGATTATAATTACTGCTGATTAAGTGTTGGCTCAGCAGGAGTTTATATTGCACATGAGGTCGTGGGTTCAATCCCCGCTTATCTAATGCTGTAGCGCCCTTGAGTAAGGCGCAATAAACGGGGCGAACTCCTGCTGAGCCAGCACTTAATCAGCAGCATAATTATCAGGCAATTGTAAACTATAATATCCCAAACTGCCACAGGCACCCCGAGACTGGGTCGGAGTAACTTATGTTACTCTATGTTTAAGTCGCGCATTCGACTTTTCCACATCGAGAATAAAGATATAGACGAATAAAAATGTTAAATGCGCCAACTGAGTAATTGTTGGCAGGTACCGACAAGTTTTCTATATAAACAATAAGGCTCAGATGGGTAAAAAAGAACAAGAATAAACGATAATACTTAGGTCATGGAACTCTCTTAAACAACATTGGTGCGTGGTTCGACCGCTAATTTCAAAAGGAGGAAGCGGTTTCGAATTACACCAATAACAACCCTAGCATTGAAACAGAGGGGTAACTAGGGAAACGATATTGCTATATTGTAAGGCCGGCGCCTTGGTGATGAATTCATTTTTGTTCGTGACAATCCAACGAAAAGCTAGCATCTAGTAATACTAAGCATATCTTTAAAGTTTTAACAATCTTCAAAAATGGCAGATAACGACTTTCCATCGATTAATGTCAACGTACATGTCCATACCCATGATAACAGAGAGATAGGAATGCAAGTAGAACATGCAGGTAACTTTAAACTTTAACTTAATTTGTGTAAGCAACATTTAAAACTTAAGTTAATATTTAACAATATTGTTGCAGACCAAGTTATCCACTATACAATTCCACAAAAAAATGCAAGAAATGAAGAAAATGCGGGTAATGCTGGAGCAGACAATGTGACCGATTCGCAAACAAAACAACAAATTGGTAAGTTACCCCGATATAAAAATAGATTTACAAAGTTTTTAGTTTTAAATGCACTAACATTTAATAAAAAAACAAATATAAAAAAACTATGAAAAAAATGCAACTCAAATTCTTGATTTTCACTCTAATTACTTTCAATATCTCCTTACACTAATAGGTTTTTATAACTTATTGGAAAGTGTGTATTATTTTATTCCATCGAAAACATTAGGCTGAATTAAAAATGGGGTAGCAATAATGTGAAAAAAAACTAAACAACTTTTGATCTAATGTCACATTACTTAACGCCTATTTTTTACCTTATGACAGTCTAAGTTAGCTCGCTAGCTCTACCGTGCGGATGTTAAATATTTGTTTTTTTAGGTGGATCTATCACGTCTCAAGAACTATTAGAAATCATCGACCACGAAGGTAAGTTTTATTGCTTAAAAAACTTTAAAAAATATCAACTTAACAAAGTCCCCTACATAACAAAAAAATAACCCAAATTTTAATCAAATAAACGTAACAAGTCAGTTGTAATTCCGGTAGCGTGAACCGGCAGCGTGGTGTAGTAATAAGAACTCTTGCTACACTACCATGAGGTCGTGGGTTCAATCCCCACTGATCTCAAGCTGTAGCGCCCTTGAGTAAGGCGCTATAAACGGTATAAACTCCTGCTGAGCCAGCACTTAATCAGCAGCATAATTACCGGGCAATTATAGTCTCTATAATATCCCAAACTGCCACAGGCAACTCGAGACTGGGTCGGAGTAACTGATGTTACTCTATGTTTAAGTCGCGCATTCGACTTTCCCACATCGAGGATAAAGATATATATACAAAAAAAAAAAAATTCCATTATGACGCAATATATCATTTTTTTAAAATGGCAACCTTGTAGCAAACTTTCAATTTTTACAAATTCTAAGCCAATAATTTGCCAAAAAACTAATAACAATTTCATAATATTTAATTCTGTTAGAAAATGTTCACAAATTACAAAATGAAAATAATTTTGACGCCATTTTATCTGCAAAAATGAAGCATTCTAAATACGACCCAGAAATACAAAACATCTCAAATCTTATACTTTCCTATGTTGCTTGTTTAAAAACCAAAAAGTATTATCGCGTTGCTGAGATCAGAGACAAAATAACTTTAATAATTCGAAACAAAACTCAGCTAACTGCATCAGAAGTCGACTCTGTAGCTAATGATCTTCGTACCCAGAAGAAATACCTGAAGTCCATTCTATTTAACTCGATCGCATTTTCCTTATTCGAGGATAATAACGACCCGGACATATATGTTAAGATTATGAGGTGGTGTGTTCGTGGAATTATTGTTTCAGTTCAAGAAATGTTAAAGGAAGATCAAAACATGAAAAGTGTTGTACAGGATCACGTGATCCCACTCATACATGAACTTAAATCGAGAGTGGAAAACTTACCTGGAGTAAATGCGGAACTGAAAGTAGTTAAACTGAGTGAATGTTTGTTAAGTATCGGATATTGCGAACAGTTGGCAGATATCGACAACTTTCAAACAAATACAGAGGGGCTCAGATTGATAAATACGATCGAGAATAAACAAAAATATCAAGTTTACGGACATCTCTTAAACAACATTGGTGGGTGGTATAAACGCAATTCTCGATACAGCGAAGCAGTTTCCAAGTTCACCGAGGCAATCGAAGCTTACAAACAAGCTACTGATTGGCCAAATGATGAACAAAAACAAAGAAATATCAAGAATGCTGAAAATGGATTGAGAATCTGCAAAGAAAAATTAAGCAAAAAATAAATTAAGCAAAAAATAAAATTCCATTTAAATACAAAACCCAGCAAATTCAACAAATCAGTTATTTTAAATAAAAAACGCCAAATTATTTTAAATTTGTTACAAATCATGGTCCATACAAGTACAATACTAAAACCAAGTTTAACATATTGTTAAACATCTTTTTGTTTAAATATTGTTTTGTTGTACATAACCATTAAATATAATTGCTTGTTTAATTATTGTTTTAAAATATGAATTTATGTTGTTTTGATATCCACTAATATTTAGTGATTATTGCTTGCGTGTAGTTATGCTTGAATAAATTTAAAAAATAAACTTTGTCCTCAATTGTTACAATCAAGAGTTAAACATTATTTAAAATTAAATTTAACAAAATCAAAATATAACTTAAGACAAATAAAAACTCGTTCTTATAAGAACTAAACTTTGTAACCTTATTCAACTTAACCTGTACCAAGATAAAGTTGAAATTTATAAAGTTTTGAAATTCATTTTAATCAAGAAACTAAGATATCCTCCAATATATTAAAAACAAATGTTAATATCACACAAACATATAACAATAGCCATTAACATGTTAATGGTTACAACATATAAATATTGCACATACTGTTTAATAATTTAATATCATTCACCAAAAAATAATTTAAGTTGATTAAATTTAGCCTTTTCTATATAGTTTAAGCTTACATGTAATACACACGACAAGCTTGCGCTGCGTTACGTAACTTAACGAGTTCTAGGGATTAACAAATACAAAATATCTAACAAAAGTATACCGCTTACGAAATCTTGCGTAAATTTCGCTTCGGCTACAAAACGAAATCTTACGTAACTTACGCAAACTTTCGTACGTGTGAACCACTCTGTTCATTTTAAATGGTTGCGAAATCTTACGTTACGTTACGCTGCGTACGTCGTTTAAAGGGGCCTTTAGTGTAAATAATAAATTTTTTCCTACCTTATTAGCAAATCTAATACAAAGCATCAAATGCTCTTTAAGAAATCCATCAATATTTACTTAAATTTGTACTTAATAACAAGCAAGCTAGATTACGCAAATAAAAAACTATATTAGAGCCAGAATATTGTTATGATACTTAAGACTACTATTATAACTAATTTGATATTATAAGAACATTTCTACATTAAAATATATATACTGTCTCCTTTTACATTTAATTTCTATCTGTATCTTAAAAGCCAAGAAAATTTTACATACCTATAATGTTAGCCTAGCATAAACAGCCAAGTTAAAAACGCTTACAAAACGTTTGCCTAAATTGGTTACACAACTCACGTTTAACATAGGCTTAAATATACTTGCCCGTAGAGCCATTTCTAGAACTCAACACAAAAAGGTATAAAATAACACAGCAATTTTAAATAAAAGTATAATGAACTTTCTATTAAATGGTTTGTTTATATGAAAATAATTTATTAAAATTAAGCATAAAAAGTGTCTTTAAAATCACGAAATACGATTTATTTATGAACTTAAATCGAGCGTAGAAAACTTACCTGGAGTAAACGCCGAATTTCAACTAAATATAGGGTTCAAGTTTTATCGGGTATTGCGAGAGGTGATATTGACAACTTTTAAATAACTACGCAAAAGCTAAAATTGATGAATACGATCGAGAATAAAAGAAAATTTTTAGTCTGTGGTTTTAACTCCTTACAACATTGGTGCGTTGGTTGACCGCATAACACAAAAGAAAGAACTAAAGGGTAACTAGGTAAATATTAATGCTATAGTATAAGACTGGCGCCTTAGCGATAAAATTATTTTTATTCCTGATAAAGCAACGAAAAGTTAGCATCTAGTAATACTAAGCACATCTTTAAAGTTTTAACAACCTTCAAAATGGCGGATAACGACGTTCCACCGATTAATGTTAACGTGCATGTTCATAGACATGATAACAGAGAGATAGGAATGCAAGTAGAGCATGCAGGTAACTTTAAAACTTTAACCTAATTTGTGTAAGCAACATTTAAAACTTAAAATAAATATTTAACTTTGCAGACCAAGTTACCCAAAATGTCGTCCTTCAAGAAAATGCAAGAAATGAAGAAAATGCGGGTAAAATTGGAGCAGATAACGTGACCGATTCGCAAACAACTGAGGCAGAATTATCGTCGTCTATGTCACATTTAAGCACAACTGCAACCCAACCAAAACAACAAATTGGTAAGTTACCCCGATATAAAAATAAATTTACAAAGTTTTTAGTTATAAATACACTAACAATCAATAAAAAAACAAATATAAAAAAACTGTAAAAAATGCGACTCAAATTCTTGATTTTCACTCTAATTACTTTTAATATCTCCTTACACTAATAGGTTTTTATAACTTATTAAAGAGTGTATTATTTTATTCTATCGAAAACATTAGGCTAAAATAAAAATAGTGTAGCAATAATGCGAAAAAAAAAAACTAGACAACTTTTGATCTAATGTCACATTACCTAACACCTATTTTTTACCTTATGACAGTCGAAATTAGCTCACTAGCTCTCCCATGCGGATGTTAAATATTTTGTTTTTTAGGTGGATCTATCATGTCTCAAGAATTATTAGAAATCATCGACCACGAAAGTAAGTTTTTGTTGCTTAAAAAAACTGCCACAGGCAACTCGAGAATGGGTCGGATTAACTGATGTTACTCTATGTTTAAGTCGCGCATTCGACTTTCCCACATCGAGGATAAAGATATATATACAAAAAAAAAAAAAATTCCATTATGACGCAAAATATCATTTTTTCAAAATGGCAACCTTGTACGGTTGCAAACTTTTAATTTTTACAAATTCTAAGCCAATAATTGGCCAAAAAACTGATAACAAATTTATAATATTTAATTCTGTTAGAAATTGTTTGCAAATTACAAACTGAAAATAATTTCGATGCCATTTTATCTGCAACAATGAATCATTCTAAATACGACCCAGAAATACAAAGCATCTCAAATCTTATACTTTCCTATCTTGCTTGTTTAAAAACCAAAAAGTATTATCGCGTTGCTCAGATCAGAGACAAAATAACTTTAATAATCCGAAACAAAACTCAGCTAACTGCATCAGAAGTTAAATCTGTAGCTGATGATCTTCGTACCCAGAAGAAATACCTGAAGTCCATTTTATTTTACCCGATCGCAATTTTCCTTATTCGAGGATAATAACGACCCGGACAATGATGTTAATAATATGAGGTTGTGTGTTGGTGGAATAAGTGTTTCAGTTAAAGAAATGTTAAAGAAAGATCAAAACATGAAAAGTGTTGTACAGCATCACGTGATCCCACTCATGCAAGAACTTAAATCGAGAATAGAAAACTTACCTGGAGTAAACGCCGAACTAAAAATTGTTAATTTGAGTCAATGTTTGGTAAATATCGGGTATTGCGAAGATATGGCAGATATCGACAACTTTTCAACAACTTTAGAGGGGCTCAGATTAATGAATACGATCGAGAATAAACAAAAATATTTTGTTTACGGGAGTCTCTTAAACAACATGGGTGCGTGGTATGATCGCAATTCTCGATACAGCAAAGCAGTTTCTAAATACACCGAGGCAATCGAAGCTTACAAACAAGTTACTGATTGGCCAAATGATGGCGAAAAACAACGAATTATTAAGATAACTGAAAATAATTTATAAACCAGCAAAAAAAAGTTAAGCAAATAAAAGTCTATTTAAGTACATAACCAAACAAAATTCAACAAATTAGTATTTAAATTAAACAACCTCAAATTATTTTAAATTTGTTACAAAATCATGGTCCATACAAGTACAATACTAAAACCAAGTTTAACATATTGTTAAAGATCTTTTTGATCAAATATTGTTTTGTTGTACATAACCATTAAATTTTTTTTTTTTTTTATCTTTATCCTCGATGTGGGAAAGTCGAATGCGCGACTTAAACATAGAGTAACATAAGTTACTCCGACCCAGTCTCGAGTTGCCTGTGGCAGTTTGGGATATTATAGAGACTATAATTGCCCGGTAATTATGCTGCTGATTAAGTGCTGGCTCAGCAGAAGTTCATACCGTTTATAGCGCCTTACTCAAGGGCGCTACAGCTTGAGATCAGTGGGGATTGAACCCACGACCTCATGGTAGTGTAGCAAGAGTTCTTATCACTACACCACGCTGCCGGTAAAAAAAAATATAATTGCTTGTTTAATTATTGTTTTAAAATATGAATTAATGTTGTTTCGATATCCACTAATATTTAGTGATTATTACTTGCGCGTAGTTATGCTTGAATAAATTTAAAAAAATTAAACTTTGTCCCCAATTGATACAATTAAGAGTTAAACATTATTCAAAATTAAATTTAACAAAATTCAAATAACTTGAGACAAACAAAAACTCGTTCTAATAAGAACTAAACTTTGCAACCTTATTCAACTTATCCTGTACCAAAATATTATAAAGTTTTATCTTTCATTTAGATTAAAAATATCAGCAAATATTTTATTAAATAAATAAAATCATTGAAAAGTATTAATATGATATAAAATGGGATAAAAATAATTTAAATTTTTAAGAGCGTTTTTCATTTTATTCTAGCACAATTTCAGTATTTTAAACAAAGGACTTGTTACGTTTCTCAAATTTCAAGTTTAAATTCCTTTTACAACTACTGGTTCTCGTTCAAGCATGCAATGACGAACCCTGCATAGAATAAAAAGAGAACGAGATAAACAAACCCAGTTAAGCGTAAAACGAACCCAGCCCCACTGTAGCGAAATATTCTTTTTGTCTGTGTCAAAGTGCTAGCGTCTGTTAATATTATCGATAAATTTTACGTTTCAACAATGGCGAACAACGACGTTCCACCGATTAATGTTCAAGTTAATGTTTATAAACAAGATAACAGAGAGATAGGAATGCAAGTAGAACATGCAGGTAACTTTTAAAACTTTAACTTAATTTGTGTAAGCAACCCTTAAACTTAAAATTAATATTTGACAATATTGTTGCAGACCAAGTTACTCACTATACAATACCACAAAAAAATGCAAGAAATGAAGAAAATGCGGGTAATATTGGAGCAGACAACGTGACCGATTCGCAAACAACTGAGGCAGAATTATCGTCGTCTATGTCACATTTAAGCACAACTGCAACCCAACCAAAACAACAAATTGGTAAGTTACCCCGATATAAAAATAGATTTACAAAGTTTTTGGTTTTAAATACACTAACATTAAAAAAAATATATATTTACAGTGACAACCAAGAATTTGAGTCGCATTTTTTTCACAATTATTGCTTTACGCCTATATAGGTTTTAACAACTTATTGGAGAGTGTGTTATATTATTCTATCGAAAACATTAGGCTAAAATAAAAATGGTGTAGCAATAATGTGAAAAAAAACTAGACAACTTTTGATCTAATGTCACATTACCTATCACCTATTTTTTACCTTATGACAGTCTAAGTTAGCTCGCTAGCTCTACCGTGCGGATGTTAAATATTTTGTTTTTAAGGTAGATCTATTACGTCTCAAGAACTATTAGAAATTATTCACCGCGAAGGTAAGTTTTGTTGCTTAAAAAACTTTAAAAAATATCAACTTAACAAAGTCCCCTACATAACAAAAAAATAACCCAAATTTTAATCACATAAACGTAACAAGTCAGTTGTAATTCCGGTAGCGTGAACCGGCAGCGTGGTGTAGTGATAAGAACTCTTGCTACACTACCATGAGGTCGTAGGTTCAATCCCCACTGATCTCAAGCTGTAGCGCCCTTGAGTAAGGTGCTATAAACAGTATAAACTCCTGCTGAGCCAGCACTTAATCAGCAGCATAATTACCGGGCAATTATAGTCTCTATAATATCCCAAACTGCCACAGGCAACTCGAAACTGAGACTGGACCGGAGTAACTAATGTTACTCT
Source organism: Corella eumyota (assembly GCF_963082875.1). Taxonomy (NCBI): domain Eukaryota; kingdom Metazoa; phylum Chordata; class Ascidiacea; order Phlebobranchia; family Corellidae; genus Corella; species Corella eumyota. Next base: position 14,966,376 of record NC_137494.1, on the reverse strand, counting down.
ATGTTTAAGTCGCGCATTCGACTTTCCCACATCGAGGATAAAGATATATATACAAAAAATTAAAAATTCCATTATGACGCAATATATCATTTTTTCAAAATGGCAACCTTGTACGATTGCAAACTTTCAATTTTTACAAATTCTAAGCCAATAATTGGCCAAAAAACTGATAACAAATTTATAATATTTAATTCTGTTAGAAAATGTTTGCAAATTACAAACTGAAAATAATTTCGACGCCATTTTATCTGCAACAATGAAGCATTCTGAATACGACCCAGAAATACAAAGCATCTCAAATCTTATACTTTCCTATCTTGCTTGTTTAAAAACCAAAAAGTATTATCGCGTTGCTCAGATCAGAGACAAAATAACTTTAATAATTCGAAACAAAACTCAGCTAACTGCATCAGAAGTCGATGATGTAGCTGATGATCTTCGTACCCAGAAGAAATTCCCGAAGTCCATTCTATTTTACTCGATCGCATTTTCCTTATTCGAGGATAATAACGACCCGGACAATGATGTTGAGAATATGAGGAGGTGTGTTGGTGGAATAAAACATTCAGTTAAAAAAATGTTGGGAGAAGATCAAAACATGGAAAGTGTTGTACAGCATCACGTGATCCCACTCATGCATGAACTTAAATCGAGAGTGAAAAACTTACCTGGAGTAAACGCCGAACTAAAAATTGTTAAACTGAGTAAATGTTTGAGTTATATCGGATATTGCGAGGTGTTGGCAGATATCGACTACTTTCAAACAAATACAGAGGGGCTCAGATTGATGAATACGATCGAGAATAAACAAAAATATCGAGTTTACGGGGATCTCCTAAACAACATTGGTTCGTGGTATGGAAACAATTCTCGATACAGCGAAGCAGTTTCCAAATACACCGAGGCAATTAAAGCTTACAAACAAGTTACTGAGTGGCCAAATGATGGCGAAAAACAACGAATTATCAATTTACCTGAAAATAATTTGAGAATCTGCAAGAAAAAGTTAAAAAAATAAAATTCCATATAAATACAAAACCCATCAAAATTCAACAAATCAGTTATTTTAAAACAACGCCAAATTATTTTAAATTTGTTACAAATCATGGTCCATACAAGTACAATAATAAAACCAAGTTTAACATATTGTTAAACATCTTTTTGTTTAAATATTGTTTTGTTGTACATAACCATTAAATATAATTGCTTGTTTAATTATTGTTTTAAAATATGAATTTATGTTGTTTTTATATCCATTAATATTTAGTGATTATTGCTTGCGCGTAGTTATGCTTGAATAAATTAAAAAAAATTAAACTTTGTCCTCAATTGTTACAATCAAGAGTTAAACATTATCCAAAATTAAATTTAACAAAATCAAAATATACTTAAATATCGACCTTCAGATAACATTTGTCTGGCAAGCGAGCAATAACATTCACCCAAGCCTGTTAAAAACAAATGTTAAACTTTTTTGAATAAACATTTTAATGTTAAGAACTTAGACTTGGCAAAAAGTTTATATGATAGCTCTGTACATGGTCTTTTATGCCTAAAACCATGACTTGATTCCTACTGCTAAAAGTTGCATCCTATTGGAAAAATACCAGAGGTTCTGGGTTTGATTCCCACTGCTGGCATGTTGTAGCATCCTAAGTAAGACCTGAGGTCCTGAGTTTGATTCCCACTGCTGGCATGTTATAGCATCCTTGAGTAAAACCTGAGGTTCTTGGTTTGATTCTAATTGCTGACATGTTGTAGCATACTTAAGTAAGACCTGAGGTCCTGGGTTTGATTTTCACTGCTGACATGTTGTAGCATTCTTGGGTAAGATCTTATATTCTGGGTTTGATTCTTACTGCTGGCATGTTGTAGCACCCTTGAGTAAAACCTGAGGTTCTTGGTTTGATTCCCACTGCTGGCATGTTGTAGCATTGTTAGGTAAGACCTAAGATCTCGGGTTTGATTCCCACTGCTGGCATGTTGTAGCACCCTTAAGTAAGACATGAGGTTACAAGTTTAGTTTCTGCTGCTGGCATGTTATAGCAGCATTATTTAAAATATTGTAACACTTAATTAAAATATTACTTACAAATATATCGTTACATTTACCTTTTAATGCTGGAACATAAATTTCTTTTAATCTTAAAACTTCAAAATATTTTTCAATTGCTTCGTTGTGATATCCCAGCAGCCAGAAAATAAATTTAAAAAGTTAAGTCAATTTAGTAGTCTAAAATTCACATAATAACCCATATTAATTCACAAAAATAGCAACTTTACAGCTTTAACATAGACCAATTTGATTATTACAACCTTATTCTAGGAAAGTACAAAATAGAAGCAGTGGGGATCAAACCCAAGACCCCACATAATAAAATCCAGTATTTTCTATAATTGTGCCCTCTACTGATTTATTATAAAACACATCTTAACCCCATAATCACCTGTTTAATGGCTGCCATCTGGTACACAGCGTACACTGAAGAAGGATTAAGTTTGTGAGCTTGACTGAAGGACTTCCAAGCTGCAGTGTAACTTCCTCTGTTTAGATACCCTTCACCTAAGCATTCCCAGCATATACTATAACATTAAATATGATATTTATTTCCATATTATTTTAAAAAAGATTTTTTTATTAGGTGAATTACAACAAGCATAGATTCGTTGTGACAACGTTTTTTTTATTAATTTTTTGGTATATAAGTTTAACTTTGATGTGGGAAGGTCGAATGCGCGACTTAAACATAGAAAAACATCAGTTACCCCGACCCAGTCTCGAGTTGCTTTAAGCGGTTGGAAACATTATAGATTAAAATTGCCCAATAATTGATTAAATGTTGGCTCAGCAGGAGTTAATATTGTTTATAGCCCCTTACTCAAGGGCGCTACAGCATGAGAGCAGTGGGGATTGAACCATGATCTAATGTGTGGTGTAGCAAGTGTACTTACCACTCCGCTAAGATGTTACAACCAGTAATTTAAAAGCAGCCAAAAACATGAACAAAATATTAGATTTTAATCAAGTATTTAGTTTATTATTTATATCCACTTACTAATCGCTGGCATCAGCTCTTAATGCAGCTTGAAAGCAAGTAATGGCACTCGTTGTTTCTTTAGTTTTTAACCGACATAATCCTAATCTTAACCAAGCCCATTTCTGTCCACCAGGGGCACTAGAGTTCGTGATTTTTTCGTACAATAGAATAGCAGAATCAAAATCACCTAAAATTTAAAAAACAAATTGTGAAATAATAAAATTTTTTTAGGATTAATCTTTTTCACATTTATCTTTATCCTCGATGTGGAAAAGTCGACTTCATGACTTAAACACAGAGTAACATCAGTTACCCCAATCCAGTCTTGAGTTAACTTTGGCAGTTTGGAACATTATTGTTTATAATTGCCCGGTAATCATGCTGCTGATTAAGTGCTGAGCACGAGTTCAAACCATTTATAGCGCCTTAATGAAGGGCACTACAGCATCAGAGCAGTGGGAATCGAACCCAGAATCTTATGTAGTAAAACCAAGTGTTTTAACAACTACACTCTTTATTAATCAAACCTTCATTGGTAAGCAGATCAGCTAATGCTGCTCCAGCTTGATCATTAAATGGATCCAAATCTAAACATTTCTGATAACATTTCTTGGCCCTCAACAAATCTTTACTAATATCTCTGTAGTAGTGACCAATGTACAAGAAACATTCAGCATTGTATGGCTCCAACTTGGCTGCCTAAAAATAAACTGGGTTAATACAAATCAATAGCCCGCCATACGATCAGTATTTTGATTGTCATAATATGGTTGCAACTCTCAACTAATATTTGCTTAATAATTTACCATCACACCACAAATAGCAGTTTTATTTTTTTGAAGACTAAAATACAGACTGTTGGTCAGGCTATTGGCTACTGTTTATTTAGTTAAAAACTTTATATAAGGGTCCAATAGGTAACCTACTTAGCTTTATATTATAAAATTTTTAGACCAAATTTTACCGAGCCTCTAAACGTAAAATACAAAAACTTACATTTGAAATAAGGTCTACAGCTTTCTCATATTCCTTACTTACAACACATGTTAGTACTTGTTGTATTGTCATCCAATCTTTAGAACTTGAACACCGGGTTTGGTTGGTTAGATATGAAGATAACTTTGAGCATACATCCAACAAATAAGAATCATTTTTAAAACTGTAATAAAATCAGTCAACTATATAAAGATATTTTTTAATTTATTAGCAAGGGTCGACTGCCTGACCTAAACAATAACAATAGTTACTTCAACCCAGTCTCGAGTTGCCTGTGGCGGTTTAAGATATTATAGATTATAATTGCCCGATAATTATGCTGCTGATTAAGTGTTGGATCAGCAGGAGTTCATATTGTTTATAGCGCCTTACTCAAGGGCGCTACAGCATAAAAGCAGTGAGTATTGAACCTACGACCTCATGTAGTGTAGCAAGTGTTCTTACCACTATACCACGATGCCGATTTAAATGTTTAGAGAATTAAAAAAATTAATTAACTCTATAACTCAAAAATTTAAATTTTCAATTACTCACCCAACAAATGTATCAAGAACAGCCTTAGCATAACAAGCACAACTTAATATCATCGATGAGTCAGTGTTATAAGGATACAAGTGAGCTAATCTTTGAGCTGTCTTTATTGAATCTTTTTCATTTGTGGAACTGAATGTAAATTGATAAAAAAATTTTAAAACTTATATTTTAGATTAATTCAAGTGGTTAACAAATACTACAATATGTAAATAATTAGATTAAACCCAGGACCACAGGACTCACTCAAAGATGCTACAACATGCTATGTGTGAAAATCAAATCCAAGATCTCAGATCTTACTTAAGAATGATACAATATGCCAGCAGTGAGAATCAAACCCAGGATCTCATAATCTTACTCAAGAATAACCAAAAGTAATTTAAAGCCACAGTTAATTAAATTAACTTACTTATCTTGGTGGTTGTGCTGTCCAGAAGCCAACATAACTAATGCATTAAGCATCATGATACGTTCATGCTTATTATTCTCCCCAAACACCGGCAACAGTTTGTTGACAGTTAGGTTTGTATCATCCTTATTGTGGTTATGCAACATTGAGGTGGATTGAGTTAATGCTTGAGATACATTTATGTTAGGTTGGGTTAGAATTACTTTTGTCAGCAATTCTCTACATTGGAAACTGTACGGAAATCTACAAAAAACAATAATTTTAATAGTAATTTTTTTTTGTAGATTTATTCATCCTCGATGCGGAAAGGTCAACTTTATAGCCTAAACTTAGAGTACCATTTGTTACCTTGGCCCAGTCTCAAGTTGTCTGTAGCAGTTTGGAATGTTATGTAGATTATAATTGCCCGATAATTAAGCTGCTGATTAAGTGCTGGCTTAGCAGAAGTTTATACTATTTATATTGCCTAACTCACTACATGAAAGCAGTGGGGATCAAACACAGGGCCTTATGTAGTGTAGCCAAGTGTTTTGACCAACCACTTCACCACACTGCCAGTAAATATACTTAAGTTATAAACTTTTACATCATTTGGGTAATTAAGATAAAATGAAAAAAGTATTCACCCATTAACAAACTTTTGTGCTAAAACAATTGCTTTACGTTGATCAAGAATCATGAATGCAGATATTAATAACAAACAATTCAAATTGTTTTCAGGATTTTCAACCAGGTTACATTCCTTGTTTAGTTTCTCCAATAAATTTTGAGTTGTTGTTTCATCTTTGGTTAGAATTGCTAAATATGAAAAAACAATTTGAATTTTTTACAATACTTTTAAATATTGAAGAAATCAAACCAAGACCTCAGGTCTTACATAAGAGTGCTTTAACATGCCAGCAGTGAGAATTAAATCCTGGATCTCAAGCCATACTAAAGGATACTACAACATACCAGCAGTGGGAATCAAACCCTGGACCACACGTCTTACTTAAGGATACTACAACATACCAGCAGTAAGAATTAAACCCAGGATCTTAAGTCTTAATTAAGGATGCTACAACATACCAGCAGTGAGAATCAAACCCAGGATATCAGGTCTTACTTAAGGATGCTACAACATGCCAGCAGTGGGAATTAAACCCAAGATCTCAAGTCTTACTCAAGGATGCTACAACATACCAGCAGTGAGAATTAAACCCAGGATCTTAAGTCTTAATTAAGGATGCTACAACATGCCAGCAATGGGAATTGAACCCAGGATCTTAGGTCTTACTTAAGAATATCACAATTTTCCAGCAGTGGAAATCAAACCCAGAACCTCAGGTCTTACCCAAGGATGCTACATTATGCCAGCAGCTAGAATCAAACCCAAGACTTAAGATTACTTACCCATAGCTAGTTGTAACTGGGTTGTTTCAACTAAGTCATCACAAGAACATAATTCACTTAAAGCTTGTTTTTTGTTTTCCATATTCCACAGAACAATGGATTTTGCACAATTTATAAACACTTGATCATTTTTGTTTGAACTTAACTCAATTGCCTTAAACCAAAAATTAAAATTTATTTTATATTAACTACAATTTTCCGAATTCATAAATTTTTACCAGTGACCAACAGTGTGGTGGTTAAAACCCTTGGTTTCACTACATGAGATTTTCGGTTAGATCCCCACTGCTCTCATGCTGTAGCGCCCTTGAGTAAGGCCCTATAAACGGTAAAAACTCCTGCTGAGCCAGCACTTAATCAATCAGCAGCATAATTATTGAGCAATTATAATTTATGATATTCCAAAGTGCCAAAAAAAACTCGAGACTGGGTCGTGGCAACTAATGTTACTCTATGTTTTGTTACTCTATAAAAATATTTTAAAATAAATCATGATCTACCTGATCATATACACCCAATGCCGATTGGAATTCTTTTAGGTAAAACAGATTTAAAGCAAATCCACACAACTCATAAACATCACAGTTATCCGACCCTATCTCCTTGTATATTGAAATACTTTCTTTGTACTTGTGGTTTTTGCTGTAAAAGTAAAACAAAAAATAAATGCAAATATATTTTTTTAAAACCTATTGGTCATGGTTTAAAATGTAAAGTTTATAGTAATCCTAATACAAAAATATTCTCAATTTGTTCAACTTGAGACTTAGTTAAAGTACTAATATAAACCACTACTAACAAATCTTTATATAAAAATACCAATTAGATTTATATTAATTTATATATAATGAAGCATATTGTAATATATATTTGTATGTGTAATATATAGGCCTACAAAATAAATAAAACTGCTGTTTGTGGTGTGTGGGTAAATTATCATGAGCGAATATTAGTTGAGAGTTGCAACCATATTACAACAATTAAAATTTCTACCAGAAGGTGGGCAACAAGTTTTTTTAAATAAACTTAAAAAATGCAAAAGAACCTACCATAATATTCTGGCATAATTACTTCTTGCTTTGTTTAGTTTAGTTGTGGATGCATTTTGAGATTTCAAAATGTTCAAGCAGTTAAGATAAGCAGTTTCAGATGAATTGTTATGTCCACATTTCTCAAGAACCATTCCATGCATACTAGCTGCCCACTCACTGAAACAAAATCATTTTTAAAGTTAATAAAAAATGAAACCTCTTTAATTTATATATTTATTTATCCTAGATGTGGGAAACTTAAAGACCTAAACATAGAGTAACATTTGTTACCCTGACCCAGTCTTAAGTTGCCTTTAGCAGTTTGGGATATTATTGATTATAATTGCCCGGTAATTAAATTGCTGATTAAGTGCTCGCTTACCAAGAGTTTATACTGTTTTTAGCACCTTACTTAAGAGGCTACAGCATAAGAGCAGTGGGGATCGAACCCAGGACCTTATGTGGTACAACCAAGTGTTGACTACTAAACTATGCAGCCAGTATTTACAATAAACCTTTAGGTCCTCTTATAAATAATTTAAGGTACAAATAAACTCACCAATCTGGATATTTATTTGTATATTTTGAAAGTTGTTCAACAGACAGGGACAAAGTGTTACAAGTTGTAAGATTGTCAGAATAAGTTAACCCCGTTTTGTTGTTGTTTTCAGTCAGTGTTTTGCAAACCATATCAACATAACCTGCAAATATTTATAATTAATAAAGAGTCTTCAATTTTAAACTTATTTTTAAGTTGATTTAAATTTCCTTTGTAAAAAGTTTGTTTAAGAAAGATGCTACAAACTTTATAGGTAAAAAATAGACAATATGATGTGGAAAGGTCAACTTATTAGCCTAAACATAGAGTAACATCAGTTACCCTGACCCCAGTCTCAAGTTGACTTTGGCAGTTTGGGATATTATAGATTATAATTGCCCGATAATTAAGCTGCTGTGAATATGTGTTTGAATCAGCAGTGCACCTTTTATATTTCTTAACTTGAAGGTGCTAAAGCTAATAACTGTTTAGTAGTTTTTGGATAAGCAGGAGTTTGGGTGTTTTAAAACCCTAATAGTCCCAAATGACTGTATGCGATAAAGCCCAGTGTTTTAACTATTTTACACTGTCACCTTCTTGTATAAACAAGGCAATTTAAACTGGGTTCATGTGTTAAAATAGACTTTACTAATGGCTAAAAATTGGCATTTTATATTAAGACAAACACAAATAATTACCAGCAGATGCTTGCTCATGTAAAGATAATGAAACTGTGTGCTGAAACAAATCATAACTTTCTTCACTACCAATTATTTCAGCAATATGGGCCTAAAAAACACAAGTTAAAAACAAATTTAATTTCGTAAATATATCATTATGTAAACTTTAAACGTAATCATCTAAAAAAGGAGTCAAATTTTAAATTAATAATTATTTTAGCAGAGTAAGCATAAAAACATGTTCAAAACAGCTTTAGTTTTGTAAATTTTTCATTATGTGAAATTCAAAATGTGATCATTTTAAAGAAATAAAGTTAAAATATGAAATTTAAAAATTAGAAACAATCTACCTGTCCAATCCAAGCATTGATGAAAGAAGGTTCCAGACTTTGTGCCACTTTAAAAGCCTTGTGAGCAAGTTTAATCTCAAGATTGTTGGACGTATAACGTAGCTAAGTTGTTCCAAGCTTTGCAGTTGTTTGGGTCATGTTGAATGGATGTTATGAAGCAATGTTGAGCTAATGCTTTATTCTGTGAAAAAAAAATTTAGGAAAAAACTTTATTTCTGTATTTAATTTTGATATGGCAAAGGAAGACTTCATGATCTAAACATAGAGTAAAATCAGTTACCCTGACCCAGTCTCGAGTTGCCTTAGACAGTTTTGGAAAATTATAGATCATAATTGCCCGATAATTAAGCTGCTGATTAAGTGTCTTTGGCAGTTTAGAATATTATTGATTATAATTGGCTAATAATGATGCTGCTTTTTGGCTAAGCAGGAGTTTATGTCGTTTTTAGAAACTGAAAAGTTTAACAGCATGGAAGCAGTGGGGATCGAACCCAGGTCAACCAACAAACAGTTGAAAAATATTTTACCTGTACATGTTCAGATGCTGCAACTACTCCCAATGTGTTCCATATTAAATGATTATTTGCTTCATATTGTAAAGCTTTTTGGAGAACCTAAAAATTTAAGTTTTGAAAATATTTTTCTAGCAAATGGATCAAAATATCAACTTTCGTAAAAACTTAACGATAAAATATCAATATTAAGTATCTTGTACTTACAGATACAGATTTAGCAGCTAGGTGAGATGACTTGTTTTCTTTAGATTGGTAAAAGTAATTAAGGCCCAAATCATGCCATAATAAACCATTAGTTTGGTTCAAATATAATGCTCTGCTGTACATTACACTTCCCAGTTGTAACACCTACAAAAAAATATAAAAAATTAAGCAAAATCACATTTGTAAATTTATTTATATTTATATATTTCCAATGTGGAAAGGTTGACTTCACGACCTAAACATAGAGTAACATTAGTTACCCCAACTCAGTTTCGAGTTGACTTTGGCAGTTTGGGATATTATAGATTATAATTGCCCGTTAATTACATTGATAATTAAGTACTGGCTCAGCACGAGTTCATACTGTTTTTAGCAACTTACTTCAGGGCGCTACAGCATGAGAGCAGTGGGGATCAAACCCACGGCCCCATGTAGTAAAGCCAAATGTTGTAACTACTACATTATACTGCTGGTCTGGTAGCAAAAACAGATCACAAAAAATTAAATATTAACAACAGTATTTAACCTACCTCACATTTTCCTAATATAGATACTTCTGCCGAGTTTTTAAATTTCCCATCACCGAGTCCTGTAGGTACATTTAACTTGACATTACTTGTATATAGTGGATGTAACATTGTACAACTATCCCCCAACAACTTCCATATACAAGATAGATCACTTCTACATAAAAAGAATAAAAAATAAAGTTTTTCGTCAAATTGAAAGGTCAACCAAGCCTTAAGTACTTTTTATAATTACTAGTCAATAGCTCTTTGAATGGCATTTCATTTGTTGTAATATGGTCGCAACTCTTAACTAATATTTGCCCACAATAATTTACCTGCACACCACAAACTGCAGTTTTATTTATTTTGCAAGTATATAAACGGAACATAAATATATTTACATATATATAAATCATCCACTATGTTCCCTTATTTATAAATAGTATACAGTTAACCCGGTGATATTGGCTGTTTATTGGGATGTTTACTGAACATTGATGTTTATAGAAATGAAAAGATTTAGAAACCAACTGTATTAGTTACCTGGCATACACAGCGGTGCAAAGTGGTTGATAGCTTGTTGTATTTGATCAACACAACTTAAATATCGACCTTCAGATAACATTTGCCTGGCAAGCGAGCAATAACATTCACCCAAGCCTGTTGAAAACAATATTTAAACTTATTGAATGAATATTTTAATGTTAAGAACTTAGACTTAGCAAAAAGTTCATATGATAGCTCTGTACATGGTCTTTTAAGGCCTAAGACCATGACTTGATTCCTACTGCTAAAAGTTGCATGCCATTGGAAAAATACCAGAGGTTCTGGGTTCAAATTCCACTGCTAGCATGTTGTAGCATCCTTAGTAAGACCTGAAGTTCTGGGTTTAATTCTAACTGCTGGCATGTTGTAGCATGTTTAAGTAAGCTGTGAGGTTCTTGGTTTGATTCCCACTGCTAGCATGTTGTAGCATTCTTGAGTAAGACCTGAAGCCATACGTTTGATTCCCACTGCTAGCATGTTGTAGCATCTTTAAGTAAGACTTGGGGTCCTGGGTTTGATTCCCACTGCTAGCATGTTGTAGCATCCTTGAGTAAGACCTGCGATTCTGGATTCGATTCCCACTGCTGGCATGTTGTAGCATTCTTTAGTAAGACCTGAGGTCCTGCATTTGATTCCCACTGCTGACATGTTGTAGCATACTTAAGTAAGACATGAGGTCACAAGTTTAGTTCCTGCTGCTGGCATGTTACAGCAGCATTATTTAAAATATTGTAACACTTAATTTAAATATTACTTACAAATATAATGTTACATTTACCTTTTAATGCTGGAACATAAATTTCTTTTAATTTTAAAACTTCAAAATATTTTTTAATTGCTCGTTGTGATATCCCAGTAGCTAGAAAATAAATTCTAAAAGTTAAGTCAATTTAGTAGTCTAAAATTCACACAATAACCCATATTAATTCACAAAAATAGTAACTTTACAGCTTAAACTTGGCCAATTTAATTTTACAACCTTATTCTAGGTAGGTACAATATGAAAGCAGTGGGGATCAAAGCCCAATAATTGAATAAGTGCTGGCTCAGCAGGACTTCATATTGTTTATAGCGCCTTACTCAAGGGCGCTACAGCATGAGAGCAGTGGGTATCAAACCAAGGACCTCAAGTACTAAAATCAAGTGTTCTAACCACTACTACACCATGCTGCCAGAGCAATTAAACTTATATATATACAAACTTTACAACCACAACTTGTTTTAAGCTTATGTATATATTAATTGCCGAATTATGTCATTTATATAATTTGTATATTAAGTACAAAAATATTCACCAGAAAATGTAAATAAGTTGTTAAACTTTCTATAACTGGATTGTTGTTCACCAAACTTTGTCCAATTTCTAAATATTTCGCTGCATCTTCCAATTTGTTTAAACTTATCATTAATCTTGAGATCCCAATAAGAGATGGAATAGAATTAGGTTCAATAGAAATCAACTAATAAAATATATTTTATTTAGATATTATAATTTTAAAATTAATTATGGTGGAAAGATAATATACACTAGTTTAATAAGAGACTATGAGCGCCCTTGAATAAGGTGATATAAACGGTACGAACTCCTGCTGAACCAGCACTTAATCATCAGCTTACTTATTGGGTAATTATAATCTATAATATTTCAAACTGCCACAGGTAACTCGAGACTGGGTCGAAGTAACAATTGTTACTCTATGTTTAAGTCATGCATTCGACTTTCCCACATCGAGGATAAATAAATATACAAAAAGAAATTGTTCAAGTGAAACTAAACCAAAAGAACTTACTTTCTCATAGACATCGATGGCCGATGTTTTAGTTGAAAGATTATGAGAATTACTGAGTGCTTCAGCCTCACATTTCATTATTTCAATTTTAATTTCAGATATCTTTGAAATCTTAACCAACCAAGTTATATTAGTTACCTTATTTTCTTCAACAGATTTGCATAACTGTAAAGCTAACCTAAAAAAATAATTTAAATTGAATTTTTAGTCAATTTTTAAAAGTCAGCAGCGTGGTGTAGTGGTTAGAACACTTGGCTTCACAATATAAGGTCACAGGTACGATCCCCAAAGTTATCATGCTGTAGCGTCCTTGAATAAGGCTCTATAAATGTTATTCCAAACCACCTTAGTCAACTTGAGACTGGGTCAGGGTAACAAATGTTACTCTATGCTTAGGTTGTAAATTTAGTCTACCAACATTAAGTATAGAAATATACATCAAAAAAATTGCTTTAAAATGTAAAAATTTTTAAACCTGATTTCATATCAATAAATTATCAATCTATATATACTACAAAAAAATGTCAAAATGTTTAATCTTTTAAAAACAAATTCTACCTTGTTTTGTCCTGTGCTGTGAAGTATTGATGCAGGTAAATATAACCCTTATTCAAGCAAGTATAAGCTGGCAAAAAATCAGAACAAAGTTTCAACCCTTTCTCTAATAACTCAACTATTTGTTGGTAACTTTGTTTTCCCTTTTTATACAAGTTATAAGCATATAATATATCCTTGTATAAACCATTATAATTGGAGATATGTTGGTTGTAGGTGTCCAGGGATATATCAAGATTATCTGAAAATAAAATGTAAAGCATTTTACATAAATTATTTTAATATTGATAAAAACATGGCGTAGTGGTTAGAACACTTGCTACACTACATGAGGTCGTGAGTTCAATCCTCACTGCTCTAATGCTGTAGCCCCCTTAAATAAGGCACTATGAACAGTATAAACTCCTGCTGAGCCAACATTTAATTAGTAATTTAATTGCTGGGCAAATATAATGAATAATATCACAAACTACAAAAGTTAACTCGAGACTGGGTCAGGGTATTAAATGTTACTCTATGTTTAGGTGGTAAGGTCAGCCTTCCCACATTGAGGATAAATTAATACAAAAAACTCTAGAATAGTGGTATAAGTAAATAATATTTTAGATTCAGGCATTAAAATTAACCATATAAGAATAAATAAAAATTTACTGAATCCATTCTGCAGTTGAATCTGAACTAAGATACCCATCGCAAATTGGGAATCAGATTTTAACATTTCTTGGGAAGTTTCAACCAAACCTTTAACAAAACTATCAGGAAATATCTTGGGTGAAGTTAACAGAGCTGATCTTAAAGCTTTTTCTTTGTCCAATATTTGTATGTCTGGTAGATCACAATATTGAACAACTAATTGTAAAATCTGTAAATAAAATAATTGTATTAAATTTAAGGTTATACTGATGTAATATACAGGTTTGAATTTTACATTTAACAAAATAACATTAAATAAAAAATCGGGGGATAATTTGGTTATGTTAAAATGATTATTTTATAAAAATTATCAAAAAAATGATTATTTTTAAATCATCTAGATATAAAACAAAGCTCAGTGAACGATATATTTGTATGTTTAATTTATGGGCCTACAAAATAAATAAAACTGCCATTTGTGGTGCGGTAAAAATTAGTTAAGAGTTGTGACCATATTATGACAATTAAAATGCTGACCATTGGCTATGAACTAAAATATACTAAAACACTAAATGTTAATAATAAAACTTACGAACTGAAAATATTCTTTTAGCTCCGAAACTTGATTTTTACATGTTACAATAACATTAATGACACATTTTAAAAATGTTTTGTTATTTTCACATGATTTAACCAATTCAGAATTTTCTTTTAATATTTTGATTGCTTCTTTATAGTTTTCTACTTGGCAATAACTTTTTGAAAGAATTGTGATAAAATCAAGAATTTTGTCCGCATTTGATCTGCAAAAAAATGAATTTTTAAAACTCAATTAATATCTTTTAGTTTAAAAAATAAATAAATTAAAAAAAATGAAGTTTAAAAAATGATATCTATTTTTTTAAATAAACCAGTCAGCGAAGTGTAATGGTTAGAACATTTATTACACAAAATGAGGTCCTGGGTTCGATCCCCACTGCTTTCATGCTGAGCAAACACTTAATTAACAGTTTAAATGATAAGTAAATTTAATTTATAATATACCAAACTGCCAAAGGCAACCCAAGACTAGGTCGGGTTAACAGTTGTTGTTAAATCATATAATAATTCTGTTGTGTTTTATTTATAGTATACTTATTTGTTTTATTTTATTTTCATGCATGACTAGTTACTTTGTTATTTTATGCATGACTGATTTTCCTACTTTTTACCATACTTTTGTGTTACTTAAAGTCATTTAGTTTTCACCTTGGTTGTGAGAAGACCTTTCTATGTTAAGTTCTATTCTAGTGCATGAGTATGTTATGTTCTTTTATGTTTCTAATTTATGTTGTATTCTATTTGAATAAGGTTTATGTTTAATAAATCATTTAAGTTAACAATGGTAGCAGAGGATGGTTGGTTGTTAATTGGAATTTGAAATGGCAACTGTTAGTAAAAAAGCGCCTCCAAAGTTTGGAGAGAATGTTCCATATGAAGTATGGAGAAGAAAGATTGCCATGTGGCAACTTGTCACATCAGTTGACAAGAAGGAACAAGCCATTATTGTTCTTCTAGAAGCTCTGGAAGGAAATGTTAGAGCTGAAAAGGCAGTTTCTGAATTAGGAACTGAAGACCTTCATAGTAATGATGGAATGACCAAGTTGTTAATAAAGTTAGACTTGGCATTCAAGAATGAAAAGGCAGATGATGCTTATAATGCATATCAAAAATTTAACAACTTTAAAAAAAGTGAAGGCATGACAATGTCAGATTATATTCTGGAATATGAACATTTATATCATGGGATGTCTGTTTATGATATGAAACTACCTGATACAATATTAGGTTTTAAACTGATAGATCATGCTGGTCTTTCTGACACTGAAAGACAGTTAGTTCTCACTATGGGCAGTGACTTGAAATTTTCTAGT
Source organism: Corella eumyota (assembly GCF_963082875.1). Lineage (NCBI taxonomy): Eukaryota > Metazoa > Chordata > Ascidiacea > Phlebobranchia > Corellidae > Corella > Corella eumyota. Next base: position 14,950,743 of record NC_137494.1, on the reverse strand, counting down.
TTAAAATCTGCTTTAAAAAGAATTTTCGACAAGGTTACTGAGTCCACTTCATGTATTAAGATCAAAGAAGAAGTATTTTATTCAAAACAACCAGAAAATTCTTTTAAAAATTTTAGAAAAACTGGGCAATACAGTAATTCAAACTTTAATTTCAAAAGAAAGCTAAATAAGTTAGATAAATTTGGAAATGTTACCAGATGCATGATTTGTGATTCCAAAATGCATTGGGCTGCAAAGTGTCCCCATCGGTTTCGTGATGGAGCAGTTAACATTGTAACATGCCCAGCTGAGTCTGAGGTTGTAGATGTTGTTTTGATGAACGACAACATTGAATCAGAAATTTTTGTTACTGAGGTCATGGGATCAGCTGTGATTGACACAGCCTGTACAAAAACAGTATGTGGAAAAAAGTGGTATGACAACTATGTCAAAGGACTTAATTTTTATCATAAAAGTAGTGTAAAAAGTAGTCCAAGCAAAACAAGCTTTCGATTTGGAGATGGAAGAAGAATATTTTCATTCATGAAGGCAAGAATACCAGCTTTAGTTGGAGAAAAATTTTGTTATATTGATGTTGAAGTCGTACGAGATAATCTTCCTTTACTGCTTAGTAAGTCATCATTGAAGAAAGCAAACGCAAAAATTGATTTAAGTGACGATAAAGCTGAAATATTTGGGAAGGAAGTATATTTGAATTTGTCAACAAGCGGCCATTATTGCATTGAAATTGCTCCTCGGTCACTTGATTCTGATATGCTAAAGGAAGAAGATGTTCTGTTATTAAATTTTAATGCAATGTCTTTAAACGATAAAAGAAAAAAAAATTCTTAAATTACATAAGCAATTTGGTCATGCTTCAGGAGATCATTTAAAACGACTTTTAAAAGATGTTAATGTCCTTACTAAGGATTTGTCGGATGTTATTGACAATGAGATTTCCAAGTGTGACATTTGTTTACGGTTTAAACGCAATCCTTCAAAACCCTGTGTTGGACTTTCCTGCGCTAGAAAATTTAATTCAACTGTTGCAATAGATCTTCACGAACTTGATCGTAATGTCTGGTATTTTCATATGATTGATGTCTTTACACGATATAGCAATGCTGTGGTTATTGAAAGAAAAACATCTGGTACAATTGTTAAAAATTTTCTCAAGTATTGGGTGAGTTTGTTTGGTGCACCGGAAAACGTTCTTAGTGATAATGGTCGAGAGTTTAATAACTCTGAGTTTCAAGACATGTGTGAAAATTTTAACATCTCTGTGATGACCACTCCTTCTTATTCTCCTTGGTCAAATGGTGTTTGTGAAAGACATAATGGAATACTTACAGATATGATTTTAAAACTTAAAAATGATGTAAACTGTGATTGGGATACCGCTGTTGCTTGGGCATTGAGTGCTAAGAACTCCTTAATAAATAATTATGGTTTTAGTCCAAATCAGTTAGTTTTTGGTCAAAACACAAGGTTGCCTACAAATTTAACTAATGACCTTCCAGCATTAGAAGGGGAAACGAAGAGCCGTCATGTTGGAGAAAACATTTCTGCATTGCACAATGCTAGGCGATTGTTTATTGCGGCTGAATCTTCAGAAAAATTAAAACGAGCATTAAGAATGCAAACTCGACAAACCAGAGAAAGTTTTTGTATTGGTGACAAAGTTTATTACAAACGAGAAGATATTAATTTGTGGAAAGGACCTGCTACGGTCTTGGGTCAAGATGGTCCAGTTGTCTTTATGAGGCATGGTGGACAGCACATTAAAGCTCATAGTTGTCGGGTACAACCAATTGACTCTGATAATTTAGATCCTTTAGAGATAAAAGAAAGTGAGAATATTTCTCCTTGTCGTGAACCAGTTGTAAAGAAGATAACAAGTTATGAGTCAAGCGATGAGGACATAAGCATTGATAAAAATCTTTCTACTCCTCCTGAAGTCCCAACCACAACTCAATCTCCGAAACTAAAAAAAGGTCTTGAAGTTGAATTCGTGGATGAGGATGGTACACTCTGTACAGGAAAAATTATTAATAGAGCTGGAAAAGCGACTGGCAGATACAGTAACGCTTTTAATGTGGAATTTTTAGCCCCCATTGATATAAAGGGAGAAAAACAATGGGTCAATTTTGAAAAGGTTACACACTTAAAGCTGTTAGAGAATAGTGAATCAAATGCGGTTGTTTCAGAAGAAATTCATCACTTATCAACAGATTTGTTTAATGATGCTAAAGAATGTGAACTAAAAAGTTGGAAAGAAAATGATGTTTATGAGGAAGTTCCATTCAATGGTCAACAATGTATATCTGTTAGATGGATATGTTCATGGAAGTATAGAAATGGACAACAGGTTCAAAAGGCTCGTCTTGTAGCTAGAGGATTTGAGGAATTTGATCGCAATATTTTAGATAAGGAAAGCCCAACTTGCTCTAAGGATTCTCTGAGAACAATAATTTCTATTTTTCAGCAAAAACAATGGACATTAAGAAGCATGGACATTAAGACAGCTTTCTTGCAAGGAAAACTGGTTAATCGGGATATTTTTCTTAAACCACCCAAAGAAGCAGATTGTTCAACCGATTGTGTCTGGAAATTGCGAAAGTGTGTGTACGGCCTAAATGATGCTTCTAAACTGTGGTATAATCGGGTTAAGGATTTTATGGTATCTGCAAAGGGAAATATTTTAAAACTAGACCCAGCTGTATTTTATTGGCATTGTGGAGTTGAACTGCAAGGTATCATATGTGTATATGTTGATGATTTTCTATGGGGTGGAACTGAAAGTTTTAGGAATTCAGTTATAAATGATCTTAGAAACACATTTCAAATTGGTAAGGAAACCGAAACAAAATTTAAATATATAGGATTAGAAGTACAACAAATTGAAAATAAGGTTTTGATTACTCAGAAAGACTACACAAACAACTTGAAGCCTATAGAAGTTGAAGTCTCAAAAAGACAGTTTCCTGAAAAAGATTTAACAATTATGGAACAAAATTTACTAAGATCAAAGATTGGACAACTGCTTTGGCTAAGCAGTCAAACAAGGCCTGAAATAAGTTTTGAGACATGCCTACTTGCAACCAATTTTAAAGAAGCAAAAATTAAAGATCTTATTGCGTGTAATAAAGTTATTCGAAAGGTAAAATCTTATCAATCAGGTATTGTGTTTAAAAACTTGGGTAATTCTGAAAATTTGCGATTAGTTGTGTATACTGATGCTGCTTTCGGAAATTTAACAAATGTTGGAAGTCAAGGCGCATACCTTATATTTCTTGTTGGAGAGAACAACAGTTGCAATTTACTAAGCTGGCAATCAAGAAAAATAAGACGAATTACAAGAAGTACTTTAGCAGCTGAGACTTTGGCTTTAATGGATGGCATTGATGGAGCTATATTTATACGTTCAGTGTTTACAGAACTATTTTATGGAAAAATTAAAAATGACTTGCTTCCTATAGCGGCCATCACAGATAGCCGCTCTGTATATGATTCATCACGATCTATTAAAAGTGTGACAGACAAACGGTTACGCATAGATGTTGGAGCCATACGTGAGATGATTGAAAACAGAGATATAAGTTCAATTAATTGGGTTAATACCAAAAATCAATTGGCTGATTGTTTAACCAAAACTGGTGTTAATACTTTAAACCTTTTAGAGGTTTTAAACACTGGATTCTTACCAATTAACTAAAAAAAAAAAAACATAATGAATTTGTTAAATCATATAATAATTCTGTTGTGTTTTATTTATAGTATACTTATTTGTTTTATTTTATTTTCATGCATGACTAGTTACTTTGTTATTTTATGCATGACTGATTTTCCTACTTTTTACCATACTTTTGTGTTACTTAAAGTCATTTAGTTTTCACCTTGGTTGTGAGAAGACCTTTCTATGTTAAGTTCTATTCTAGTGCATGATTATGTTATGTTCTTTTATGTTTCTAATTTATGTTGTATTCTATTTGAATAAGGTTTATGTTTAATAAATCATTTAAGTTAACAGTTGTTATTCATTTTATTTTAAATACATCTTTATCCTCAATGTGGGAAAGTCGAATGTGGGAAAGTCGAATGTGGGAAAGTCGAATGTGGGAAAGTCGAACTTAAACATAGAGTAACATTAGTTACCCTGACCCAGTCTCGAGTTGCCTGCAGCAGGAGTAATATAGATTATAATTGCTCGATAATTATGCTGCTGATTAGGTGCTGACTCAGCAGGACTTTGTACTGTTTATAGCGCCTTACTTAAGGGCGCTACAGCATGAGATCAGTGGGGATTGAAACTACTACCTCATGTGTGGTGTAACAAGTGTTCTTACCACTACACCATGCTGCCGGTTTATTCTAAGTTTAGGTCGTGAAGTTACCCCTCCAACATCGAGGATAAATTTATATAAAAATATTATCGTAAATAGCCCAGAAAAGTGACAATTAAACAAAACATAAAACCTTACTTATCAGTTAAGCGCATCAAATTTTCATAAGCAAAAATCTTGTCTTTAATATTTTCTTTCGTTAAATTCCCCTTCCAATGTTTTGTAAACAGGTTTCCCAATCCATGGTAAGCTAACACTTCATCAGGTGATAACTTAATGGCAGTGTGGTAAGACTCGATTGAGTTTTTGAGTTGAGATAACTCAGCATAACTCAAGCCAAGGAAAACATGAGCGTTGTAGTTGTGAGGGTCGCTGTCTAAAACCTCCTGGATTAAGAACAAAAAACAAAGTTAATTTTTAGGTTTTGTCAATGTAGAATGTTAAAACATTATTGATTTTATAAAATCAATTCTTGTTATTAACAATGCATTTGACATAAGGCGTTTAAATCATGTTTTAAAATGAGTTTAACTACGCTTTAAAATAGGCTTTAATAAAATTTTTCTACTATTTTTGCCAACTTTTCAAAAAAATATACCAAAAAATGTTATTATTTTGGTTCACCAATTTACAGCTTTTGAAAACTGGTTTAAAACCTGTTTAAGCATTCATGTAAAAATATCCAATTTAGTAAGGTCTTATTGGTTGTATAAAGTTAATATGATCAATATTAGTAAGTATAAAGTTTTTTGTTTAAAATTTTAAAGGTTTTGTGATTTGTCATGATCTCATACCTTGTGTAATAAGTTATATATATTTAGTTGTCGAAAAATCATAAAAAGTTTTAACAGATAATTACTTACATTACAATGTGTAATTGCTCCTTCAAAGTTTTTCTTCTGAATTTCCTGTTTGGCAAGTTTTAAAGCAACTTTAACTTTTTTACTTGACATTATTTAAAAACAATCTAAATTCATTAAAAAAATATAAAAAAATATGATTTTCAAAATCGGCAAAATTAAAATAAACTTTCTAATACAAAACAGCGATTAGAACCAAAAAGATTTTAACTTCCGTTTAATATCATGGACTTTAAAAATTACTTATGCCCAAACTTTTCATTGTTAATTAAATATTTTGATACCATATTGCAGGTTAGTCAACTTAGTAATTGTTAGATTCACAATTATCAAGAATGCTTTGACATAGAAGCAGTGGGAATTAAACCCAAGACCTTGTGTAGTCAAGCTTTAAATCATTACCGAGTGCTTGAAAATGATAGAAATATTTAATATTATTATTTATGACATCATTTAACATGGAACTTCTTGCATTTAAAAAGATTAAAAATGTTGGTAGTATATCAAGAATGTTTATCATTATCACCTCTGACATCACTGTTATGACATCACCACTCAATCATCCCTCCAAGTCACTTCAACTTCATCGGTTCGAAACCTTTGCGTACACCAAGAATCTTCCAACAGAGTTTGCTTGTCAATTAAATTAAACCCCGATCTGAACATCTCCCAACCTGCCTGGGCTATCATTGCCCCGTTATCGATACAAAACCTCATATCAGTGGCATACAACTTTGCCCCTCTCTCCTGGGTCATAACTTCCATCATTTCCTGAAGTCGCAAGTTACAACCTACCCCTCCTACTATTAAAACTTCTTCGAACCCACAATGTGACATCGCTCGTTCAGTGATTTCAACCAGCATAGCAAAGAGGGTTTCTTGTAGAGAATAACATAAATCTTCAGGTGAATATTCGTGTTTTTTACTCCGAACTAAATCCTCAATAAACGAAAGAATCCCTGAAAACGACACGTCCATACCTTTTACTGTATAGGGTAGTGCGATATACTTGCTCCCTTTCTTAGCAGTTTGTTCAATATTAAACCCAGGACTTGGGTCATTTGAAATATGAAGAATTCTCGCAAAACGATCGAGACAGTTACCGACAGCAATATCAATCGTTTCACCAAATATACGATACCTGTTCTCAGAATAAGCAATGACTTGAGTATTACCCCCAGACACATACAACACAGTTGGGTTATGTGACCCCGTAATCAACCTTCCCATTTCTATATGAGCAATACAATGGTTAACCCCAATTAAAGGTTTATTCCATATTTGTGCCAGAGTCCTTGCTACAACTGCTACTGACACTAAAGGAGCTCCCATCCCAGGACCTTTAGTGTACGCAATACAATCAATATCCTTGTAAGTTAACTTTGCTTCGTCCAGAGCTTGTTTAAGAATCGTTAGAATCCATTTTCGATGATGTTCTGCTGTTTCGCGCGGTAAAAACCCCTCGCCAGGCGGTGTGACGTAGGTATGCCGTGGATTCGATAACACCTCCCCGTCTCTAATTATCCCGATCCCTAATTTATTAGCACTCCCTTCAAATCCTATCACAGTCAACGTCATAGTTTGTGATTAAATCAACTTTAATAAAAAAATACAAATTTGTTGAAAACGCAAACATGATGTAAGACGGGAAATCCCCAAAAAATCTCAGTTATTTTTTTAAATTTATCCTCAAAGTTTATACTCAAGCATTATTTCAACCAATACAAAACTGATGACGAAATTGAATCTCTATTACATGTTTAATTTTATAAAAATTAAATCTAAACTAATTTATTAAAATTAAGCATGAAAAGAAACGTAAAACTTCACGTGATTTCAGTTTACGTACACTTAAATGGGAAGGAGAAAACTCATATAACGTAAACGCGTAGCTTTTTATCATTGACGTAAAAAAGACCTTAACATACAATAATATTAGTTACCCCGTCCTAGTGGCAGTGATGGAATATTAAAGATTATAATTTGTTTTATACGAGTTTTTTTTAGGCCCGGGGTGTTTAAAAGTGCCCGGGGTGTTTAAATAAGGCTTGGGGTGTTTTATACGAGTTTTTATGAGGCCCGGGGTGTTTTATACAAGTTTATATGAGGCCTGGGGTGTTTAAATAAATCTTGGGGTGTTTTATACGAGTTTTTATGAGGCCCGGGGTGTTAAAATGAAGCCCGGGGTGTTTAAATAAGGCTTGGGGTGTTTTATACGAGTTTTTTTGAGGCCCGGGGTGTTTAAATGATACCCGGGGTGTTTAAATAAGGCTTGGGGTGTTTTATACGAGTTTTTATAATCCCCGGGGTGTTTAAATAAGGTCAGGGTGTTCAAATGAGGACCGGGGTGTTTTATACGAATTTTTATGATGCTCTGGCGTGTTTATATGAGGCCCGGGGTGTTTGAATAAATCCCGGGGTATTTTATACGAGTTTATATAATCCCCGGGGTGTTTTATACGAGTTTATATAATCTCCCGGGTGTTTTATACGAGTTTTTATAATCCCCGGGGTGTTTTATACAAATTTTTATGAGGCCCGGGATATTTTATACGAATTTTTATGAGGCCCGGGGTGTTTTATACAAGTTTATATGAGGCCCGGGTTGTTTTATCGAGTTTATTTAGGCCCAAGGTTGACATGGCGGCCGGGGTTTTAATATAAGGCCCGGTGTTTTATATAAGTTTATATAAAGGCCGTGTTTATATAAGGCTCTAGTTGTTTGTTTTAACATCGAAAAAAATTTCAATTTTCAACTTTTATTGAATTAAATCGACCATCGAATTTTTTTTGGTCAACAAAACTTTATGCATAAAATATATAGGCTATTAAAAGCAACAAATTACCATATTTTCAATATTGTATAAAAAAACCACAGAAAAAGAGGTAAACAATAGACCTGAAAAAAACTATTTTGGCAAGATTGTCGTTTTTCCGTTGCGACAACATTTTTGTGTCGTTTTTTTTTCTTCTTGTAACGTGTTCTGATTAAATCTCACAATAATACAAACCTTATATGGCACACTTTAAATGTAGAAACTATAATTCTACTTTTAATTAGCTGATAATTTTATTACGTGATTTATTGCTATACATGTGTTATTTGTCCAATTTCAGAATTTGACTGTAAATTTGATTCGCAAGCCTTTAAGTTGTGCCAATAATATTAGCGATATATCACAGACATTTTGAAATCTTATTAAGATTTTTAAGTTTTTTTTTACAAATAGTGCAATACTTTGTGTTATAGGATGCTTTTTTTTATAAAACAGGCCTCATATTAACACATTGGGCTTTATATAAAATCCCCGGGCCCCATATAAACACCCCGGGCATCATATATACACCCAGGGCCTTATATATACACCCAGGGCTTTATATAAACTTGTATAAAACACCCCGGGCCTTATATAAACACCTCAGGCTTCATATAAACACCTCGGGCCTCATATAAGCACTCCGGGCCCCATATAAGCATCCCGGGCCTCATATAAAACACCCCGGGCCTTATATAAACACCTCAGGCTTCATATAAACACCCAGGGCCTCATATAAGCAACCCGGGCCCCATATAAACACTCCGGGCCTCATATATACACCCAGCGCCTTATATATACACCCAGGGCCTCATATAAACTGGTATAAAGCCCCGGAGCCTCATTTAAACTTGTATAGAACACCTCGGGCCGCACATAAACACCCCGGGCCTTATTTAAACACCCCGGGACCCATATAAACTAGATAAAGCAACTCGGACCTTGTATAAAAGACCCCTGGGCTAATTTTAACACCCCGGGCCTTATAAAAACTCGTATAAATCACCATGGGCCTTATTTAATCACCCCAAGTCTTATAAAAATTTGTATAAAAACCTCGGGCCTTATTTAAACACTCTTGGGCCTCATAAAAACTCGTATAAACCGATCTGGACTTATATTAATAGCCCGAGCCTCATATAAACACCATGGGACTTAAATAAATACCACCGAAGCTCTTGGACTCACCCCGCGCTTTCCGCACATACCCCGGGTCCCCCGGGCGTATTTTAGTACGACCCCTATAAACAGTATAAACTCCTGCTGAACCAACACTTAATCAGCAGCATAATTACCGGGCAATTATAATTCATATAATATCACAAACTGCCACAGGAAACTCGAGACTAGGTCAAAGTAACTGATGTTACTCTATGTTTAGTTTGTGAATTCGACTTTCCCACATCGAGGAGAAAGATATATACAAAAAAAAAGTTATTGATTTTCACTCTAATTATTTTTTTAATATCTCCTTACACTAATAGGTTTTTATAACTTATTATAGAGTGTGTTATTTTAATCTATCCAAAAACATTAGGCTGAATTAAAAATGGTGTAGCAATAATGTGAAAAAAACTAAACAACTTTTGATCTAATGTCATATTACCTAACACCTATATTTTACCTTATGAGTCGAAATTAGCTCGCTAGCTCTACCGTGCGGATGTTAAATATTTTGTTTTTTAGGTGGATCTATCATGTCTCAAGAACTATTAGAAATCATCGACCACGAAGGTAAGTTTTGTTGCTTAAAAAAAACTTTAAAAAATATCAACTTAACAAAGTCGTCTACATAACAAAAAAATTACTCATATTTTAATCACATAAACGTAACAAGTCAGTTGTAATTCCGGTACCATGAACCGGCAGCGTGGTGTAGTGATAAGAACTCTTGCTACACTACCATGAGGTCGTCGGTTCAATCCCCACTGATCTGAAGCTGTAGTAGCGCCCTTGAGTAAGGCGCTATAAACTCCTGCTGAGCCAGCACTTAATCAGCAGCATAATTACCGGGCAATTATAGTCTCTATAATATTCCAAACTGCCACAGGCAACTCGAGACTAGGTCAAAGTAACTGATGTTACTCTATGTTTAGGTCGCGCATTCGACTTTCCCACATCGAGGATAAAGATAAATACAAAAAAAAAATTCCATTATGACGCAATATATCATTTTTTTTAAATGGCCAATCTTGTGATTGCAAACTTTTTATTTTTACAAATTCTAAGCCAATAATTTGCCAAAAAACTGATAACAAATTTTTAATATTTAATTCTGTTAGAAAATGTTTGCAAATTACAAACTGAAAATAATTTCGACGCCATTTTCTCTGCAATAATGAAGCATTCTGAATACGACCCAGAAATACAAAACATCTCAAATCTTATACTTTCCTATGTTGCTTGTTTAAAAACCAAAAAGTATTATCGCGTTGCTCAGATCAGAGACAAAATAACTTTAATAATTCGAAACAAAACTCAGCTAACTGCATCAGAAGTCGATTCTGTAGCTGGTAATCTTCGTACCCAGAAGAAATACCTAAAGTCCATTCTATTTTACTCGATCGCATTTTCCTTATTCGAGGATAATAACGACCCGGACAATAACGTTAAGAATATGAGGTGGTGTGTTGGTGGAATAAGGGTTTCAGTTCAAGAAGTGTTAAAAGAAGATAAAAACATGAAAAGTGTTGTACAGCATCACGTGATCCCACTCATGCATGAACTTAAATCGAGAGTGGAAAACTTACCTGGAGTAAACGCGGAACTAAAAGTTGTTAAACTGAGTAAATGTTTGAGTCATATCGGGTATTGCGAGGACGAGGCAGATATCGACGACTTTCAAACAAATACAGAGGGACTCAGATTGATGAATACGATCGAGAATAAACAAAAATATCAAGTTTACGGACATCTCTTAAACAACATTGGTTCGTGGTATGATCGCAATTCTCGATACAGCGAAGCGGTTTCTAAATACAACGAGGCAATTAAAGCTTACAAACAAGTTACTGATTGGCCAAATGATGAAGTAAAACAAAGAAGTATCAATTTATCTGAAAATAATTTGAGAATCTGCAAAGAAAAGTTAAGCAAATAAAATTTCATTTAAATACAAAACCCAGCAAAATTCAACAAATCAGTTATTTTAAAACAACGCCAAATTATTTTAAATTTGTTACAAATCATGGTCCATACAAGTACAATACTAAAACCAAGTTTAACATATTGTTAGAGATCTTTTTGTTTAAATATTTTTTTGTTGTACATAACCATTAAATATAATTGCTTGTTTAATTATTGTTTTAAAATATGAATTTATTTTGTTTTTATATCCATTAATATTTAGTGATTTATGCTTGCGCGTAGTAATGCTTGAATAAATTTAAAAAATAAACTTTGTCCTCAATTGTTACAATCAAGAGTAAAACATTATCCAAAATTAAATTTAACAAAATCAAAATATACTTAAATATCGACCTTCAGATAACATTTGCCTGGCAAGCGAGCAATAACATTCACCCAAGCCTGTTAAAAACAATATTTAAACTTTTTTGAATAAACATTTTAATGTTAAGAACTTAGACTTGGCAAAAAGTTCATATGATAGCTCTGTACATGGTCTTTGAGGCCCCAACATTTTTCAATTGCTTCGTTGTGATATTCCAGCATCTAGAAAATAAATTTAAAAGTTAAGTCAATTTAGTAGTCTAAAATTCACACAATAGACCATATTAATTCACAAAAATAGTAACTTTACAGCTTTAACATAGACCAATTTAATTTTACAGCCTTATTTTAAGAAAGTACAAAATAGAAGCAGTGGGGATCAAACCCAAGACCCCTCATAATAAAATCCAGTGTTTTCTACAATTGTGCCCTATACTTATTATTTATAAAACACATCTTAACCCCATAATCACCTGTTTAATGGCTGCCATCTGGTACACAGTGTACACTGAAAAAGGATTAAGTTTGTGAGCTTGACTGAAAGACTTCCAAGCTGCAGTGCAACTTCCTCTGTTTAGATACCCTTCACCTAAGCATTCCCAGCATATACTACAACATTAAATATAATATTTATTTCCATATTATTTTTAAAAAAATTGTTTTATTGGGTGAATTACAACAAGCATAGATTCGTTGTGACAATGTTTTTTTCATTTATTTTTTGGTATATAAATTTAACTTTGATGTGGGAAAGTCGAATGCGCGACCTAAACATAGAGTAACATCAGTTACTCCGACCCAGTCTCAAGTTGCTTTAAGCAGTTGGGAACATCATAGATTAAAATTGCCCAATAATTGATTAAATGTTGGCTCAGCAAGAGTTCATATTGTTTATAGCGCCATACTTAAGGGCGCTTCAGCATGAGAGCAGTGGGGATTAAACCCATGACCTAATGTGTGGTGTAGCAAGTGTTCTTACCACTCCGCTAAGATGTTACAACCAGCAATTTAAAAGCAGCCAAAAACATGAACAAAATATTAGATTTTAATCAAGTATTTGGTATATAATTAATCTCCACTTACTAATCACTGGCATCAGCTCTTAATGCAGCTTGAAAGCAAGTAATGGCACTTGTTGTTTCTTTAGTTTTCAATCGACATAATCCTAATCTTAACCAAGCCCATTTCTGTCCACCAGGGGCACTAGAGTTCATAATTTTCTTGTACAATAGAATAGCAGAATCAAAATTACCTAAAATTTAAAAAAACAAATTGTGAAATAATAGAAATTCTTTAGGATTAATCTTTTTCACATTTATCTTTATCCTTGATGTGGAAAAGTCGACTTCATGACTTAAACATAGGGTAACATTAGTTACTCCAACCCAGTCTTGAGTTGCCTATGGCAGTTTGAAATATTATAATTTTGTTTGTATATTTCTTTATCCTCGATGTGAAAAAGTCTAATGCGCGACCTAAACATAGAGTAACATCAGGTACTCTGACCCAATCTTGAGTTGACTTTGCCAGTTTGGAATTTTATAGACTATAATTGCCCGATAATTAAGCTGCTGATTAAGTGCTGGCTCAGCAGTAGTTTATACCGTTTATAGCGCCTTACTTAAGGGCGCTACAGCAAGAGAGCAGTGGTGATTGATCCCAGAACCTCATCGAGTGTAGGAAGTGTTCTAACAACTACTACACCATGCTGCCAGAGCAATTGAACTTATATATATACAAACTTTACAACCACAACTTGTTTTAAGCTCATGTAGATATTAATTGCCGGATCATTTATATAATTTGTTTATTCAGTACAAAAATATTTACCAAGAAATGTAGATAAGTTGTTAAACTTTCTATAACTGGATTGTTGTTCATTAAACTTTGTCCAATTTCTAAATATTTTGCTGCATCTTCCAATTTGTTTAAACTTATCATCAATCTTGAGATCCCAATAAGAGATGAAATACAGTTAGGTTCAGAAGAAATCAACTGTTAAAAATTATTTTAATATATTTAGATATATACCATGTATTTAAAACAATTTTGGTTGACGGTAGGGGTAATAAACACTAGTTTATTAAGAGGCTATGAGTGCCCTTGAGTAAGGTGCTATAAACAGTATAAACTCCTGCTTAGCCAGCACTTAATCAGCAGCTTAATTATTGGGCAATTATAATTTATAATATTCCAAACTGCCAAAGGCAACTTGAGACTGGGTCGGGGTAACTGATGTTACTCTACGTTTACGTTGTGCATTCGACCTTCCCACATCGAGGAAAAAAAAATGTGAAAAAAAAATTGTTTAAGTGAAACTAAACCAAAAACTTACTTTCTCATAAACATCGATGGCCGATGTTTTAGTTGAAAGATTATGAGAATTACTGAGTGCTTCGGCCTCACATTTCATTATTTCAATTTTAATTTCAGATATCTTTGAAATCTTAACCAACCAAGTTATATTAGTTACCTTATTTTCTTCAAAAGATTTGCATAACTGTAATGCTAACCTAAAAAAATAATTTAAATTGAATTTTTATTCAATTTTTTAAAAGTCAGCAGCATGGTGTAGTGGTTAGAACACTTGGCTTCACAATATAAGGTTATAGGTACGATCCCCAAAGCTCTCATGCTGTAGCGCTGTTAAATAAGGCGCTATAAATGTTACGCCCTTTAAAAAAGGGTAATTAATGTTATCTTAAACCACCTTAGTCAACTTGAGACTGGGTCAGGGTAACAAATGTTACTCTATGCTTAGGTTGAAAATTCAGCCTACCAACATTAAGTATGGAAATATACAATAAAAAATTGCTTTAAAATGTAAACATATTTAAACCTGATTTCATATCAATAAATTATCAATCTATATATACTACAAAAAAATGTCAAAATGTTTAATCTTTTAAAAACAAATTCTACCTTGTTTTGTCCTGTGCTGTAAAGTATTAATGCAGGTAAATATATCCCTTATTCAACCAAGTATAAGCTGGCAAAAAAATCAGGACAAACTTTCAACCCTTTCTCTAATAACTCAACAACTTGTTGGTAACTTTGTTTCCCCTTTTTATACAAGTTATAAGCATGTAATATATCCTTGTATAGACCATTATAATTGGAGATATGTTGGTTGTAGGTGTCCAATGATATATCAAGATTATCTGAAAATAAAATGTAAAGCATTTTACATAAATTATTTTTATATTGTTAAAAACATAGTGTAGTGGTAAGAACACTTGCTACACTACGCATGAGGTGGTGAGTTCGATCCCCACTGCTGTCATGCTGTAGCACACATAAGTAAGGCTCTATAAACAGTACAAACTCCTGCTAAGCCAACACTTACTCAGCAGCTTAAATATCGGGTAACTATAATCAATAATATTCCAAACTGCAAAAGTCAACTCGAAACTGGGTCGGAGTAACAAATGTTACCCTATGTTTAGGTCGTAAAGTCAGCCTTCCCACATTGAGGATAAATTAATACAAAAAAACTCTAGACTGGTGGTGTAAGTAAATAATATTTTAGATTCAGGCATTAAAATCAACCATATAAGGATAAATAAAAATTTACCAAATCCATTCTGCAGTTGAATCTGAACTAAGATATCCATCGCAAATTGGGAATCAGATTTTAACATTTCTTGACAAGTTTCAACCAAATCTTTAACAAAACTATCAGGAAATATATTGGGTGAAGTTAACAGAGCTGATCTTAAAGCATTTTCTTTGTCCAATATTTGTATGTCTGGTAGATCACAATATTGGACAACTGATTGTAAAATCTGTGAATAAAATAATTGTATTAAATTTAAGGTTATACTGATATAGTATACAGGTTTGAATTTTATTTTTAACAAATTAACATTAATTAAAAAATTTATGGAATGATTATTTAAAAAAAATTTTTTTTAAAAATGATTATTTTTAAATCATCTAGATATAAAACAAAGCTCAGTGAACGATATATTTGTATGTTTAGTTTATGGGCCTACAAAATAAATAAAACTGTCATTTGTGGTGTGGTAAAAATTAGTTAAGAGTTGTGACCATATTATGACAATTAAAATGCTGACCATTGGCTACGAACTAAAGTATACTAAAATACTAAATGTTAATAATAAAACTTACGAACTGAAAATATTCTTTTAGCTCCAAACCATGATTTTTACATGTTACAATAACATCAATGACACATTTTAATAATGTTTCGGGTTTTTCACATGATTTAACCAATTCGGAATTTTCTTTTAATATTTTGATTGCTTCTTTATAGTTTTTAACTTGGCAATAACTTTTTGAAAGAATTGTGATAATATCAAAAATTTTGTCAGCATTTGATCTGCCAAAAAAATACATTTTTAAAACTAAATTTATATTCTTTAGATTAAAAAAGGAATAAATTTAAAAAAAAATGAAGTTTAAAAAATGATATCTACTTTTTTAAATAAACCAGTCAGCGAAGTGTAGTGGTAAGAACACATATTACACTATATGAAGTCCTGGGTTCAATCCCCACTGTTCTCATGCTGTACAAAAGTGACAATTAAACAAAACATAAAACCTTACTTATCAGATAAGCGCATCAAATTTTCATAAGCAAAAATCTTGTCTTTAATATTTTCTTTCGTTAAATTCCCCTTCCAATGTTTTGTAAACAGGTTTCCCAATCCATGGTAAGCTAATACTTCATCAGGTGATAACTTAATGGCAGTGTGGTAAGACTCAATTGAGTTTTTGAGTTGAGATAACTCAGCATAACTTAAGCCAAGAAAAACATGAGCGTTGTAGTTGTGAGGGTCGCTGTCTAAAACCTCCTGGATGAAAGAACAAAAAACAAAGTTAATTTTTAGGTTTCGTCAATGTAGAATGTTAAAATATTATTGGTTTTATAAAATCAATTCTTGTTATTAACAATGAATTTGACATAAAGCAGTTAAATCATGTTTTAAAATGAGTTTAACTACGCTTTAAAATAGGCTTTAATAAAAATTTTCTACTATTTTTGCCTACTTTTTAAAAAAAATATACCAAAAAATGTTATTATTTTGGTTCACTAATTTACAGCTTTTGAAAACTGGTTTAAAACCTGTTTAAGCATTCATGTAAAAATATCCAATTTAGTAAGGTCTTATTGGTTGTATAAAGTTATTATGACCAATATTAGTAAGTTTAAAGTTTTTTGTTTAAAATTTTAAAGGTTTTGTGATTTGTCATGATCTCATACCTTGTGTAATAAGTTATATATATTTAGTTGTCGAAAAATCATAAAAAGTTTTAACAGATAATTACTTACATTACAATGTGTTATTGCTTCTTCAAAGTTTTTCTTCTGAATTTCCTGTTTGGCAAGTTTTAAAGCAACTTTTACTTTTTTACTTGACATTATTTCAAAATAATCTAAATTCATTTAAAAAATATAAAAAAATATTATTTTCAAAATCGGCAAATTGAAAATTAATTTTCTAAAACAAAACAGCGATTAGAACCAAAAAGATTTTAACTTCCGTTTAATATCAGGACTATAAAAATTACTTTTGTCCTAACTTTTTATTGTAAATTAAATATTTTGATACCATATTGCAGGCTAGTCAACTTAGCAATTGTTAGATTCACAATAATCAAGAATGCTTTGACATAAAAGCAGTGGGAATTAAACCCAAGACCTTGTGTAGTCAAGCTTTAAATCATTACCGAGTGCTTGAAAATGATAAAAATATTTAATATTATTATTTATGACATCAATTAACATTTAACTTCTTGCATTTAAAATGATTAAAAATGTTGGTAATATATCAAGAATGTTTATCATTATTAACTATGACATCACTATTTATGACATCATCACCTCTGACATCACTATTATGACATCACCACTCAATCATCCCTCCAAGTAACTTTAACTTCATAGGTTCGAAACCTTTGCGTACACCAAGAATCTTCCAACAGAGTTTGCTTGTCAATTAAATTAAACCCAGATCTGAACATCTCCCAACCTGCCTGGGCTATCATTGCCCCGTTATCAATACAAAACCTCATATCAGTGGCATACAACTTTGCCCCTCTCTCCTGGGTCATAACTTCCATCATTTCCTGAAGTCGCAAGTTACAACCCACCCCTTCTACTATTAAAACTTCCTCGGACCCACAATGTGACATCGCTCGTTCGGTAATTTCAACCAGCATAGCAAAGAGGGTTTCTTGTAGAGAATAACATAAATCTTCAGGTGAATATTCGTGTTTTTTACTCCGAACTAAATCCTCAATAAACGAAAGAATTCCCGAAAACGACACGTCCATACCTTTTACTGTATAGGGTAGTGCGATATACTTGCTCCCTTTCTTAGCAGTTTGTTCGATATTAAACCCAGGACTTGGGTCATTTGAAATATGAAGAATTCTTGCAAAACGATCGAGACAGTTACCGACAGCAATATCAATCGTTTCACCAAATATACGATACCTGTTCTCATAATAATAAATCACCTGAGTATTACCTCCAGACACGTATAACACAGTTGGGTTATGTGACCCCGTAATTAACCGTCCCATTTCTATATGGGCAATACAATGGTTAACCCCAATTAAAGGTTTATTCCATATTTGTGCCAGAGTCCTTGCTACCACTGCTACTGACACTAAAGGAGCTCCCATCCCAGGACCTTTAGTGTACGCAATACAATCAATATCCTCGTAAGTTAACTTTGCTTCGTCCAGAGCTTGTTTAAGAATCGTTAGAATCCATTTTCGATGATGTTCTGCTGTTTCGCGCGGTAAAAACCCCTCGCCAGGCGGTGTGACGTAGGTATGCCGTGGATTCGATAACACCTCTCCGTCTCTAATTATCCCGATCCCTAATTTATTAGCACTCCCTTCAAATCCTATCACAGTCAACGTCATAGTTTGCGATTAAATCAACTTTAATAAAACAATATAAATTTGTTGAAAACGCAAAAATGATGTAAGACGGGATATCCCCTAATAAATTTCAGTTTTTTTTATTTTAATTTATCCTCAAAGTTTATGCTCAAGCATTGTTTCAACCAATACAAAATTGATAACAAAATTGTATTTCTATTATATGTTTAATTTTATAAAAATAAAATCTAAACTAATTTATTAAAACTAAGCATGAAAAGTTACGTAAAACTTCACGTGATTTCATTTTACGTACACTTAAATGGGAAGGAGAAAACTCATATAACGTAAACGCGTAGCTTTTTGTCATTGACGTAAAAAAGACCTTAACATAAAATAACATTAGTCACCTCGTAACAGTAGTGGCAGTGATGGAATATTAAAGATTATAATTACTGCTAATTAAGTGTTGGCTCAGCAGGAGTTTATAATACACACGAGGTCGTGGGTTCAATCTCCATTGATCTCTAATTATAATCTATAATATCCCAAACTGCCACAGGCAACTCGAGACTGGGTCAGAGTAACAAATGTTACTCTATGTTTAGGTCGCGCATTCGACTTTTCCACATCGAGGATAAAGATATATACAAAAAAGGCGCTATACACGGGACGAACTCCTGCTGAGCCAGCACTTAATCAGCAGCTTAATTATCGGGCAATTATAATCTATATAATATCCCAAACTGCCACAGGTAACTCGAGGCTGGGTCAGAGTAACAAATGTTACTCTATGTTTAGGTCGCGCATTCGACTTTCCCACATCGAGAATAAAGATATAGACAAAAAAAATGTTTAAAGCTCCAACTGAATATTTGTTAGCAGGTACCGACAAGTTTTTAATATATACAATAAGGCTCAGATGAGTGAAAGAGAACGAGAATAAACGAGAATATTTAGTCAACGGAACTTTCTTAATCAACATTGGTGCGTTGTTCGACCGCTAATTACAAAAGAAAAAGGCGGTTTCGAATTACACCAATAACAACCCTAGCATTGAAACAGAGAGAGGTAACTAGGGAAACGCTATCGCTATATTGTAAGGACGGTGCCTTGGTGATGAATTCAAAAAAACGTTTGCCTAAATTGGTTACGCAAAAACAAAAACAAGTAGGTCTGAAAGCAGGCTAAGTCGACTTACGTTTAACATAGGCTTAAATATACTTGCCCGTAGAGCCATTTCTAGAACTCTCTACAATACATTTTAAAGCCCTACTTTATTTAAAAAACTCTATAAATATCTACAAACACAAAAAAGTATAAAATAACACAGCAATTTAAATAAAGGTATAATGAACTTCCTATTAAAATGGTTTGTTTATATGAAAATAATTTATTAAAATTAAGCATAAAAAGTGTCTTTAAAATCACGAAATACGATTTATTTATGAACTTAAATCGAGCGTAGAAAACTTACCTGGAGTAAACGCCGAATTTCAACTAAATATAGGGTTTAAGTTATATCAGGTATTGCGAGAGGTGATATTGGCAACTTTTATATAACTACGGAAAGGCCAAAATTAATGAATACGATCGAGAATAAAAGAAAATTTTTAGTCTGTGGTTTTAACTCTTTTACAACATTGGAGCGTTGGTTGAGCGCATAACACAAAAGAAACAACTAAAGGGTAACTAGGTAAATATTAATGCTATAGTATATAAGACTGACGCCTTAGCGATAAAATTATTTTCGTTCGTGACAATCCAGCGAAAAGCTAGCATCTAGTAATACTAAGCATATCTTTAAAGTTTTAACAATCTGCAAAATGGCGAATAACGACGTTCCACCGATTAATGTTAACGTAAATGTTCAAAATGTTCATAGACATGATAACAGAGAGATAGGAATGCAAGTAGAGCATGCAGGTAACTTTAAACTTTAACTTAATTTGTGTAAGCAACAAACTTAAAATTAATATTTGACAATATTGTTGCAGACCAAATTACTCAAAATGTTGTCCTTAAAAAAAATGCAAAAAATGAAGAAAATGCGGGTAATGTTGGTGCAGTCAACGTGACCGATTCGCGAACAACTGAGGCAGAATTATCGTCGTCTATGTCGGATTTAAGCACAACTCCAACCCAACCAAAACAACAAATTGGTAAGTTACCCCGATATAAAAATAGATTTACAAAATTTTCAGTTTTAAATACACCAACATTTAATAAAAAAAACAAATATAAAAAAACTATGAAAAATAATGCGACTCAAGCCGACCGGCAGCGTGGTGTAGTGGTAAGAACACTTGCTACACCACACATGGGGTCGTGGGTTTAATCCCCCACTGCTCTCATGCTGTAGCGCCCTTGAGTAATGCGCTATAAACCGGTCCTACTAAAATACGCCCGGTAGGCCCGGGGTATGCGCGGGAAGTCCGGGGTGAGTCCAAGAGCTTCGGTGGTATTTATTTAAGTCCCATGGTGTTTATATGAAGCCCGGGCTATTAATATAAGTCCAGATCGGTTTATTCGAGTTTTTATGAGGCCCAAGAGTGTTTAAATAAGGCCCGAGGTTTTTATACAAATTTGTATGGGGCCCAGGGTGTTAAAAAGTGGCGCTGGGTCTTTTATACAAGGCTCGAGGCGTTTTATCAAGTTTATATAAAGTACGGGGTGTTTATATGAGGCCCGGGGTGTTTATATGGGGCTCGAGGTGTTTTATACGAGTTTAAATGAGTCGCGGGTTGTTTTATACAAGTTTATTTGATGTCCGGGATGAATATATGAGGCCCGGGGTGTATATATGAAGCCCGGGGTGTATATATGAGGCCCGGGGTGTTTAAATAAATCCCGGGGTGTTTAAATAAGGACCGGGGTGTTTAAATAAGTCCCGGGGTGTTAAATAAGGCTTCGGGTGTTTTATACGAGTTTTTATGAGGCCTGGGGTGTTTTATACGAATTTTTTTGGGTCCCGGGATGTTAAATTGAGGGCAAGGGTGTTTTATACAAATTTATATGAGGTCCGGGATGTTTAAATGATGCCCGGGGTGTTTTATACAAATTTTTATGAGGCCCGGGGTGTTTAAATGAGGCCCGAGGTGTTTTATACGAATTTTTATGAGGCCCGGGGTCTTTAAATGATTCCCGGGGTGTTTTATAAAAGTTTATATGAGGCCAGGGGTGTTTAAATAAGGCTTGGGGTGTTTTTTACGAGTTTATATGAGGCTCGGGGTGTTTAAATAATGCTTGGGGTGTTTTATACGAGTTTTTATGAGTCCCGGGGTGTTTAAATAATGCTTGGGGTGTTATATACGAGTTTTTATGAGGCCCAGGATGTTTAAATGATGCCCGGGGTGTTTTATACGAATTTTTATGAGGCCCGGGGTGTTTAAATGTTTCCCGGGGTGTTTAAATGATGCCCGGGGTGTTTAAATGATGCCCGGGGTGTTTTATACAAGTTTATATGATACCCGGGGTGTTTAAATAAGGCTTGGGGTGTTTTATACGAGTTTTTATGAGGCCCGGGGTGTTTAAATGATCCCCGGGGTGTTTAAATAAGGCTTGGGGTGTTTTATACGAGTTTTTATGAGGCCCGGGGTGTTTAAATGAGGCCCGGGGTGTTTAAATAAGGCTTGGGATGTTTTATACGAGTTTTTATGAGGTCCGGGGTGTTCAAATAAGGCTTGGGGTGTTTTATACGAATTTTTATGAGGCCCGGGGTGTTTAAATGATGCCCGGGGTGTTTAAATAAGGCTTGGGGTGTTTTATACAAATTTTTATGAGGCCCGGATTGTTTAAATGAAGCTTGGGGTGTTTTATACGAATTTTTATGTGGCCCGGGATGTTTAAATGATGCCTGGAGTGTTTTATACAAATTTTTATGAGGCCCGGGGTGTTTAAATGAGTCCCGGGGTGTTTTATACAAGTTTAAATAAGTCCCGGGGTGTTTAAATAAGGCTTGGGGTGTTTTATACGAGTTTTTATGAGGACCGGGGTGTTTAAATAAGTCCCGGGGTGTTTTATACGAATTTTTATGATGCCCGGGATGTTAAAATAAGGGCAGGGGTGTTTTATACAAGTTTATATGAGGCCCGGGGTGTTAAAATGAGGCCCGGGGTGTTTAAATAAGGCCCTTTTTACACGAACCCGGGGTGTTTAAATAAAGGAACCCGGGGTGTTTAAATAAAGCTTGGGGTGTTTTATACGAGTTTTTTTTAGGCCCGGGGTGTTTAAATGAGGCCCGGGGTGTTTAAATAAGGCTTGGGGTGTTCAAATGAGGACCGGGGTGTTTTACACGAATTTTTACACGAACCCGGGGTGTTTAAATAAAGGAACCCGGGGTGTTTAAATAAAGCTTGGGGTGTTTTATACGAGTTTTTTTGAGTCCCGGGGTGTTTAAATGAGGCCCGGGGTGTTTAAATAAGGCTTGGGGTGTTCAAATGAGGACCGGGGTGTTTTACACGAATTTTTATGATGCTCTGGCGTGTTTATATGATTCCCGGGGTGTTTGAATAAATCCCGGGGTATTTTATACGAGTTTATATAATCCCCGGGGTGTATTATACGAGTTTATATAATCCCCGGGGTGTATTATACGAGTTTATATAATCCCCGGGGTGTTTTATACGAGTTTATATAATCCCCAAGGTGTTTTATACGAATTTTTATGAGGCCCGGGATATTTTATACGAATTTTTATGAGGCCCGGGGTGTTTTATACAAGTTTATATGAGGCCCGGGTTGTTTTATCGAGTTTATTTAGGCCCAAGGTTGACATGGCGGCCGGGGTTTTAATATAAGGCCCGGTGTTTTATATAAGTTTATATAAAGGCCGCGTTTATATAAGGCTCTAGTTGTTTGTTTTAACATCGAAAAAAATTTCAATTTTCAACTTTTATTGAATTAAATCGACCATCGAATTTTTTTTGGTCAACAAAACTTTATGCATAAAATATATAGGTTATTAAAAGCAACAAATTACCATATTTTCAATATTGTATAAAAAAAACCACAGAAAAAGAGTTAAACAATAGACCTGAAAAAACTATTTTGGCAAGATTGTCGTTTTTCCGTTGCGACAACATTTTTGTGTCGTTTTTTTTCTTCTTGTAAAGTGTTCTGATTAAATCTCGCAATAATACAAACCTTATATGGCACACTTTAAATGTAAAAATTACAATTCTACTTTTAATTAGCTGATAATTTTATTACGTGATTTATTGCTATACATGTGTTATTTGTCCAATTTGAGAATTTGACTGTATATATGAGGCCCTTTATACCAGTTTATATGAGGCCCTGGGTGTATATATGAGGCCCGGGGTGTATATATGATTCCCGGGGTGTATATATGATGCCCGGGGTGTATATATGAGGCTCGGAGTGTTTACACCGGAGCCTCATTTAAACTTGTATAGAACACCTCGGGCCGCACATAAACACCCCGGGCCCCATATAAACTCGATAAAGCGACTCGGACCTTGTATAAAAGACCCCTGGGCTAATTTTAACACCCCAGGCCTTATAAAAACTCGTATAAATCACCATGGGCCTTATTTAAACACCCCCAAGTCTCATAAAAATTTGTATAAAAACCTCGGGCCTTATTTAAACACTCTTGGGCCTCATAAAAACTCGTATAAACCGATCTGGACTTATATTAATAACCCGGGTCTCATATAAACACCATGGGACTTAAATAAATACCACCGAAGCTCTTGGACTCACCCCGCGCCTTCCGCACTTACCCCGGGCGTATTTTAGTACGACCCCTATAAACAGTATAAACTCCTGCTGAGCCAGCACTTAATCAGCAACTTAATTATCGGGCAATTAGAATCTATATAATATCACAAACTGCCACAGGGAACTCGAGACTAGGTCAAAGTAACTAATGTTACTCTATGTTTAGTTTGTGAATTCGACTTTCCCACATTGAGGATAAAGATATATACAAAAAATTATTGATTTTCACTCTATTTTTTTTTTAATATCTCCTTACACTAATAGGTTTTTATAACTTATTAAAGAGTGTGTTATTTTATTTTATCGAAAACATTAGGCTGAAATAAAAATGGTGTAGCAATAATGTGAAAAAAAACTAAACAACTTTTGATCTAACATCACATTACCTATCACCTATTTTTTTACCTTATGACCGTCGAAATTAGTTCGCTAGCTCTACCGTGCGGATGTTAAATATTTATTTTTTAGGTGGATCTGTCACGTCTCAAGAATTATTAGAAATTATTGACCACGAAGGTAAGTTTTGTTGCTTAAAAAACTTTAAAAAATACCAACTTAACAAAGTCCCCTACATAACAAAAAAATAACCAAATTTTAATCACATAAACGTAACAAGTCTGTTGTAATTCCGGTAGCGTGAACCGGCAGCGTGGTGTAGTGATAAGAACTCTTGCTACACTACCATGAGGTCGTGGGTTCAATCCCCACTGATCGCAAGCTGTAGCGCCCTTGAGTAAGGCGCTATAAACGGTATGAACTCCTGTTGAGCCAACACTTAATCAGCAGCATAATTACCGGGCAATTATAGTCTATAATATCCCAAACTGCCACAGGCAACTCGAGACTGGGTCGGAGTAACTTATGTTACTCTATGTTTAAGTCGCGCTATCGACTTTCCCACATCGAGGATAAAGATATATATACAAAAAAAAAATTCCATTATGACGCAATATATCATTTTTTCAAAATGGCAACCTTGTACGGTTGCAAACTTTCAATATTTAATTCTGTTAGAAAATGTTCACAAGTTACAAACTGAAAATAATTTCGACGCCATTTTCTCTGCAACAATGAAGCATTCTGAATACGACCCAGAAATACAAAACATCTCAAATCTTATACTTTCCTATCTTGCTTGTTTAAAAACCAAAAAGTATTATCGCGTTACTCAGATCAGAGACAAAATAACTTTAATAATTCAAAACAAGACTCAGCTAACTGCATCACAAGTTAAATCTGTAGCTGATGATCTTGGTACCCAGAAGAAATACCTGAAGTCCATTCTATTTTACTCGAACGCATTTTCCTTATTCGAGGATAATAACGACCCGGACAATGATGTTGAGAATATGAGGTGGTGTGTTTGTGGAATAATGAATTCAGTTCAAGAATTGTTAAAGGAAGATCAAAACATGAAAAGTGTTGTACAGCATCACGTGATCCCACTCATGCATGAACTTAAATCAAGAGTGAAAAACCTACCTGGAGTAAACGCCGAACTAAAAATTGTTAAACTGAGTGAATGTTTGAGTTATATCGGGTATTGCGAGATGATGGCAGATATCGACAACTTTCAAACAAATACAGAAGGGCTTAGATTGATGGATACGATCGAGAATAAACAAAAATATGAAGTTTACGGACATCTCTTAAACAACATTGGTGCGTGGTATGAACGCAATTCTCGATACAGCGAAGCGGTTTCTAAATACACCGAGGCACTCAAAGCTTTCAAACAAGTTACTGATTGGCCAAATAATGAAGAAAAACAAAGAATTATCAAAATAACTGAAAATATATTGAGAAATTGCAAATAAAATTCCAATTAAATACAAAACCCAGCAAAATTCAACAAATTAGTTATTTTAAAACAACTTCAAATTATTTTAAATGTGTTACAAATCATGGTCCATACAAATACAATACTAAAACCAAGTTTAACATATTGTTAAAGATCTTTTTGTTTAAATATTGTTTTGTTGTACATAATTAAATATAATTGCTTGTTTAATTATTGTTTTAAAATATGAATTTATTTTGTTTTTATATCCATTAATATTTAGTGATTTTTGCTTGCGCGTAGTTGTGCTTGAATAAATTTAAAAATTAAACTTTATCCTCAATTGTTACAATCAAGAGTTAAACATTATTTAAAATTAAGTTTAACAAAATCAAAATATAACTTGAGACAAATAAAAACTCGTTCTTATAAGAACTAAACTTTGCAACTTTATTCAATTTAACCTGTACCAAGATAAAGATAAATTTTATAAAGTTTTATATATAATAAAAAAACTAAGATTTCTACAACTTCATAAAAACAAATGTTAATATCACACGAACATATAACAATAGCCATTCCCATGGTAGTGGGTTACAACAGTTAAATATTGTGCAGACTGTTTAATATTATTTATCAAAAAATATGTCAAGTTAATTAAATTTAGCCATTTTTTTATAGTTTAAGCTTACATATAATACAATAGGCCTAAGCGTAAATAATAAATTTTTTCTACCTTTTTAGCAAATCTAATACAAAGCATCAAATGCTCTTAAAGAAATCCATTATTATTTACTTAAACTTGTACTTAATAACAAGCAAGCTAGATTACGCAAACAAAAAACTATATTAGACCCAGAATATTGTTGTGATACTTAAGACTACTATTACAACTAATTTGATATTATAAGAACATTTCTACATTAAAATATATATACTGTTTTCTTTTACGCTTAATTTCTATCTGTATCTTAAAAGCCAAGAAAACTTTACATACCTATAGTGTTAGCCTAGCATAAACAGCCAAGTTAAAAACGCTTACAAAACGTTTGCCTAAATTGGTTACACAAAAACAAAAGAGTGTAGGTCTTAAAGCAGGATACGTCGACTTACGTTTAACATAGGCTTAAATATACTTGCCCGTAGAGCTATTTCTAGAACTCTCTACAATATAGTTTAAAGCCCTACTTTATTTAAAAAACTCTATAAATATCAACAACACAAAAAGGTATAAAATAACACAGCAATTTAAATAAAGGTATAATGAACTTAACGTAAAATCTCTAGGTAACATCTATTTAAACACTTTAAAAATAGTTAGGTATTTTCAATAGAGCAAGATATGGAAACGCCTTTGGTTACCCAGTTGGCACAGTTACGGTCACTGGCTAGTTGAACAGTAGTAATTACTTCATTGGCACAATGCATGGGTGGGGTAACATCTTCGTTCAACCAAACCGGGCAATCGTAGGTCGAATATTCGGAATTTTGGGTTTCGGTGATATCGCTTTTTTGGGCAAGCGAAGACCTTTTACAATTTAAAAAATGGCTTAACTAAATTTTATCATTTTAAAAACACCTTTTTGTAGCATAGCTGCTATATAGGGGAATAATAGTTCGAACACTTTCTACACTACATAAGGTCGTGGATCCGATCCTCACTGCTCTCATGCTATAGCGCCCTTGAGTAAGGCGCTAAGTCAGCACTTAATCAGCAGCTCAATTTTTTATATAGATTCCAAACTGCCACTAGCAACTCGATACTGGGTCGGGGTAAGTAATGTTTCTCCATGTTTAAGTCGCGCAGTCGACCTTTCCACATCGAAGATAAAGATATATACAAAAAAAATAATTTAATGTTTTATGTATTTTGGCTATAGTACACTACCTTAAATATTGAGGCTTCTTCTGAGCTGTTAACTTAAGTACCGGCATCTTACAACTTCTCTCACGTCTTGTGTCTTGAATCAAACCAAGTTTTTCATCGAACGTAGCTCTGTGTAGATGCAAACCTTCTAAATAAATTACCTCAAACGTTGTTTCAGGCTTGGAACTTGGAATAGTCGCTTGTTTGGTAAGAAACTGTAAATTAAAATGTTAAGTTTAAGCGAGTCCTTTAAAAAATATTAATTTTTCTTTGTTGTGACAATTTAAAAATTTATTAGCTAAAAGTTGACACCAAAAACTTACTAATAATTCGTCATTGCAAATCACATACAGAAAAAATTGCTAAACAAGTTTGATAATATCTATTAATAGAATTTTAACAATTACAAAACGACTTAATAAAGTACATGCAAACATTTTTTTTTAATTCTCTATATAGAAAGGTCAATTTTACGACCTAAACATAGAGTAACATTTGTTTTTTGACCCAGCCTCGAGTTGCCTTGAAATTTATACGGTTCATAGCACCTTAGTTAAGAAAGCTACAGTATTTAAGCAGTGAGGATTAAAACAACGACCTCACGTGGTGTGGCAAGTGTTCTTACCACTACACCAAGCTGCAATGCTACTATTATTAAAATTACAAAATTAATACCTTAAACTTTTAACAAAAAATTTATTAAATTCAAGCATACCTGCTTAACAAAATAATATTTATGAGCATCATGGAACTTGGATCTAGCCACAGCAAAGATAATGCTTTGTAGGAACAAGTCAGGTCGGGTGAACACAGCTAAGTTGTAAGCAAATAACTTTAAAGTAGAAAATGTTTCGACACTGCTTGATGTAAGGTGACTATTCTGTAAAGTCAAGTTGATTTTGTTGTATTATATCTTATGTAGTAGTATAAATGCAGGATTTTAAACGATAAAGACGATAGTGGTAGTATGGTAGTTTAACAGGCTACAATATAAAAGCAATAAAAATCTAACCCAATACATTTTTTAGCCCATTTTTTTTCTAAATATAAAGTAACTTTGTTACCCCGATCCAGTCCCGAGTTGCTGGTGGTAGTTTGGAATATTATAGATTATAATTGCCCGATAATTATGCTGCTGATTAAGTGTTGGCTCAGCAAGAGTTTATACCGTTTATGACCCCTTACTTAAGGGCACTGAGGACCAAACCAGGACCTCATGTGGTATTGCAAGTGTTCTTACCACTACACCACGCTGCTGGTTATAATCAAACTCATAACTATAAGGCTTACCCCCACTTAACATTTCCACAAAATATCAAGGCCTACTTAATAAAAATCTATGATAACACTAAGATGCTAAAACAAGGCAGCAGTAGTAATCGAACCCGAGATATCAGGTCATCTAAAATAAAGATTAATCCGTTTACTTTAACACTTACCTGTGGTGATAACGCTGCCTCTACTGAACTGAAACAAGCAACATGCATGTACATTTCAAGCATGACAACTCTCTGGTCAAGTCTTTGGATAAATGTTGACAAGGTCTGGGTGATATGAAATCGAAAGAATGAATGATGATATTTGATCCAATGTTTAGGAATCTCGTTTTTTAACACAGATATTAGAAGTTTTTGCATAGGCTCAGTTGCCTGTAAAAAAATTAATTATTTTAGAATATTAACAAGTTGTTTAAATTAAAACTTACTGTCAGTCTTTTGAGTGGTGGTCATAATACTTGGCTTTCTTACATAAGGTCCTTGGTTAAATTCCCACTGTTCTCATGCTGTAGTGTCTATTTGTAAGCCACTATAAATGATATGAACTCCTGCTGAACCAGCACTTTATCAGCAGCATAATTATCTATAATATCCCAAACTAAAAAGTAACTCAAGACTGGGTCGGGGTAACTGATGTTACTTTATGTTTAGGTGTAATTTACCTTCCCACATCGAGGAAAAGTAAATACATAAAATACAGATACATTTTATTCCTAAAAATTAAACTTATCACAAACAAACCTCAGTTTTTCCCTTTAAAACTAACAGTGCAGCAGACAAATCGGTTTGGGCAATATGAATAACGGTTTCCAATCTTTCAACCTCTGCTGCATAAAACTCTCTCATACAAGGAGATATAATAGAGTTGTTAACTTTTGGTTTGGCTGTCTCGTTTAACTACAAATATAAATTAGAAATGTTTGAACATTTTGTGATTTACTTACCAAAAGTATAGTAATTTTTAATAACCTAATCCATTTTGAGTTGCCTTTGCCAGTTTGGTATATTAAAGACCCTTTATTATTGGTTTGTCTTATATTTATAAGTCAGTACAGACATTAATATAAGCTACAGCACGAAAGCAAAAAATATTACACTTTATATCTTGTGTAGTTAATTGTGCTATTCAGCTCTTAGTATTATTAAATTTCTTAAGCGAATAAAAATGTCTCAGTTTTCATCATTTTATTACACTTAACTAACTTTTATGTTTACCTGAGCAAGTAAGTTCTCCAAATTTCGCTTTGAGTACATCTCGTTGCTGGATACAACCAGTTTGTTATCAGTTAAAGCTTCCATATTTCCCTTCTCAATAGATTGAATCAAGGAAATGTATTCAAGATTTTGTAGAAGTTGAAGGCTCTCTGATTTAGTAATTTCAACATCTGCTGAATTTTGAAGCCCTAACTTTCGTAAGTCTGGTTTCTATAAAATATCATAAAGTAAAATTAGACTTTTTTTTAAATAGAGCCACCATAGGTAATCTACGAAACACCCCTAACAAAAATTAAACCCAATGTTTGTTCGCTAAAACAAACAGTACTTTAACAATCTAAATGCAGCCAAACTTAGAATTTGCTACAACATTACAACTGGCAGCGTGGTGTAGTAGCAAGAACACTTGCTACACCACAAATGAGGTCGTGGGTTCAATCCCCACTGATCTCATGCTGTAGCGTCCTTGAGTAAAGCGCTATAAAGGGTACGAACTCCTGGTGAACCAGCACTTAATCAGCAGCATAATTATCGGGCAATTATAATCTAGAGTATCCCAAACTGGCATAGGCAACTCAAGACTGGGTCAGGGTAACTGATGTTACTCTATGTTTGAGTCGCGCATTCAACTTTCCCACATTGAGGATTAAAATATAGAGGATAAAAATAAAACTGTCAGTAATATATCTTTAGTTTTAACAAATATTAAATATACGAACCTGTAGCAAGGCTTCAAATCCTTCTTTAATTAAGGATAAAACATCCAACATTAGGCTTTTGTTTTCAATCTCATTAGGAGATGTTAACATACATTGTCTTACTATTTCACCAGCTCTTGCAAAGTCCCTAAAAATATTTGTGAGTTTTAAATTTTAAAACAAAAATTTATTTTAAAAGCTAAATATCAAAAGTTTACTAAAAACCTGATTGAGTTATGAAATATAGTAATAAGAGCTCTTTATCAATGTTATACTTATAGATAAAATGCTTTAAAGATACATTATTACACTTGATGTACTTTTAGCATAATAACTGCTTGAAACAAGCTAATTGCTAATCTACTTACATATTCTCTGGGATGTGGTTTAGCATTATTGCATGGCAAAGTTTCTGCGCAATTTCACAGGTTTCAGATTGAACAATCACCTTCCAAGCACCATTTAAATCAGAATCATTCCATACACACTGCCTAGCGAAAGCTGATGACTTAAAAAACAAACGCTCTAACAGTATAGCTTGTAACAAGGACAATTGTAGACATAACTTCTTTTTTAAAATGGTAAGATCTGAGTTAAGAGGCTTGGTTGAGTTGCCCAAATCTGGTAAGCATAACTCTTTCGGTGGCAAATCAGTTTTCAGGACACCAGTTGTTATTGTCTTGTGCATTTTCTCGGCCAAATCACGATGGTAGAATGGTATCTCCATAGCAACAAACTTACTATGTTGCATCACCATCCCAGGAAGAATTTGGTCCAGGTTTGATGTCTTGCGTGCAACCACGAACAGCCTAAAATTGGCATGACACAGCAGGTTTTTAAACCTTATTTGTGTCTCAGAACTTCCAGTTTCATTACTAGAGACTGTAGGGACTGTACTTTGGGTATGCTGCTCAGTTGTAGTTGATATTGATCTAATTACAATCTCATGTTTATCTAGAGCTAAGTTAGAGCCATCTTCACCAAGAGTGTGGTTGCTGTTGACAAGTATTGTTAGAAGATGTAAGAATTTCTCAGGCCATTTAACAGTAAGATGACAGTTGTTTAAAAGTAGCCACCTTCCATTTACCATGCATTCTTCAAGCACATCTCCTATCTTGGAATCAAATATGGCAGATCTAATTTACAAAAAAAATTTTAACAAATAGAAATAAGACTTAACCTAAATAGCCTAACTTAGATATTCTAATGTAAACATTAAAAATGGTAATTTTTTCTACTTACTTTTCTACATATTCAATTCCTTCAATTTGGGATTTTTCTTGGACATGAAGCGCAGGTTGAAAAAATGAATCTAAATTTTTAAATACAACAAAGTTAAATTTAATGTATTCTCACAATTATATGTGAAGTCTATATATAACTGGTAGCATGGTGTAGTAGTAAGAACACTTGCTACATCACATGAGGTTGTGGGTTCAATCCCCACTGATCTCATGCTGTAGCACCCTTGAGTAAGGTGCTATAAACAGTATAAACTTCTGCTAAGCTGGCACTTAATTAGCAGTATATATTTATCGGGCAATTACAATCTATAATATCCTAAACTGCCTTATTCAACTTGAAACTGGGTCGGAGTAACTGTTGTTACTCTATGTTTAGGTTAATTTTACCTTTTTCGTTGGAAGAAACAAAGAATACACAAGGCCTCTTGTATGACAAATCTTCTAGAATATTTTCAATGTCGAATATATGTGAGACAGAAGCTGTACTACCCAGTGCAGCATTGTTTAAATCAACCACAACGTGGCTGAACACATCAGGGCACACTGTTCTCCATAGCAAAGCTTTTTGGCCGGTTGTAAGACCTAAAAACAATTTGAACAAATTTATTTTTTTAAATTAAATATCGTCGATGTGGAAAGGTCGACTTAACAACTTAAATATAGAGTAGTATGTTCCTTTGACCCAGTCTCGAGTTGATTTTAATAGTTTGGGATACTATATAGATTATAATTGACTGATATATAATTAAGCTGCTGATTAAGTGTTGGCTCAGCAGGAGTTTATATTGTTTATAGAACCTTACTTAAGGGCACTTCAGCATGAGAGCGGTGAGGATTAAACCCAGGACTTTATGTAGTAAAGATATCACTACCCTAATAGAGTTTACTCCAGAAATTATAAAAATGACTTTTTGACAACAAGATTTAGAGCCATTTATAAACGTTAAACTTAAATAATCACTTACTATGTAATCTGTTGTAAGGTACTTTCCCCAACAGAACAGGTGTTGAAGACAAATATTCCTTCCATCTTAAAGGCTTGGTTGAAATAGATCGACAAACACCTGAAAACACTGGTTTAGTGAGCTCAAGATTAATCAGGTCATTCCAGCTCGACTTTTCCATCCATAAAGGTTTAACTAAGGAATCAAAATCATCATGGCTATTCTGGGCTAAAATGCTGTCCTAAAAAAATATTAATTTTGGTGTAAAAAAAACTGAAAAATCTACTTATTTTGTAATTTAAACTGAAGTGTTTTATATAAGACTTGTTTTAACCAAGCTTATAAGTTTTATATAATAGAGTTTAGTAGTTGTTATATACACAGATGTATGTGCAATTAAACGGCCCACGAAATAACAAATTTATTTGTGGTGGGCTTTGTGGTATATTAGTTAAGAGTTGCGACCATATTATAACAATTTAAATTCTGACCTAAGGGCGGGCCATCGACTAGTATTTATTTTATAAATAATTTAAACTTAAGACTTACCTGGATTAGATTTGAGTTTGTAAGCCTGCCTACTTCATTTTCAGTGATTTGCCGTTTTTCCACAAGATGGTGTAGTGAGATGAGAGTTTTGAACACTAGGGCGTCGCTGTCGAGCATATTTTCATCAACGCATTTCAAAATTTCTTCCGTCAACTTCTGGTTAAGTTCAATAACTCTAGACTAAAATAGAAAAAAAATAACACATTAAACCTGTTACTTGTAACTTTGGATGTGTTGGTATATTTTATTGTTTATTTATTTAACCATAAAGTGGAAAGGTCGATCTTGCGACTTAAACATAGAGTAACAACAGTTACCCCCACCCAGTTTTAAATTACCTTTGACAGTTTGGGATATTATTGATTATAATTGCCCGATAATTATGCTGCTGATTAAGTGTTGGCTCAGCAGGGTACAGTTGTACAGTTCATAACGCCTACTCAAGGATGCTACACCATGAGGGCAGTAGGAATTAAACCCACAACCTCATGTAGGGCAGCAAGTCTTCTGGCTACTGACTACTACACCACGCTGCCATCAAAAAAAAAATTTAATTTACTTGACTTAACAAAAGTTTAAAGTAAAACTCATTACCTTTAACACAACATTAGTTGGATTCCCAGTGCTTCCACTGCTGCTTTTACCACGCACACAACTTTTTAAACATTTGGTGTAAAGTTCAATGAACTGGGTAGCTGTAATCTTATAGATTGAAGGTTGTAGTTTTGAAACATGGACAAGATAGGAATAAAGGACTTTTCCATATTCACCTACATCAGATAGGTGCAGCTTTTTCTAGAAAAAAAAAATTATTCAAATTTTAAAATAAAATATTTTTATGATTTTAACACAAGATTGTTACAAAATTATAGTTAATTCTAATTTTTTCTTATTAGATATTTATTTATCTTTATTGTGGAAGGTTGACTTCACAACCTAAACATTGAGTAACATCAGTTACCCCAACCCAGTCTCGAGTTGCCTGTGGCAGTTTGGTTTATTATAGATGTTAAGTGCCAGGTAATTGAGTTGCTGATTAAGTGTTGGCTCAGCAGGAGTTTTTACCATTTGTTGCACCATTTTTAAAAGTGCAAAAGCATGAGAGCAGTTGGGATCCAAAATTTAGTGTTATTTTATAAAACTTGTTTAAATAAATAATCGATTTACATTCATGAGGTTGACTTCCATAGCTTTTGTCTCCACCAAACTGGCAGCTGAAACCAAAGTGTCTCTTTTACAAGTTTGAATGGCAAGTGGTAAGGATGTATCACCTAACATTGCCCCTTCTATATTGGCAACCTGCAAATCAAAAGTTTATTATCCTGTTCCATATTATAACATAAGGCTTTGTTGACCTTGCCATATTATACTATACAATCTTTGTGTAAATATTTATACTTAATGCATGTTTTAATGATTTTGTCAATTTTTTTCTCCTACATTTATACATGTATTGTATATCTTTTACTACTTTAATTAATACATAATAAAACCAGAATAAAAAAATGATCAAAGCTTAAACTCGAAACCAGCTTTAATGCAAACCAGTTGTAACTTATTATGTGCCAGCATTCATAATCAAACACAGATATTTGCAATCAAGTTTAAAGCAGCTTCATTAATTTGCTGATCATATTTAGCAAGAAATATTTTTAAATCTTAAATAACCACATACCCTTAATATGAAATTATCATGCAATTCCTCCATATACTCTTCAAGATGAAATATATCTGCCTCCATCAACCTACTCTGTGCTTCAAACTCAGATCTCTCCTGACCAAGTACGACGCTTTCTAACTTCTCTTGTAGAGCATCAAGACTTAGTGACAAATTCGTTACTGCATAATTTTGCCAAGGAAGACTACAAACACCTGGGCTTTCATTACACATACTGGTAATAGACATACTTATGCTTAAATACAAGCAAAAGTTAGGGTGTAGATACTGCTCATAATGAAAAGCGGAGCTCCTAAAAGCCTGTGCAATTACAGGTAGTTGGTTTTGTTCAACCTGTTTAATTAAGATTCTAGCCCCATTGGTAGCTGCTAGGTTGATTAGTTCAGGCATTGCAGGGTCTGTTGCTTTACAAACCCAAAGCTCGGTCAATGGAAAGGGTAGATCTTCTATTTTAAGCTGAATCTATAAAAAAAAATTAACTATAAATAGGTCTTCAAATTTTTTTTCTTATTTATGTAATATTTAATTGTTTTTAGCAAATTTTTGTTAACAAAATTTACTCTTAGATTTTTTTTGTATATATTTATCTTTAATGTGGTGAGTGCGTAACCTAAACATAGAGTAACATCAGTTACTTCGACCCAGTCTTGAGTTTCCTTTGACAGTTTGGAAAATTATAGAGATTATAATTGCCCAATAATTAAGCTGCTTACTAAGTGCTGGCTAAGCAGGAGTTTATACTGTTCATAGCACCTTACTTAAGGCTGCTACAACATAAAACCAGTAGGAATTAAACCCAGGACTTCATGTATTGAAGGAAGTGATCTGACCACTACACATTGCTTTAATATTATTTAATTATAATAAAAGAATTAAAAATTTTTATACCTCTTGCTCATTTTCTTCTGCTTCCTCTTCTTTATTTTCCTCCTCATTCTCACTTTTCTCCTCCTCCTCTTCACTCACTTTCTCACTCTTCATTTCACTTGAAGTAACACTCACATTACTCCCCTCATCCGCAAACCTTACTCGACCTTGTTTTGAACTTTGACCTGAGGGTTCACTCGATATTTTTTCAGAGCGAGTTGTCTGAGTCGCCGTCACTGATATTGTAACCTAAAAAAGTAAAACAAATACGTGTTTAGTTTAAATATATTCATTGTTCGATAGTCCCACCTATGGTAAGCATTTTAATTGTTGTAATATGGTCGCAATGCGCCCTTGGGTAAAGCTATATAAGGCTGAACTCCTGCTGAGCCATTACTTAATTAGGAGCTTAATTATCAGGTGATTATAATCTATAATATCATAACCTGGTAAAGTCAACTTGAGACTGGGTCGAGGTAACAATGTTACCCTGTGTTTAGGTCGTGGAGGCGACCTTCCCACATAAATTAAAGTAAAAAAAATACAAATTGAAATGAAATACTGTTACAAACTCACAACTGCAATAGAATAGAAATTAGAATCCAATCTAAGACCCCAAATTAAAAAATATTAAAAATTTAAATATACCTCTGTTTCTGTGAAACTCTCTGTTGTCTCAGTCATTGTTTGATCCGACATTAATGAAGATGTCCCTCCTAGATCTTCCTCAATCCCTAAACTTGAGTTATCTCGACTTGATGACATCATAGATAAGCGAGAGAAACCAGCTGGAGCGGGGGTTACTACAAAAAAGAATTTAAACAAAAGTTTTAATACAAAATTATTATGTGTCCTGAAAAAAGATATATTCACTCATTGTATTACTTTAGTGTTTAAAGTCTTTATTTTTCTTAATTGGCTTATTTTAGATTTAATTTAATCTCTTAAAGAAAGATGTAACAAACACTAATATAAAATATTCCTCTAAATATAATTTATAATTTAGGGTGTTAACAAATTTCTAGCAAAACTGCCAGCATGGTGTAGTGGTCAAAACACTTGATTTCACTGCATGAGGTCCTGGGTTTAATTACAACTGCTCTAATGCTGTAGAGTTTTAACAGAAATGTAACTTAACGTTTAGGTCATAAAGCTGAATTTTTCACATCAAGGATAAACAAATACAAATATTGAAAAAGAGATTTGGTAGCCTCATCAAGCAACACTAGCTTTATTCTTTAAAACAAAACTTACTGGACAGAATTTTGTCACTTTCCATGTCTGATTTAACCCTAGAATGAATGGCAGAAATCCATGTTTCAGCCTGACCATCTGGGTCAAACAACAAAGACCATGAAACGCTCTGAAACAAGCTTTGTGCATAGATCCTGAGTGCATCACATCGCATCAAAGAGTCTCTAGGTATTCCTAATCTGTGCCAGGCTCGTTGTTCGCTTGATGTGGATAAAATGTCAATCAATGAAAAGTTTTCTCGAAGCTGAAAAACAACAGCAAAGTTAAGACCAATAAAATAAAGAACTTATTAAAAATTCTTAAAAACAGTCATTTGGTGATTAATATTACTAGATAAATATTGAGATGAAATATAATTAGAAGACCAATATAAAGAATAAAAAAACTTTTCTGTTTTTGGATATTATATTGCTTACAGAGCCTTACACAAAAATGCTATGACATGAAAGCAGTGAGAATCGAACTATAGACCTTACTTAGTGTGTAAAAATTCTGGACCAAAGTAATAAACTTACTTTATGCCTGAAGCTTTTTACACAAGAAATAATTTAACTCAGTAATTGTTAAAAAGTTTTTACACATATATCATTTTTTTGTGTATATATCTTTATCCTCGATGTGGGAAAGTCGAATACGTGACTTAAACATAGAGTAACATCAGTTACCCCGACCCAGTCTCGAGTTACCTTTAACAGTTTGGAACAATATAGATTATAATTGCCTGATAGTTATACGGCTGATTAAGTGCTGGCTCAGCAGGAGTTCATACCGTTTATAGCGCCTTACTCAAGAGCGCTACAGCACGAGATCAGTGGGGATTGAACCCACGACCTCATGTGTGTTGTAGCAAGTGTTCTTACCACTACACCACGCTGCCGGTCCATCTAATATTCAATAAACAAAAACCTACTTTTAACAACCCTTTATTTAACAGTCCATCACTTGTAGTTGTAGTTGTGTTGGTATCTTCATCAATCCAACTCAGATCACTTTCCATTGTAGTTGCTGAACTTGGTACTCTTACATTGTCTTTACTCTCAGTTTTGTCGTTTTCGTTGGTGAACAAAAATGACCCAGTTTCGATATCAATATAACCCTGCACGGAAATTTAATTTAATAAAAAAGATAACTTTTTTGTTGGAAGTAACAATTTAACATTGAAAAACCCTGTTGGAATATTTTAAATATGTTAAGGTCAAATATATAAATTCTGTAAGAAGAAACCTAAATTTTACCAGTTATAAACTAAAAAGGAAAAATTTAAGAAACTACAAACAAAAATTAAGAGAAAAAGTTAGATAAAATATAAGAAGTTACGTTAGCTAAAAACTAATGGGGTCAAGATAGATAAAACTCTATAAATCTTACAATAATTTTAACTTTTTAAATTTTAAATAATAAAAACTTATATCATATTCTATTAAACCAAACACAAAACAAAGTAAACTTACATTCTTGCAAGCAGTAATCCAATATTCCAACGAGCTATTTCGTTGATCCTTCTTTAAAGTACCATGATAAGCAACACAAGCTGCAGCTATTGTACTGTCCCCTATTGAGGTATCTATTCTGCTTAAAGATTGGTCTTTTTCCTCGCGCCATTGTATAACATATTCTTTCATTTGTTCCATCAAACGCTCAGCCTAGAAGTTTATTGTTTGTTAATGTTTATGTGGTTTTTAATATAATTTAGAGATGATTACTTGTTGTATATAAGACTTAGGTTATTTAACCAAAGCCCTGCCAGAATAAAAATATGCTAATGACACTAATTTTAACGGCAGTGTGAGGTAGTGGACAAAACACTTGGTTTTACTACATAAAGTCAAGGGTTCGTTCCTACAGCTTCCATGCTTGAGGGCCCTAAGTAAGGGACTATAAATGGTGTTCTGTTGAACCATCAATTAATTAGTAGCTTGATTAGCAGACAATTATATTTAATAATATCCCAAACTGCCGAAGTTAACTTGAAACTGGGTCAGGGTATCAAATGTTACTTTATGTTTAGGTTGTGAAGTTAGCCTTCCTACAACAAGAATATAAATATATAAAAAAAAGCGTAATAAAAATTGCCATAACCACTGTAATAGATTATCAGCACGATTAAATCATAAAAACAGCATCTTGCAATAACTTACCTTGGCAATTTTCGATTCTAAATGTTTAAGTTCCTTTTCAAATTTCTTTACACCTAAGCTTGCCTTTTTGTGGGTTTGAATTTTAGAATCTAACTCCTTCTTAATTTGAAAACATCTATAAAAAGTAAAACAAATCATTTAAAGATATTTAAACTATAAAAGGTAACAAAAAGTCATTTAAAAAACTTGACTTTAAAATACGTAAAAATAAATACTTAGTCAATGTAAATCTGAGTTATTTTTTTTATTTATTTATCCTTGATGTAGGAAAGTCAACTTTACGACCTAAACATAAAGTAACATTTGTTACTCCGACCCAGTCTTAAATTGCCTTTGGTAATTTGGGATGCTATAGATTACAATTAACCGATAATTAAGATTTTGTTTAAGAGTTGGCTCATCAGTAGTTTATATCATTTATAGTGCCTCCGTCAAGGGACCTACAACATAAAAGCAGTGGGGATCGAACCCAGAACCTTATGTTGTAAAGCCAAGTGTTCTGACCACTACACACATTGCCTTTATAAGAAATGTAACTTTTCATAATTTTTAAAGCTGTTTACCTTACTCTCTTAGTACCCAATG
Organism: Corella eumyota; assembly: GCF_963082875.1. Lineage (NCBI taxonomy): Eukaryota > Metazoa > Chordata > Ascidiacea > Phlebobranchia > Corellidae > Corella > Corella eumyota. Next base: position 14,910,596 of record NC_137494.1, on the reverse strand, counting down.
TAACTTGTGCTTTGTACAACTTATTTTCAACTTTTTTCTGCATCTCAATTTTAGGTTGAAGTTGTCTTAAAGCTTTGGCATACATGTAAATGGCATGAACCCATTTGCAGATCGTCAGAGCAGCCTTGCTACCTTTGCCAACATAATCAGGCTAATACAAAAAAAAACAATGTTTAAATTTAAACTTTAAAAAAATGGTTGTAACTTGCCAAAAAAGCAGTTAATTAGATTAAATTACTTTGAAACTTTGACATAACAATTAAGTTTTAATAGTAATATTTTTAAAGAGACGATTTTGAATTGCATAATTTTATTTACATTTGAACAAAATTAATTTGAATTTAAAACTTTGTTATCTGCTGTTACTAAGAAAATACGCAAACCAGTTACTTGTATTCATAAAAATTAATATATAAGCATATTGATACAACAATTCTACTTACCATAAATTCAGGTTTTCTTACAAATTCTCCAATCTTGTAGTAGATATTCTCAGGAATATTATCCTTGTCATAAAACTCAAGATTCTGGAAAAATCTGAACAAAAATAAAAAAATAATTAGAATATACCGGCAGTGTGGTGTAAATGTCAGAATACTTGGTTAACTACATGAGGTCCTGGGTTCTATTCCAACAACTCTAAGGCTGTAGAGTCTTTAGGTAAGCGCTATAAACGATATGAACTTCTGCTAAGCCAATACTTAATCAGCAGCTAAATTACCGGGCAATTATAATCAATAATATCCCAAACTGCTAGAGTTAAACTAAGCTTTGTTCGAAGTAACTGATGTTACTCTATGTTAAAGTCGTAAAGTCGACCTTTTCACATTGAGGATAAAAATATTGAAAAAACAATTAATTAAACACATCTTTTTATATTTTTTTTGTGATTTTTAAACGTTTTTAAACAGCAATGACTTATCCACTGATATATTTCATTTAACATTAACAACACTTAGATTTATTTTACTTATTAACACCAATTAAATTTCAATCAATAAACTTACTTTTCTTGCATGATTAAAACTTTTCCATTCTCCCAGTCTGCAGGTTGAACTTTAAACATATGACATAGACAAGTCACAACCAACACCACACTCGATGGAGGTTTCTTATATCTCTTGATCTCACCTAAGGTGTGCTCATCTAAACACTGGATGGCTACAAATGCTTTTTGGTACATTGGGTTGGCCTAGAATATAAATATATTGCACTTGTTTTCATTAGATTTAAAATCATTAAAAATATTAGTCAATAGCATCCTCTACAAAAGACATTTAAATTGTCAGACTAAACTGATATTTTGTAAGCCTACAAATTGGACACATGTATATAATATATATATATTGTCCACAAAGCTCTATTATACATAACCTACAAAATCCTGCTAAGCCAACTTTTTATCAGCAGCTTGATTATTAGACAATTATAATCTATAATATTCCAAACTGCTAATGGAAACTCAAGACTGGTTCAGAGTAACTTTGGCCAACTTTTCTACATTCAGAATAAATATATATATATATATATATAACTCTTAAAGAAACAACTTGGAGATACCAATTAGTACAGTTAGGTAGAAAAAACTAAAACAAAAGGAGAAATATTTAAAAACAACTTAAACCTGATCAAAAGCAACTTTTGATTGCTCCCTCAGTACTTCTAACTCTCTCTCCAGAATCAGAATATTTTCCTCTTCAATAGAGCATCTTTGTTTCGCTTCTCCATACTCTTCCCTCTCTTCCTCCACGTGCTTCTTCCAGGAGCGCTCTGTGGATCTTGCGGAGGCTAGTTTTGGGAGAAGAAGTTGGAGGTTGCGATGGTATCCATGAAGACTTTCCTCCGCATCTTGGATCTTAAGAAGAGCTTTCTCATAACTAAAAAATATAAACAAATTATTTTGAAAATGAAAAACTCAAGGAACCAGCAGCTTAAAAACACTTGGCTTCACTACATGGAGTCATAGATTCGATCCCCAGTGCTCTCATGCTGTAGGGCCATTAAGTAAGGTGCTATAAACGATATAACCTCCTGCTAAGTATCCCAAACTTACAAAGTCAACTCGAGACTGGGTCGGTGTATCTGATGTTATTCTATGTTTAAATCGTGAAGTTATCCTTTTTATATCAAATAATAAAGAAAAAAAATCTATTATAAAAATCTATAATTCTGTTTTAAAATTAATTATGAGATTGGTAAAAGTGTCACAACAGTTTGCTATCTACCGTTTAATATGCCTTGTTTCTTTAACTTTAATCATCTTAGAGATTCCAACAAAAAGTTGAATCATTTGCTTTAAGGTATGAGAAGTAACGATTATATCTGCGTTGTGACCAGTACAACCTATTCAAAAACAATAAAATGGTAACCCTTGTTTATATTTTTTTAAACATAACCTACTTATAAATTACATGTAAATTTATATATACTCTCTGCAAATGTCATAACAGTAAAAAACCGAGCATTTTCTAGCAAAAATAAACTTTTAAAAAGTTGATTTCATTTAAATTACCTTTAATTCGAGCTAAAGCATCTAAATGTATTAAAGCCATCATCTGGCTAACATTATAAAGTTGTTGGCCTTCTGATATCGATGCATTCCAAGGCATAGATACTGGTCTTCTTTCTATTGGAAAAAAGATCCAAATGTATGTTACAAAATACCATATAATAAAATAAACATAGGCGTGGTAAGATAACATAAAAAATTAAATTAAATTTTACATAATTAAGTTAGAAACTAACAAAATTGTCTTTAAATACTAATTGCTAATTAATAAACTAATTAATAAAAGTAACATTACTAGGTCAACTACACTTTAATTGGCAATGGCATTTTGAATTAACCAAATTTTGAAAAATTTCTCTGTAGTACATAATCATCAACAAAATTTGACAAAGCTAACCATTTTCATTTTTCATATCATCATCTTCATCAAAATTTTTCTCAGTATATTTCTTCAGGTGATGGTGAGCAAGTTTCTGGTATGAAGAATGATCCCATGAATTGTAAAGATCAATGCAGGAAAATCTTATCAGCAAGTCAGGACATCTGTAAAAGTTACAATTATACAATATATTAAAAATTGCCTGAGTTTTACTTAGAATTATACAATCCAGCAGCATGGTGTAGTTGTCAGAACACTTTGTCTCCATACATCCTCACTGTTTTACTATACAGTACAAACGCTGAGCCAAAACTTAATCAGCTGATAAATTTCAGACATTTATAATTATTTTATCACAAACTGTCGAAATCACTTTGAAATTGGGTCAGGGATGTTTTGTTTAAGCATACCTTTTTACATCAAAATTTAATAATATATAAAAAAGTCTTTAAATTAGGTAAAATACATCAAATTAAAACTATTATAATATTTTTCAAAAACAGGAAAAAAATATAAACTAAATTTAAATATATATTAAAAAATTAAGTTTAAAAACAATAAAAACTAAACAAAATTTAAGTTAATTCCCATATATACAAACTTTAAAATTATATGTTGATTAAACATTCTACAAACCTTCTTAGTAAGTTGTAAAACTGCTCGAGTTCTTTCTTGTGGTGAAAAAATAAATTGTTGCATTCCTCTTTACTAGATGAAGAAACATCATAAAAACCTAAAAGATATAAAGGTTTTTATAAACTTTCATATTTCATGTTCAGTAAAGTCAATTTTTTAAAAATTTAATTTTGTTTAACTAATTTCAAATTAGTGCAACCGGCAGCAAGATGTAGTGGTCACAACACTTGACTTCACTACGTAGGGTCTTTGGTTCAATCTAAACTGCTTTCATGCTGTAGCACCTTTGAGTAAGGCGCTATAAACGGTATGAACTCCTGCTGAGCCAGCACTTAATCAGCAGCATAATTACCGGGCAATTATATTCTATAATATCCCAAACTGCCACAGACAACTCGAGACTGGGTTGGAGTAACTAATATTACTCAATGTTTAGGTTGTGAAGTCAACCTTTCTACATCAAGGATAAAAATATATATAAAAAACATTTATTGTACACTTTATTTATACGTTATTTTCTTTTTATTAATCTTAATTAAAAGGCATTTATAAATTATGTTTATTAAATAATTTTATTAACAACTATACCTTCAAACTCTGGATATGAAGCCAACACTATCACATGTAGATTGGTTACAATTCTTGCAAAATATTGATCCAAGTATAAATCCAATTTCTCCAATGCTGTCATCTTGTTTCCACCAATACTCGTGTCTGAGTTGCTTGTTTTAGCATTTGATGCACCCATGTCTGCAGCAATTGATGCTAATTCTCTTTGGGAGTACAAGGCAGGGCATTGACCTAAAAGATACCAGCAATTAAATAGTTTTAACCAGTTCTTTTTTTTGGAATTTATTTTAGTCGTAACTAGTTGATAGCCCTAAAATTGGAATTTTAATTGTTGTAATATGGTTGCAACTCTTAACTAATATTTGCCTGTGATAATTTAGCCATGTACCACAAATGGCATTTTTTATTTTGTAAACCTACAAATTAAACATATATGTACAACATATATGCTTGACTTTTTAGCCAATTACAAAGTAGTTATCATTAGTTTCACCTTACTCAAATTTGAAGCCCCAGCTAAATACTCTTAGCACCTTACTCAAGAATGTAACAATATAGTAGCAGTAGAAATTAACCTCAGAACCTTAAATTCATACTTTGAAATCTTAAATTATTTAAATACTCATAACTTACCATCTCTTATAAGAGCACATATATCATCCAAGCATTCGGAATTAGTGGCTGATGGACCATCAATAGTTAAGACAACAAGTTTGTTCTTGATTCCTGCTGAGTGGCTTGCTCTTCTAACCAGCCTAATAAATATAATCACAAGTTAATATCATACATATAAAAGATATTTAATTTTTTTGTATTTATTTATTCTCGATGTGGAAAGGTTGACTTCATTGCTTAAAACAAAAAGTAACATCAGTTACCCTGACCCAGTCTCTAGTTGACTTTGACAGTTTAGGATAATATAATTTTAATTTCCCAATAGTTGGTAATTAAGTGCTGGCTCAGCAGAAGTTCATGCCATGTATAGCATCTTACTTAAAAGCACTTTAGCATAGGAGCAGTGGAGATCGAACCCAGGACCTAATGTTGCGTACCAAGTGTCCTAAGAACCCCACCACACTGCCATGTTTATATTACAGAAAATAGAAATATAAAAACTCCACTTACTTTCTTAAGGAATCTCTCAAATTATCTGGCACAATATTAGGTTCCATAGAATACAAAGTTGCCCCGCTAAGATAGGAAATAAGTTTGATTAAAGCGTGACGACCAGTGAGCCGTGATGACGAAAGCAGCAGAGCATGACCATTCTTTTTAATCGATAAAATCCTTGAAAGTCTAGCGGCGTGGCGAACTGCTTGGCCGAAGAAAACGAGGTCCATACAATCTATCTCATGTTTTTGTTCTAATAAAAGTGAAAAATATAAACTTTTTATAAATAGGTCAAAAATTAAATTTAAACAATATATTATAAAAAAATATAGTTTGCCAATTAAATGACTATGTACTAAAAAACTAATTTACGCCCTTAGGAAAGGCGCTTGCTTATGCAGTATGAACTCCTGCTAAACCAGCACTTAATCAGTAGCTTAATTATCGGGCAATTATTATTTAAAATATTCCAAACTGCTAAAGGCAACTCGAGACTGGATCATGTTAACTGATATTACTCTATAGTAAGACTATTAAGTTGACCTTCTATATTAAAGATAATTAAAAAAAATAAATAAAGTAAGGTTATATAAATTTATCCCAAACCTAGCTATAAATTTACTTAAAGTTTATAATTATCAAAGTAAATAAAAAGTTTTAAATTATTTTACTTTGACTTACTTTCATTATAGCCTTCTAAGCAAATCTGCAAGGCTTTAGAAAGTTGGGCTTCAGTGCTTTCAGCATAAGTTTCAATGGTTTCAGTTGTTTTGGCTTGCTTTAAAGCAACATCAAGAATGCCACGACTAAATAACATTGATGTAGAGTCTTCACCAAGGCTCAAAACCTAAAAAAATTTTGTGATATATTATTGCTATTTTGTCCATTCTTAAGTTAATATATTTATGTTATAGTATAGCTTAAAACCAAACATTATCCTTAATGTGGTAAGGTCAACCTCGCCCAAACATGGGCTAGCATTATTACCCCAACTTAGTCATAAGTTGCCTTTGACAGTTTTGAATATCATTAGGCATATTGCAAGATAGTTAACTTGCTTATTAGTTATGAGCTTGTCAGGAGAACATTACCAAAAAGCGCTGAGATATGTAAGTAGTGGGAATCAAATAACCTTATGCCGTAAAGCCATATGTTCAAACCAGTACATTTTTAACATTTGCAAAGTCAACTTTCTTTAATTTAAAGAAATGTAAAATAAAAGTGTTTTAAACTAACCTGGTCAATAGGAATAAGAGGTCCAGTAGTATTTGCTGTAACATCTACATCATCAATCAAACCAGGCATAAAAGTAACACCTGTAACATACATAACACTTGTAATAACTAGTTTTGCAAGTAGATGAAGCTATTGTGAATTAGGATATTATGTTTGTTGGGTATACCAACAATTATACTAAATTGTATATGTACTGTTACTTGTAATGTAAACTTAACAGCCAATTGTTTTTAGTTGAATGTAGGTTTTTATATTTAAAGGATAGAAAAATAAAAAAAAACATGAAAAGTTAAGTAAATTAAAATAAGTTATTGTCCTATATGTAAAAAGGTCGACTTCATGACCTAAACATAGAGTAACACTTGTTACCCTGACCCAGTCTCGAGTTGACTTTGGCAGTTTGGGATATTATTGATTATAACTGCTTGATAATTATAATCTGCTGATTAAGCATTGGCTTAGCAAGAGTCCCTGCCATCCGTAATGCTTTACTCAAGAGCTTTACAGCCATGAGAGCAAATATGTTAATAAATTAGATCAATTTTACAAACCTAATTTAGCACCACTTGGCCTAGTTTTCATTTGATGAGATGAGTTATCGTCCATTTTATTCGTTTCATCTTCGCTTACAGTGAACCCAGATGATGGATAGATCACAGTTTGGTCAACATCTGAAACATTAAAAAACGGTCAAAAATAAATAACACAATTTTGCTTTGGAATTTAAAAACAGTTGATTGTGGGTTTAAACAACCTTTGGGTAAAAAAGATTGTAAATTACTGTATTAAGATTAAGAATTCGACCGGCAGTGTGGTGTAGTGGTAAAAACACTTGTTACACCACACATTAGGTCGTGGGTCTAATCCCCACTGCTCTCATGCTGAAGAGCCTTTGAGTAAGGCGCTATAAACCGTATGAACTCCTGTAGAGCCAGCACTTAATCAGTAGCTCAATTATCGGCAATTATAATCTATAATATTCCAAACTGCCACAGGCAACTCGAGACTGGATTGGAGTAACTGATGTTACTCTATGTTTAAGTCGCGCATTCGACCTTCCCACATCGAGGATAAAGATATATACAAAAAAAAAATAATTAAGTTTACAAACTTTTAATATCATGAACATGTTTTTAACTACACTTTAACTTATTGCATTTTTTAATTACACAATTATATTGTTTAACAAGTTTAAATTCTTACCTAAAATAGTCTGTAACAAAATTTTAATAAAATATCTAAAATACAAACTTGAGAATTCTACAGTTGGTTTCCTTTCTTGCAAAGATTTTTCCGAAGTTGATTTACTTGATTGTGATTCACTTGCTGAACCACTTCTGCTGCCAAATACTACACAAAAAGTATACATTAAAATAGTAGTTTTTATTGTCATTAAAGATTATAAAAAGATATATTAACTTGCTGACAAAAGTAACTGGCAGCTTGTTGTAAAACACTTAGGTTTACTACATGGGGTCCTGGGTTGGATCCCCACTGCCCTCATGCAGTAGCATCATTATAAAAGGTGCTATAAAAGTAAACTTCTGCCGTGCCAGCACTTAATCAGCAGATTAATTATCAAGCATTGTAATCAATAATATCCCAAACTGCCAAAGTCGACTTGAGACTGGGTCGAAGTAACTGATGTTACTCTATGTTTAGGTCGTAAATTCGACTTTTCCACATCGAAGATAAATAAATAAATACAAAAAGATAAAATAAAAAAATAAAATTTTAAACCAGTAAATTGAAAAAACAATGTTTAACCTGAATCCATTTCGGTTGTGTAACCAGTCACGCCTGACTGAGTGTCATCATCTTGCACAGCAGTTGTAGCTCTTGTTGTTGTTCCATCCTCATTTTGTGTCGTGGCTTCACTGGTCACATCTTGGTCAGTATCGTTGTTGTGAGATGTGGAAGACTCATACACCAGATCTGAATGTTTAATTTAAAATCTATTGATTTAAAGTTGGGAAAAGTGAAGGCAACTAAAAACTAAAACAAGCAAAACAAACTAATATTTTTTATAGTTATTTATCCTTGATGTAGAAAGTTACTACAACCCAGTCTTAAGTTGCCTTTGGCAGTTCAGAATATTATATAAATTATAATTGCCTGGTAATTAAGCTTCTGATATAGTGCTAGCTCAGCAGGAGGTTATAATGTTTATAGCACCTTACCAAGGGCGCTACAGCATGATAGCGATGGAAATTGAATCCACAACCTCTTGTAGTAAAGCCAAGTGTTTCGACCACTACACCTCGCTGCTGACTTAATATAATGCCGGACAAATTTCCAGAAAATTTTTTTCAAGTATAAATCCAACTAAAAATATTAATTTAAAACTTCTACCTTTCATAGTAACTGATGAAGCTCCAGTTTCTATCTGAGACCTGAAAGGCGAAGTATCTGAAGTTTGATTTAATGAAATTGTCATCGATTCACCACTAATACTCATTCCCTCTTGCTTCTGCAGAAAAATTATAAAATTAAGTATTTGTATAATAAAATTACGAAATAGTAACAACAAAAATAACAAGTAATTTTTAATTAACTAAATAAGTAACCAAAATCTAAAAAAGTTTTAAGAAATTTTTGAAACAACTATAACAAATTTTAAAAAATTCTAAAGTTTGACTTAAAGTAAACCAATGATATTTATGATTTACTTTAATTGATTTTTGTTAATCATTTTTACTGAAGACCGGCATATAATTAAGTAACATTAATTCTTACTTGTATTTCTAGTAATTCAGTATTTGCATGAGATTCAAAACTACTCTCCGTGCCGTCAGTGTCACTAACTCCATTGATTCGAATCTATTTTAATAAAAACATTTATATTTGAAAATTTGTAAATACTACAAGCAAGATTGATAATGTAAACTTACAGTTCCCCAATGTAAAATTATATTTAAATGTAATTTAAGTTGATGAATTTCACTATAGCATTGACACAGAAAAAAACAACGGTTACCCTGACTCAGTCTCAAGTTGCCTTTGACAGTTTTTAATATTATAAATTAAAAATGCCTGATATTCAAGCCGCTGGTTTAGTGTAAGTTCATACCGTTTATAGCGCTTTACTCAAGAGCACTACAACATGAAAACAGTTTATCAAACTATTTATATAACAAAATTAACCCCATTAAAAAACTATAACAAAAATAACATATTAATACCTGTTCATTATTATTATTTTCCAAGCTTGGAGTTGAAGTTATAGAAGTAGATGTAGACCCTGGTATGGGAGTAACTCCTGATGGAATTGGAGTTTTAATTATTCTTACTTTCTCAATAGTTGGTGACATTGTTTTAGTTTCTTTGCCTGTTACAAGAAGTTGTATTACCAACTTAAAAAAATATATAAGCCTATATGAAATAATATTTGAACAACTTAAACATCTACAGGGCGCTACAGCATTAGTTCAGTGGGGATTGAACCCACAGCCTGATGTATTGCAGCAAGTAGTGTAGACCAGCAGCGTGTTGTAGTGGTAAGAACAATTGCTACAACACACATGAGGTCGTAGGTTTAATCCCCACTGCTCTCATGCTGTAGCGTCCTTAAGTAAGGCGCTTTAAACGGTATGAACTCCTTCTGAGCCAGCACCGTAGCTTAATTATCGAACAATTATAATCTATAATATCCCAACTGCCACAGGCAACTCGAGACTGGGTCGGAGTAACTGATGTTACTTTATGTTTAAGTCGCGCATTTAACTTTCCCACTCGAGGATAAAGATATATACAAAAAAAAAGTGTTTTCACCACCACCCCATGCTATTAATGCCTAGTAGTTTACCCACTACACCACTCATATACATACTTGAGCAAAATTGTTTCTTGAGAGTATCATGAAGTGATTTAGAGAACCAATGTTTATCATGTTCATCATTGAGTCTGTCATAAAACACTCTTGTGCATTCATGTAACCATAACCTTACAACAGTTCTCATCATGGGTGGAATGCCTCCTGTTGCAAGGTCACCTATATATTAAGAATTGTTAAACAAATAAATATGACATGTTTTTAAAACAAAGTGATTCTATTTTTAACAAATTTTTGACTATTTAACAAATTAGGAAAGAGATTTTTTTAAATATTAAATTCATTGTAACACTTTATTAATAAATCCATATATAATAAAGCTTAATGGACAATATATATAAACTGCCTTTTTGTAGTGCATGGGTAAATTACTACAGGCAAATATACAGGCTATTTACTAGTACTAATTTTGTAATTATTTTATCTTAATCAAACATGTAAATAAAAATTTAAAGAGTAAAAATTAGAGAACAAACACACAAGTTATTAAGTTTAGATCCAGTTTATTTATAATCCATCTTTAACTTACGGGATTTTAACCAAATCATAAATTTAAACTTACCCCATCCCCGATTAGTTCTAAACCTCCCCACATGACGACCACCCCCAGGTCTTTTAAGTTGTTGTCGGGCGGGTTTAGGTCGACCCCTTGTGCGGGGAGCCATTAAAAACAAACCCTGAAAGATATAAACTGTTTAGTTGGGGTTTAAAAAAGCATTTCAATTAAACGACTAAAAAAATGGGTTTGTAATTTAATATTTGTCCGTGAATTGCTTTTATTTAACCAAATAGTAATGGTTTATATTTAACCAAATAGTCATGGTTTTTATTCAGAGTAATAAAAATTAAACACAAAACTCAACAATAAAACCAGTTTTTCTTACCTGCATAATCTTGTTGATATCATGTACAGAGAAAATACAGTGAGCCTGTAGTGGTGTTGGTTTTATATAACTTGAGACTGCCATGTACATATCATAAGATCCTGATATGATTGCCTAAATCAAGGATAAAAAAACGTAAAGTACTGATACCAGAAATTTAATTTTTTTGTAAGCTGTTTTTTTTTGCAAGTAACGGTACTTATACTTGCATTAAATTAAATACCCAGTAGATACACATATAAAACTAGTAAATGAAGCTCCATTTAGATTTTTTGCTCAGTAATAAAAGTAACAGAAATATATGCAATACATACTATATTAATGCAATGGAAAAATGACAAAATTAATTTAATGATTTAAAACATGCCATAAATATTGATGTTTACATAAAGATTTTAAGTATGTTATGGCATGACAACAGCTATATAATGATTGAAGGTTAAAAAATTAGAAGTTAATAAAAGTCTTTACCTGAGACAGGTCATAATGTCTAACAAGTGAATAAGCAGGGAATTCTTCAAGCCAGGACTGAACTGAATCGTGATAAATGCTCAAAATTGTTTCTTTAGTTGGCTAACATACAAAAAAATCAAATTTTAAATTTAAATACCAAATATTAAAAAGATAAAATTTTACAAAATTAAACAAACATAGGTATCAAATTTAGAGCACCTTAAAAATATTGCAATAACTAAATAATCACTACACGAGGTCCTGGGTTCAATCCCCATTGCTTCTATGTATAGTACCCTTAAGTAAAGCACTATAAACAGTGTTCCTGCTGAGCCAACATTTATTCAGCAGCATAATTACTGGGCAATTATAACCAATAATATTCCAAATCGCCACAGTCAACTTAATATGGGGTCGAGGTAACTGATGTTACTCTATGTTTAGGTCATGAAGTCGACCTTCCCACATCAAGGGTATATAAATATAAACAAAAATGTTTAGACAAAATACCTTTAAAAAGTGGATCACTGTAAAGTTCCTGGTAAGTCTTGGAGATAGAGTGAACCTACAATAACCCAGTCCAGACCCTGGTGAACCTGGTGTGGTAGCTGTTGCTATAAAAGCTATGTCAGGTTGTAGGGACTTAAACAATAAGCGATCTTGTTCATAGACTCCATTCAAGCAAATTATCTGAAAAACATTCAATTTTTAGAAATTCTAAGTTTATATTTGATTTAAAATAGAATTCAAATTCAAAAAATAATGATACTTTAAAATATCTGCCCACCCTATGGTCAAGATTTTATTTGTTGTCATATGGTCACAACTATCAACTAAAAAATATCAAAATTTACCTGTCTTAATAACTCTAGGCAAGGTTGAACTTTGGATGAATTTACAGTTTGTTGATTAACTCCTGCCATGGATAAATCATCAAGAAAGAAGTTAGAAGGATGTCTATCCGTTACTCTTGATGATATGATAGCATTTGGGTGAGCCATTAAACCAAGGTTGTGCTGTCTCATAAACAGCAAGGCTTTGGATTCGATTAAACGTTGGAAATGTGCAGCAGAAAGACCTGAAATTGGTTTTAAAAAAAGAGTTAAGTTTGCATTAATATTAATATTTTAACTTACATATCCTCGATATTGAAAGGTTGACTTAACAACCTTAACATAAAGTAACATTTGTTACCCTGACCCAGTCTCGAGTTGACAGTTTTATAATTGTTTAAAAATGAAGTGGCTGATTAAGTTTTGGCTTAGCAGAAGTTCATACTGTTCATAGCACTTTACTCAAGGGTGCTATAGAATAAAGGCAGTGTTTATAGCAAACTATTAACAAATGTTTTAACAACAATCAAAAAGTTCTATAAAAATCAACTACTCTTCTTTTTACCTGGTGAAATGCTGATTTTGTTCAAGTTCTGTTGAGCATGGATTAGATTCCCAACCAAACTAGTTTTACCACATCCAGTTTCACCCATCAATAAAACTAATTTCTGTGCTTTTAATAGCATGGAAGAGATATAGGAATACTTCTCCAACTAAAAGTAAATAAGTTTAAATTTAAAACATGCCAAAGAGTTAATTGCTTAACTTTATATACACGTATTAAGTGATATATGTGTTCTTATTAGGTTAATTTTTTTTGCTAAACGTATTATTTTCTTTAACTTTAATATTTCGTTATTTTGTGCATTAATAAAAGTTATAAAGAATACAATACATATTTCATTAATGCAACAAAAAAATGTAAAAATTGACATCATGTTTTAATACATGCCATCTATTTATAAATTGATAATTTGAAGGCCTATAAAATAAATAAAACTGCCATTTGTGGTGTGTGGGTAAATTATCAAGGGCAAATATTAGCTAAAAATTGCAACCATGTTATGACAATTAAAATCCTGACCGTAAAGTAGGGCTTTCAACCAGTGAATAATAATGTTCACATAAAGATTATAAAGTATATTATAGCAAGGCCATTAAATTAACAATCCACAAAAAAACAATTGATTTAAAATTATTAACCTGATGCACTGGAGTATAAGGAATGGAAATCCCCTCTTGTGGAACTAATCTTGAATGTAAATCTATTTTGTCCTCCCATAATGTGAAACGTCCAAATTCTTCGTCGACAAAATATTCAAAAACTGTTTCATAATCAGGAAAGCTTATGCTTTGTCTAAAAATATAACATTTCAGTTAATACACCTAAAAGAAATATGTTTCTATAGGTTGTCATTCAAACTTAAGTTCCCACCACTGGTGCTACTTAATGTTTAGATCATGAAGTCAAACTTTCCACATGAAGAATAAATAAGTATAAAAATTTTTAAAAATATTTACCTTGACTTTCTCAATTGACCTCTAATAAACTGATCAAACGACTCCATATCGTTCTCCTCAAGGTCGCCACCAAAGGCCCACACAAATGCAAAACCAAACAAGTTTAGCGCCATCTGGTGGTGACTTTCAGGAACAGAATCATCCAAGCGTGAGCGAACTCCGCTACCGTGGGTTACGGTGGAGTGAGTATCATCAATACTATTACTAGCAGGGTAGCTACTACAAATTTTAATTCAGTTTTAGGTAGTTAAAATAAAGATAGTTAACACATTTTGTAAAACAAAAACTATAGTTTGACAGGTAGCGTAGTGTAGTAGTTATCTTGGGTTCGATTTCCACTGCTTTCATGCCCTTAAGTAAGGCGCTATAAACGGTATGAGCTCCTGCTGAGCTAATACTTAATCAGCAGCATAATTATCAGGCAATTATAATATATAATATCACAAACTGCCACAGACAACTCGAGACTTGGTTGAGGTAACTGATGTTGCTCTATGTTTAGGTCCTGAAGTTGGCCTTCCACATCAAGAATAAATAAACATAAATATAAAAATTATAACATAACAAAAGTAGGTTTAAACTGAACATTAATATTGATAATAATAAATATTGCAAACCTTTTACTAGTTTTATGTTTATTGTCATTCTTATGGTGTGGCATTGACTCTCTAGTCATTAAATGATATTTGAGTGAAGCAGACAAAATATCAAAGAATGAGGTAACCTTTCTTATACCACCAGAAAAAGATATTTTTTCCTGAATTTAAAAAAGTTTTAGAGAAAATTGTTTCTAGGTTGTGTTAAATTAATATTTGAATTTAATTTTGTTGTTTTGACAACTTTTGTTGTTTGCATGCTTGTAAAAATGAACTCCACAACCTTAACATAGAGTAATATTTAATGCCCAGACTAAGTCTTAGGTGGATTTTAGCAGTTTAAAATATTATTGATTATAGTTTCGTTATATTTGGTATAACATCAGTTTTTATCATACATATACTTAATTATTAGTTAATTGGTTTAAAACAATGTAAATCTATAGAGCTTAGTGAACAATTTATATACATATACACACTGTACATGGCCAATTTATAGGCTTTTAAAATAAATAAAACTGCTGTTTCTGGTGCTTGGATAAATTACTGCAAGCAAATATCAGATAAGAGTTGTGATCATATTACAAAAATTAAAAAAAATACTGAGCTAACTAATAGTCTTGTTTAATTAAATATCAAAAATAGAATTAAAGTAAGGCATTCAAAATTACCTGTTAAAATAATGTTTTAAAACACATACCTCTTGATAACTGGTCAGCCCACTTTTTAAGATTGAAAGATTTTTATGCGATAGAAAATGAAGAGTAGAAGGGACCAACTCTTGCAATAAATCTGACATAATCTTCAAACAGTTTTGTGTAATGGCATACTCAGCATAAGCAATATCAAACCAGGCATGTGCTATCTGTTGCCAGTGGTTCGGTATATCACAATGTAGAATTGCACAACTAGAATATAAGTAAAGAGTTTTATATTTGTTGTAAAATGGCTGCATTTTTGGTCTAATTATGATTAATAATTTTCAAGTTATAGCAGAATAATATCGTAAAGTATTTTTAGTTTATATAGGTAGGTATGTTAACCAAATTTGCTGATCTGTTATAAAATAACTTAATTGTAATAAAACATTAAGCAGTGCAAATTTTAAAACAAAACTTCTTAATTTAAACAGACAAAAGTTATAAACTTTCTATGGCACCACACCATTAGGTAAAGTAATGATTCAATAAAGTATATAAACTGATACTAAAAAAAAACAATATTTTTTGCTCTGGAGTAATTCGTACCTTTTATAGCACCTTACTTAAAGACACTTCAGCATGAAAAACAATGGGACCAAAGACCTCATGTAGTAAAACCAAGTGGTCAAACCAAAAAATTTAAGTAATTTTAATCTTAAACTAATCACCTTGCAGTAACTGCTGGAGATACAGCAGAGAAGTCAGCAGTTTCAAATATCACATTAGTATCAATTGGAAAGTTTAAGTTGTCCAAATTGCTGAGTAAAGTGCTCTGATGGTCGTCTAGTAAGCAACTGATGTGGTCAACCCATGTCGAGTCTACATCACCGTCCATCACTATCCACTTTTGTAAGCTGAAATACAAGTTAAATTAATGTTGAATACAACAATTATTTTAAAACAAAGAAATTTTTTTAGTATTTGTTAATTTTAAAGTGGATGTGGAAAAGTCAACTTCACAGCATCAATTACTCTGACCCAGTCACAAGTTAAGTTTTACAGTTTTAAATATTGATTATAATTGCCTAATAATTAGGTTGCTGATTAAGTGCTGGCTCAGCAGGTGTTAAAATCATTTAAAGTGTCTTACTTAAAGGCACTACAAAAAGGGAACATTAGAGATCGAACACACGGCCTAATGTAGTGTAGAAACTGTTTTGACCACTACAGCATGCCGCTTGTTAAATTAATAAAAAAGAAGGTTCTTATTATTTATTAAAATATAAAAAAACCTACAAATAAACTATGTAGGTGTAAAAGTAATTTCGATATATAAAATATTGTTATATTAAAAACAATGTTAATTTTCAGTTACATATTGTCCAACATTAACATACCTTGGTAATCTCTTGGCCAGTGGGACAGTTTCTTTATTCTGGCCACCAGTTGAAGGCTGCAAAGTTGTATTTAGTTTGCTTTCAGATTTCTGTTCTGGTTTTCCCGTGACTTTGTGAACTATGGTGCACTCTCTAAGCAGCTTCACAAGAAGGCCTAGATAAACATAATACAATTTACTTATTTACTTTTAAAAGCAAAAAAGTTAATGCAATATTACAACATGAAACTCAGTTAAATTACTATTTGAAATTTAATTAACACAGGAAAATAAAGAAAGTAGTGAGCTAGTATTTTTATATTTATTTATCATGAATGTGGGAAAGTCAACTGCACAACCTAAACATAGAGTTACATTAGTTACCCAAACCATGTCTCATGTTGTCTTTGCCAGTTTGGAATATTATTGAATATTGCCAAATAATTAATCTGCTGTTTAGTTTATGGGTCAGCAGGAGTTTAAATCATTTATAGCACCTTACTCAAGGGTAGTATGGCATGAAAGTAGTAGGCATTAAACCCAGGACCTCATGTAGTAAAGTCAAGTGTTCTGACCACTACACAATTCTGGCGGTTTTAAAGTTTTTAAAGTTAAATTTTTTTACTTTTTAGTTTAATGAAAAGCAACTAGATTACCCTGTTTCCAAACAAAATTCACATTTTCATAATGGCCAAATAGTTCAGCAACATCGTGAGCATTGGGAAACACTACAGTTGTGTCAATTCTGTTGTAATCTTTATCATGGTCAAAAAAATCTGTGCCAGGGGCCGGAAGGTCTAAAATTGGAATTTTGTGTATTTAGTTAATGTTTTTACATATAAAAATAAAAATTAAATTATAAAAATAGAAATAGAACATTACATAGAAAAATTCAAAATCAATTTTTTTATTTTATTAATCTTCAATGCAGAAAAGTCGACTTCACCTAAACATAGAGTAACATTTGTTACTCCAATCCAGTTTTGTTTGACTTTAGCAGTTTGAGATATTATTGATTATAATTGCACAATAATTAAGCTGCTGATTAAGTGCTGGCTTAGCAGGAGTTCATAGCGTTTATAGTGTCTTACGTAAGGGTGCTACAGCATGAGAGCAGTGGGATTAAACAGATGACCTCATAGAGTAAAGCCAAGTGTTTATACCACTACTGTATATACACATTTCACAAAAAAAACTATTAGAACTTTTATGTTACACAAACTGATTTTAAATAATGTTAGTTTATTTTTACCTAATGATGTTAAAACATTCTTTGAAGTAGAAGCACTACCAGCTGAACCACATCTTAAACTCTCAACGGAGAATTTATTCTAAAACGAAACAAAGTTATTTATACATCACAAAATTTCACAAAACTCTTTAGCAAATATTTATCAATTTAAAATCTTGTCCAAACCTCAGGTAATCCATGAACTTGTCCTTTTGGTTGCTTCAAGAACTTAGATGAAGCTTCACTGCATAAAGAATTCAAAGCCTTGGCCAGCATTCTATGTTAACAAAAATTAAGTTTGGATATAGCAAAACTAAGTCTCGATTTATGCTTGGCTGGTATGTAAACACTATACCAAATGTTGTCTTATTATTACCTAGTAGACTATAGCCAGCCCTCTGACCTGCATTGTAATTGTTGTAATATTATTGCAACTCTCAACTAATGTTTGTGTGTAATAATTTACTTACAAACCAAAGACAGCAGTTTTATTCAATAAGTAGGCCTTAAAATTGAACACATTTATATATTTGTATATAAGCTTCATTTATATAGTAATACAGTTAATTTAATGGAAATTAAACAAGGAATTAGTAATACGATTAATTTAATTATATCAAACTTACTTGTACAAGGTGGTCTTGCCAGCACCTGCTGCACCAGTTATAACAACAGTTCTGTTAAGTTCTAACACTGTGTGAAGCTGGCACACCTTTGCTACCCAATCTTGGGTAGGCTGCAGCTTCTCTGCAACCATCTGTTGCTCAATTTCAGCTAAATTGTAAACATGTAGATAGATTGGTTAACCAAATATAAAAGCCTAAACATAGAGTAACATTTGTTACCCCAACCCAGTCCCAAGTTGACTATGGCAGTTTGGGATATTATAGATTATAATTGCCCGATAATTAAGCGGCTGATTAAGTGCTGGGGCTCAGCAGGAGTTCGTACTGTTTATAGCATCTTACTTAAAGGTGCTACAGTTTGTAAGCACTAGGGATTGAACCAAGAACCTTATGTGGTGAAACCAAGTGTTTAAACCCCTATAAGACATTGCCAGATTAATAACACACTGCCAATGTAGTTATTAAAACAACAAAGTAGATCTACCTGCTAAAACTGGGTCTTGTTCTCCGATTGACGACTGATTACTTTGTGGAAAAATATTTCGCAAACATTCCTTGAACTTAACCAATGTGTTGTAACTACAATTAATGTTACATAATCAAAAAATGTGTTAAAGAAATACTTTAAATAAAAATTAAAAAAACTAAGTGTAACTAAACTTTAAGGAAAAAGGTGTAAAAATAATGCATTTTTAGTAATAGCCAAGTTTAAAAAAACTACTGGCATTACTTTTTAAATTGCAAAATCACAAGTATAAGTAAATTAATAGTAAAATGCCTTGTACAATATTTTAAATACTTTGCAAGCTTTGGTGTAATAACACGAAGTACAGCATTTAAGATTGCAATTTCTTCATTAACGTTGGAAAGTGCAACTTCAGATCTTCTGCTTGATCTTCCAATGCTGCTGAGAGATGGGGAAACTGTAAGCAATAAAATAATAATACCAACAATATTGTAAAGGCTTTTATTATATATGATTTTATCCTTGATGTGGGTAGGTCAACTTTACAGCATTAACGTAGAGTGAAATTTGTTACCTTGACCAAGTCTCAAGTTGCCTTTGGCAGTTTGGGATATTATAGATTATAATTGCATTATAATTAGGCTGCTGATTAAGTATTGGCCCAGAGGAAGTTCATACTGTTTATAGCACCGTACTCACGGAATTAAAGCATGTAAGCAGTGAGGATCAAACTAATAACCCTATGTAGTGAAGCTGAGTGTTTTACCCACTACACCACGCTGCCAGTGTCAAAAATTTTTTAATAAATTGTCACACAAATTTAGTAAATCTTTAAATGCATTAAAATTTAGGGAAGTAACAGAGTATTTAAATCAACCTGTAGGTGAACTTGCTCTACTGTTGCTTGATTGTGATTGGGTACGACTTCTCTGCACAGTTTTTAGCTTGCAGTTAATCGTCATGGCAACTTCAATTATTAATTTCAGGGTTGGCAATCCAATGGAACACATCTAAACATTAGAAAAATTTTGTACAAACTTGTTATAAAACAAAATTTGAGAATGCAAAAAACAGGCTTACTTAAATGGTAAAATTTATAGTTTAATAAAGTTTGAACCAGTATGTTTTTTAAGCCCAAATTTAGAACCTAGTCAAAAACCACCAAAAAAAAAGTTCCTTAAATTTACCAAGTTAACTAAAGCAAGTTTTAAATTATTAACATATTAAAAAAGTTTATTCATGGTTTAGAAAGTGCTGCATTTTACATTTTACGAGACTTATACATAAGTTAATCAGTAAAAGCTATTAAATATCTTTGTAAAATATTGTTGCTTATTAAAAAAAAAAAAATTTACATTCCTTAAATTTATGCTACACCTACCTTAGTTGGTGATGAGTGCATAATATTTGAAGTGTTAGAGCATGAAATATGATCAGCATTACCATTTATAACCTTGCGCATTAAATCCAGTTTCTTTGATAAGTTGATCACGTCGTTGAAACCAGATGCTTGTAACCAAACCTGAACAAAAATCAAAATAATTACAAATACTCAACTTTGTATTACACAACAAAACTATTTACATGTAAGTAAAGTAATTAAATACAAAAAACATTACCTCAATAATTTTAAGTTGGTCTGGCTTAATTAGGCAAGTTGGTCGGTAAGTTAACTTCATTGAATCAGGGACTTCAGGATACGATCTAAACAAGTCATAAGTTAAAGTTAATTTACTTTATTTAATATAATCTAAATATAAGCTTAGTGATTGATACATACATGTGTATGCCCAATCTACATATAACAGGGCTTAGTTAACAAAATATAAATCTGTATGTTTGATTTAAAGGTCTGCAAATAAATAAAACTGTTGTTTATGGTACAAGAGCAATTCATCACAAGTGAATATTAGTTGAGAGATGTGACTTAATAATCCCTTTCAAATGAGTAGGCAAATAATTAGTTTATGAAACAATAAATAGGCTAGCATTAATTGCTAAAAAAACTTTTTAAAAGAGTTGATGTTTACAAAATAGAAATTTTTTATATCAAGAAAAAATTTAAATAAATAACAAATATTTTAACCTATAACTTACCCTTGATTAGTAGAAAAAGTCATTAGCGTAGCAAACCCAGATTTAACATTCAACAGTCGCCCAGCAAATACCAACGAACCAGGATCAAAGTGCTCAAACTGGGAGTCCCTAGGTAGCTTAAACCCAAGGGTATAAATATCATAATCTTCATATGATGGTTTGGTTGTATGGTCTTCATATGATTCACCAATATGAATGTGTGCTTCAAGTTTGGAAGGTTGAGGGTAGACTTGGTGTAATGATGGAATAGAGTTGCTTCTCTAAAAATTAAAAGTTAATTCAAGATTATTTAAAAGAATTGTAATTTTTTAAAACACTTGGAAAAGTTGACAGCATGGTGTAGTGGTCAGAACAATTAGCTTTTTTACATAAGGTCCTGGGTTTGTTTCCCACTGCTTTCATGCTGTAGTGCCCTTGTGTAAGGTTCTATAAACGATATGAACTCCTGCTGAACAAACACCTAAACAGCAGCTTAATTATCAAAAAATTATAATCTATATTATCCCAAGCTGCTAAAGTCATCTCAAGACTGGGTTGGGGTAACAAATGTTACTCTATGTTAAGGTTGTCAAGTCGTCCTTTCCACATTAAAGATAAACAAATATTAAATATACTGATAGAAATATTGTTTAATTTATAAAATCCAAAATCTTAAATTGTATAAAAAATAGACAGTGCTATTGTTAAGTAATCTATTTTCCTTATTATATAAATATAATATAAAAGCATAATAAAATAGCTTTAGTTCAAACCTTTAACTTATATGAGGTATCTTTCCCTCTAATGCTATATTGGGTTCGCTGATAAGTCTTAAGATAAGCATACGAATCCTGTATCTGTTTGATATATTGGGACAGTTTTGAAAGAGAAGTCATTGTTAATTTATGAGCATGGTCAAAACACAACCAGGATCCTGACTCTAGCATGCCAGAAAGTAACCTAAGGAAATTATAAAAATTATTTAGTAATATATATATTTATTTATTCTTGGTATGAGAAAGTCGATGACCTAAACATAGAGTGACAACAGTTACCCTGACTCAGTCCCAAGTTGCCTTTGCCAGTTTAAAATATTATTAATTATAATTTCTAGATAATTAAGCAGCTGATTGAGTACCGGCCCAGCTTTATATCATTTATAGCACCTTATTCAGGGTACTACAGCATAGGAGCAGTGAAGAAAAACCAAGGACCTCATAAAGTGAAGTCAAGTGTTCTGACCGCTACACCACACTGCCGGTATATATAAATAATGTGATTTACGCTGTATTGATTTTTTCGTAATGTAATATTCATACTTAAACTGAAGATAGGCACAATTTCTTGATATACCAACAACTCACTGTTTAAAGATCTTGTTAGATATCTGATCAGAGCAAGTAACGGTAATAAGTTGTTTTCCATAGGCACGGGATAGATCTGATATTATTGTTGATTTTCCTACCGAGTTTTCACCAAACAAGGTTGCACATTGACCAAGGTGGATAGCCAGGTTTAGACCAAGTGAACATCTATAAAATAAACAATAAAGACATGTATTTATACATCTTATTTAGTTGCTTAAAATACTTTATAAAGTTGTTGGGTTATATGTTGCCGGACTGTATAACTCATTAGTTCTACCAAATATATCTGGTGTAAATCACTCTAAAATTGGCATAAAATTTAGTTAATTAAGGAACAACTAGCAGAGTGGTGTAGTGGTAAGAACACTTGCTACATCGCATAAGGTCGCAGGTTTAATCCCCACTGATCTCACACTGTAACACCCTAAGTAAGGCCCTATAAATGCTATGAATCTCTGCTGAGCCAGCACTTAATCAGAAGCAAAATTATTGAGCAATTATAATCTATAATATCCTAAACTGCCACAGGCAACTTGGGACTGAGTCGGGGTAACTGATGTTACTCTATGTTAAGGTTGCGAATTCGACCTTCCCACATCAAGGATAAATATATATAAAAGAAAATTAACAAACAAAACTAAATACCTTTCAGTCATTGGAGTAATAACACTACCAAGCTGAACACTGCTTTTTCCATCAACTTGACCACTTGAAATACCCATAAATTCAAACCCATATAAATCTCTATGACCCAGTTGTTCAATGTAACAGTTACCAACTAATACTGGTTTAAGTAGGACTGAGGATAGAGTTAGGAGGCCTGGTTTGAGTTTCAAAAGATCCACTTTTGAGTAATCATCAATATCAATTGTGTGCCTTAAAAATTAAAGTTAAATTAGTATTTATTAGTCAATAACCAGCACTACAGTTAGGATTTTAATTGTCGTAATATGGTTGTAACTATTAACCAATATTTGTCAAAGATAATTTACCCACACACCACAAAAATAAAAAAAATAAAATAAAAATTTTTTAAAATCATTTTTAGGCCTATAAATTTTTTAGGCCTATAAATATATTGTTCACTAAGTTTTATTATATATAAATTGTCTTTAAATGCCCATGCATAAGTAGTTTTCAAAGAATGTAACCAAACATTAATATACAACCTATTCTATGTATATTGTATAATATGGACAGCAGTAACTCAAGTCTAACCAACTAAATTGTTAAATGTTGTGCAAACATTCAGATAAAGTGTAAAGTATTACCTTAACAAGCTCTGCCAAGCATAAGAGGAATCTGAAGTTACATTCTCAACCTCAAATGTTTTTAAAATATCTCTTTGATGAGAAGTTTGTAAAATCAAAGCTGATAGAATTAGTTGAAGTCTTTTTCTCAGTAATGATTTGCCAACATGAGGTGTATTGTCTTGTAGCACTTTCCTGTTAAAAATGTTTATTTTATTAAAAATTTGTTTTTTGTATTTTTTTATCCTTGATATGGAAAGGTCGACTTCACAACCTAAACATAAAGTAACATATGTTACCTTGACCCAGTCTCAAGTTAATTTTGCAAGTTTGGGATATTATAAATTATAATTCTCTGACAACTAATCTGCTTGGTTAGTTTTGGCTCAGCAGGAGTTTGTACCATTACAACATAAGACCAATTAAACCCAGGACCACATGGGAATTAAACCAAGGACCATATGTAGTAAAGCCAAAATGTACCTACTACTACACCATGCTGCTGGTTAAAGCCTTATTATAGATACATTTTTTATACCCCAACCCAGTCTTAAAGTGTTAAAGTTTATTATACTTTCAAAATAAGCTAAAGTAATACCGGTTAACACTTTAAATAAATCTATAATGGCATTAAACCTAGAAGTTCAATCGTCAAACTGTTACCTATATAACCAACTGTAATAAAAAGAACTAATACAAAAATACAACTTTAACACAGTTACCCAAATTGTTTAAGTCTGTAGATTGTATCTTGTTTAATTCTTTCATGATCTTCTTTTTTCCCACCTTTCTTCAACATATGATGGACATCTCGAAACCATAAAATGCTGTTGGCAAGCAACACGACTTGGCTGGAGAATTTTAACAACCAATGACTGTATATAAAAAAAACAAAAACTATTTAATACAAGTGTTGCACAAACTGGCAGTGCATTTGGGTGGTAAAGAACACCTTCACCACATGAGGTTCTGGGTTCAATCCCTACTGCTCTTCACCACATGAGGTTCTGGGTTCAATCCCTACTGCTCTTCACCACATGAGGTTCTGGGTTCAATCCCTACTGCTCTTCACCACATGAGGTTCTGGGTTCAATCCCCACCCTTGAGTAAGGCACTATAAATGTTTTAAAATTCTGCTGAGCCAGCACTTAATACGCAGCTCA
Organism: Corella eumyota; assembly: GCF_963082875.1. Classification (NCBI taxonomy): domain Eukaryota; kingdom Metazoa; phylum Chordata; class Ascidiacea; order Phlebobranchia; family Corellidae; genus Corella; species Corella eumyota. The sequence goes on along the minus strand of NC_137494.1, from coordinate 14,885,842 downwards.
ATTATAAATTAATAATAATTTACAAGACCCCAAACTGCCACAGGCAACTCGAGACTGTGTCGGTGTAACAAATGTTACTTTAGGTTAAATAAATATAAAAATAAATTTAAAAAAAATGTAAATGTTAAAGTGTTATACTTAAATGTGTAAGAAGTTGGGTTTACAGGATCATAAAGTGAATCCATCTCCCATATTTCTTCCATCACGTTTACTATCTTTAATGTACCTAGGTTTAAAATAGTATCTGTTAAGCAATGTTAGTACATAATTTATAAACTTCTTTTAACACTATGGTATTAACACATAATTAACTGTTTTGATCAACCTGCCACCACAAATAAAAGTTTTTATTTTAAAACCTGATTCGATAGATAAACATTTGTATCATTCATAAGGCTTTGATATATAAGGCTTTGATATATATATAGTACTATCAAGTAAGCCTGATAACAAGCTTTGGTATTATAATATACTAGTCATGGCAACTTATCACAAGCCAAATGGTTTTGGGCTTTAGCAGCACCAATACCACACTATTTGCCCTTAAACCAGGCATTTGCCAATTGCTTAAACATGTCACAACAGTACACTCTTTGTTAAAATAAAACCTATTACCTTAAGATAAAACAGAAAACATTAAAAATAAATTAAAAATAGATTAACTAAATTTAAATACCATTTTTAATTCTTTCTTCAATAGCAAGTTGAAGTTGTTTAAACACTGAAGCTCTTATTCTAGATTCTAAAGCTTTCAACCAACTTGTAGCAATATTTTGTGCTGCTAAACGTTCAATTTGCAACACTTCGCCGTAGTTCCCAATTACATGTGTAACCTCCAATCTAAAACAAGTTATTATTAATATTAAATTAATATTGTATAAATGGTATTAAATGGTCTAAACTCCTGCTGAGTCAGCACTTTATCAGCAGCACAATTATCAGGCAATTATAATCTATGATATCCCAAACTGCCACAGGCAACTTGAGACTGGGTCGAAGTAACTGATGTTACTCTATGTTTAAGTTGCGCATTCGATTTTCCCACATCGAGGTTAAAGATATATACAGAAAAAAAATAGCGCCCTTGAGCAATGAGCTAAAAACAATATAAACTCCTGCTAAACCAAAAACCAATAAGCTGTTTAAAATATCGGGCAAATATAATTTATATAATTACAAACTGGCAATATTAAAGCCTTTTTTACATTAAAAATACATAAAATTAAAATAATTTAAATATTCACTTGTTTGAATGTAGCTCTAAATCCAAACTCTTGTTAATTTGATCTCCCAATGCACCAGGCAGAGTGAAAATAAGGTCAGTTACTCCGTTGAAACACTTTTTAACATAAGGCAATAAAGCTTTAGGTTGCCGTGATATCCCAAGTAACTTCACACAATCATCATCACTAAGGAAATATAACCTGTAAAAAGATTAATAAAATATTCATATTAACATTTGTAAATATATTTAACATTTTCTTGGCAGTAAAAAAACTGAATTAATCAAAATCCTTGCCCAGGAATTACCTCAAGGCTGACCCCAATTAAAATCATTTTAAACTAAAGCAAATAAAGTTTAAGTTAAACAAGAAATTAACTTAAACAAAAAAGACAACATAAGACGAAGTAAAGTGATTAGATACTAACTCTGTAAAGGCCGTAAAAATTGCTTATTCAAGAATAAGTAATGGTTAAAAAAATAAACCTTGAGAATTGAGATCTATAATCATCAAGCAAAGATGAAATTCCATGTAAAACTTTTTCCTCTGAGTTAATGATCAAAACCAAGTGTTTCCGTAGATTTTCACCTTGTAGTTCCCTCCATCCTTTTTGACCATGGCGCCTAAAAATAGAAAATATTAAGAAAACACTTATAGTTAAGAACTTATATTAGTTAAGAACTTCTATTTAAAATAATTAACTTTTTTGTATATCTTTATTATTAATGTAAAAAGGCTTACTTAAAACATAAAGTAACATCAGTTACTCCAACCCAGTCTCAAGTTGCATATGGCAGTTTGGAATATTATAGATTATAATTGCTCATAATTAAGCTGCTTATTAAGTGCTGGCTTAGCGGAAGTTTATAGCAATAATAGCTTAAGAATGCTATGATATTTAAGCAATTCTTTTTAGTAATAAAGTTTGAAACTAATTGATAAAAAATTAACAAATTATTTTAAATTACCTTGATAACACCGACAAAACCTTCGGGTCTGTAGTCATAGCTGTGATAAATTCTCGATATTTCTCATCAATGAACGCAAAGTCTTTGGCATATTTAGAGAACCTAGCAGCCAAGTCTGCATCACTACAAAACACTCTTGTCAAATACATCCATTTGTCCTGACACGAGACCCACAAATTTACTATTTCACCCAACTGAAAGAAATACTTTAGTTTAGTTTGATGTGATATGGGTATAAAACAATCTTTATATAAATATACTAAGAATAGTTTAGCAATGTTAAAATTTAGTATGCAACTATAGAAAAATACACCTATATATAATATAGCTTAGTCGACAATGTACATTTTTTTATAGGCCTACAAAATAAATAAAACTTCCGCTCAATGTGAGGGATAAATTATCATGAACAAATTATCATGAACAAATATTAATTGGGAGTTGTGACCATATTATGACAATTAAAATGCTAACTAAAGGGTGAAATATTGACACATGAAGTCGTGGGTTCGATCCCTACTGCTCTCATGCTGTAGTGCCCTTAAGTAAGGCGCTATTAATGATACAAACTCCTGCTAATTAAATACATAACCAGCAGCTTTGTTGAGCAATTATAATTTCCAATATCTTAAACAGACAACGACAACTTAAGACTGGATCAAGGTAACTAATGCTACTCTAGTTTAGGTCGCAAAGTCAACCTTACAACATTGAGAATAAAGAGATATATAAAAAAACAGAAATAATAATTTAACAAAATGTTTTAACCTGCTGAAGTGTATCACTCCATATCTCAGCATCTGCTTTGACTTCAACAGCATGCCTTGATTGAAACATGCCTTGTAAGGTTACATGACATTCAGATAGATCTTTTAGCAAGTCGTCAATGCCAACCAGTACAAAAGTGTCGCTGTCTTTCTCCTAAATATTTCATTTGTTTAGTTAGATTCACATATTTTATTATTTTTTGATGTGGAATAGTCGACTTCACGACCTAAACATAGAGTAATTTATAACTGGTACCCCAACCCAGTCCCAAATTGCCTGTGGCAGTTTGGGATATTATAAATTATAATTGCCAGATAATTAACCTGCTTATAAAGTGCTGGCTCAGCAGGAGTTCGTACCGTTTATAGCGCCTTACTTAAGGGCGCTACAGCATGAGAGCACTGGGGATTGAACCCACGACCTCATGTAGAAAAGCCAAGTGTTAATTACAACTATATAGTTTCTTTAATACAAAGATCTAAGCATATATTTTATATTTAAAAGTAGATAACGATTTTAAAACAGATAAAAAAGATTAAACATTTGATTTACTTGTGTTTTTGGTTTTTGATTCCTAAAATCAGTTTTCCAATCTTTGTTGGTCCAAATATTTGACGAATCATCTAAAAATAAAAAACAAAAAAGTCATGTAACACAACACTATATAACTTAAGACAAGATTTTAATATAGAACAGTAACTATGTTAAATTAGTCAGTTAAATAAATTTAAATATTGGACATTTTTATGTAATACATATATTTTTTTTGTATATATCTTTTAATGTAGGAAGGTCGAATGCGCGACCTAAACATAGAGTAACAACAGTTACCCTGACCCAGTCTTAAGTTGACTTTGGCAGTTTGGGATATTATTGATTATAATTGCCCGATAATTATGCTGCTGATTAAGTGCTCAGCAGAAGTTTAAACTGTTTATCATGCCTTACTCAAGGGCGCTACAGCAGGAGAGCAGTGGGGAATGAACCCACAACCTCATGTGGTGTAGCAAGTGTTCTTACCACTACACCACGCTGACGGTAAGATATATAATAACCCTAATTTGTTTAAAATAATTATTTTTAAACTTTTTTCAAACTAGGTAATTTTTAACATAAGTTAAAATACATTCAAACCTTCATCAAAATCATTTGCATTACTCTCCACAGATACCACATAAATATGCTTAGCAAGATGAAACTGTCTTTCCTCCCACTGCCTTTTAATTATCTTTAATATTTGGTCTAATGAGAACTCTTCTATAGCACTGTTGTACACCTGATAGAAGATTTAAATAAAAAAGTAAACACTATTTGTTTTTATTATATTTATTTATCTATGATGTAGAAAGGTCAACTTTATGACTTAAACATAAAGTAACATCAGTTACCCAAACCCAGTCTCAAGTTATCATTGGCAGATTGGGATATTATTGATTTAAATGCTGATAATTAAGCTGCTGATTAGGTGTTGGCTTAGCAGGGGTTATTACAGTTTATACTTGCTATAGCTGAAGAGGGTGCTATAGCTGAAGAGCAGTGGAGATCAAACCCAGAACCTTATGTAGTAAAGATAAGTGTTGTGACCAATACACCACGCTGTTGGCAAATTATGGAATATTCAAATCAGAAATTTTAAAGTTTTTTAAACAAGAAGAGTTAATTTTGATACCTGTATGATAACATCGGAGAATTGTGATGGTTTGTAAGAAAGAAGATCATTCAGGGTCAAGGTCGCATCAGGTTCATTTATTTCTCCCATTCCAGTAAACAGCGCCTTCCAGTGGCGAGAACAGATAGCTTCGTTTGAAAGTCGATGTAGGAATGGAAGCTCTCGAGCTAGGTTCTCTAAAGTCTGGAATAAAGATTTTAATTAAAGTTTTACAGGCACCAAAACACAGAGATAAAAAAACTAAATTCTAATATAGAAAATTTTAGATTTGGATATTACAGATGTGGTGTTGTAACATATTTAAACTGTAAGAGTATTTATATACTTAACACCACACTCTAGCCAACATATTTTACAGATAAACCATCTATATATCATGAAGCTTAGTAAAATATAACAACAATTAAAATTCCAACCTTAGCTTGAGTAATAAAAAGTTTTCATAGTAAGTAGTATCAGAAAAACAAAATGCACAAAATAAAATATTACCTGGACCCAATGCTGGAGTACTGGATCTGATTCAGTTAAATGTTCAGTTAGGTTAACAATCACATGTTGCCACTCGTGGATTTTCTCAAGAGCAAGATTGGCGTTGAATTTTCTAAATTTTAATAAAATATAATAAGTCAATCTATAAACAAAATGAATAATTTAACAAGCGGCAACATGGTGTAATAATCAAAACAGTTAAAATCAGTACATGAGGTCCTGGGTTAGATTCCCACTGCTCTTATGCTGTAGCACCCACGAGTATGACACTATAAACAATATAAATTCTGCTAAGGTAACACTTAATCAACAGTTTAATTATCAGGCAACTATTATCTGTAATATTCTAAACTGCAAAAGGTACCTTAAGACTGGGTCGGAATAACAAATGTTACTGAAAAGATACCATACCGCATCGAGAGTAAATAAATATATAAAAAACATTTACTTATTATACCTAAAATTGTAAAACCATTTTAATATTGATTATTAAAAAATTAAGAATATAAACTCACTTGAATAACAAAGACTTCCAATCTGCAATTGTATATTCAGACAAGTTCACATATTTCCATAACTCGTATCTTGCTACAATGACTTGCTGCAACTTGAACAATTCATCTAGTTCATATTTTTCCCCACAAACAGATTCACGATAAACACTAAGTTCGGACAACTTCTCTAAAGTTTCTTGGTAATCATGGATTAACACAGCTAGCAGCTCAATCACCTTTTAAAGTAAACAAAAATGATTAATCCAATATAAAATTAAGGATCGGGGTTACAATTCTTACTTTATGTTTAGGTCAAGAGTGTACCTTTCCACATTGTGGATATATAAATATATAATAAAAAGATAATAATAAAGTTGTGTAAGTTAACGATTTTAGTATTGTACAGCAAGCTAAAAATTAAGGACCCAAAGTTAGAACACTTGTTACCTTACATGAGGTCATGGGTTCGATTTCCACTGCTTCCATGGTATAGCACCCTTGAGTAAGTGCTTTATTTAAAATAAACATTTTTTGAGCCAGCATTTGATAGGTAGCTTAATTATCGAGCAATTATAATCAATAATATCCCAAACTGCTAAAGCCAACTTAAGACTGAGTCGGGGTAATTGTTGTTACTCTATGTTAAGGCTGTGAAGTCGACATTTCCACATTGAGGATATATGAAAAAAACATTTACTTATATTTATAAAAAAGAAAATAACAAGTTTTTTATATGTTTAACCTCTGCCGATCTTGCATCTGGTTCTATATAAAACCCTGAAGCTGATTGCTTGTAAATATTCAAAGCTTTCTGGTAATGTGTTTGGAATATTTCATCAAGTTGTTTCATGATTACTGGACGTTGGTTGGACACAAAGTTTGTGGCATCTTTCAGCTGGAAGCATAAATAAATAAGTTTGTAAAGTATAATTAAGTAGTGAGCCTTTCTTATACAAAAAAAGTTAACTGTAAGATTCAAACGCTTAAAATTCATCTGCTTCTTTGTTGTAGTTATTTTAAAATCTTTTAAAACAATCTTTTTTTTAAAAAGGTATTTATAATTGATGTAAGAAGGTCAAGTTTAAAACATAGAGTAACATCAGTTACCCTGACCAAGTCTTGAGTTGCCTGTGGCAGTTTAGAAATCAATAATGATAACTGCCCAATTATCATGCCGTTAATTAAGAGTTGACTCAGAAAAAGTTTATACTCTTAATAGCACCTTGCTTAAGAGGGCATGAGAGCAGTGGAAGTTATATCTAGAACCTACTGTAATAAAGCCAAGTGTTCTGACCACTACACGCCAGTAACTTACTTACAAACATGAAATATTAATTACAATTTGTAACAACCTGAAACATAAAAGCATCCCAAGTTGACTTCACTTTCTCATCGAGTTTTTCTTCATCTTGGGAGAGTTGTCTGTAAGTCATTCGAACAACCTCGTACAAAGATCTAAATAACAAATTTAACCTAATAAGTAAATCTCACCCATAAAAAAACAGTCAAAAGTATTTTATAAATTGTTATTAATCCATAATATATTGAAAACAGTATTTTATAGTAAATAAAGGGTTTGATTCTAATATCCCAAACTGCCAAGGGCAACTCGAGACTAGGTCAGGGTAACTAATGTTACTCTATGTTTAGATCTTCCTACATATAGAATAAAAATATATCCAAAAAAAATAATTAATTTATAATAACATTTACCTGATGTAGTTAACTTTCTTGGTAAGTTCTTCTTTATGTTTAACTGATTCTGTTACCTTTCGAGCATAAGTAGCAAACGATTTCATGGTGGTGTCTTTGTTTTTCAGTATTCTTAAAGCTTCTTTTGCTTCATTAGTTAGCTCAAGTGACAAATTTTCAGCATGAGCTACTGTCTATAATGTAAACAAAAAGTAAATGATATTAAACTCTTAGTTAATGAATTGTATCCAAAAGATTTAAAATAAAAGTAAAACGATTTAATTTGTTTATTTAAATGTACTAATAGACATACAAAGAAAAAATTTTTAATTTTTTAAAAGCCAATTTGCAATAATAAAAGTTGATATAATAAAGTAGTAAAAAACTAACAAAGCCATGTTTTTAAAACCGGCCATAAATATATATAAAATAGTCTAGTAAACAATCTATATGTATGTCCAACTTTTAGTACTACAGAATGGCAGGTAAATTATTGCGGGCAAATATTAGTTCAGAGCTTAGACTATGACACCACAATTAAGATGATGACCAAAGAATGGTTATCAACTTGTATTTAAAATTTGCAATTATAAATTGTTATTATAGACACCAACACTTACCATAGCAATTAATTTCTTGAATATAATGTTCAAAGCAGGAGACAGACATGAGTTTGGCAAATTACAATCAACAAATAACAACTTGTTTTCAGTAACTAATGAACGTTGCATATTCTTAACCTAAAGACAAGATAAAAAAGTTAAATTTTAGGTTTTTTTACAATAAAATCTATGCCTTGTGTTTATAAGGTATTATGGTAGTAAAATGTAAAAGTTGGTTTAGTAATCTTGGCTTCCCCACATGAGGTCCCGGATTCGATTCCCACTGTTCTTAAGCTGTATACCCCACAGTAAGGTGATATTAACGATTAAAACTTTTGCTGAGTCAACTCTTAATCAGCAGCTTAATTATCGGGCAAATATAATCTATAATTATCTAAACTGCAAAAGTCAGCACGAGACTGGGTCGGAGTAACTGATGTTACTCTATGTTTAAGTCATGAAGTCAACTTTTCTACATCTACAAAAAATTAGATTTAAAAAAAGCATATTACCTTTTCAGTCCAAGTTTTAATTTTGTTCAACAAATCTTCAATAGATCTCGCCGGTTTTCCTTTCCATTTCTCCAACTCCTTTTCGCTCCAAGTTGAAACAAACTTTCGAATATCAATTAACCAAGTGTTGTGCTCATCAGTAAACCGAACAACTTCTTTCAAAGCTGACTCAACCATTTCTTCTTGTATTCGAACCGAGTTTGCAATCTGAAAAAATTAAGTTCAATTAAATAGGTCTTAATATTGAATGAAGGTTGAAACTAAACAATATTATCTATATAAAACATTGCCATTTAGACTAACTAGTCCTCCAGCCTAAAGTCAAAATTAAATTGTCATAATATAGTCGCAACTCTTAACTAATATTTGCCCATAATAATTCACCTGCACGCCACAAATAGCAGTTTTATTTTTTTTTAAGGCCCTAAAAATTGGAAATATATATTGTCCAGTAAACTCCATTACACATAGATTTCCACTTTTATATATAAATTGGGCTATGAATTACAACATATACCAAAAAAAACTTCTTTTTTTTTAAATTTAGGTAACTTTAATGTACGCCAGAAAAAATGTGGTATTTCAAAGATGTTTGAAAATAGTTACATTTAAAAATATAATTCCTTTAAACTAAACCTAAGAATATATCAGAGTAATTTTAAATTCTAAAATTTAGGCCAGAAAATTAATTTGAAAACAAAAATTAAACCAATTACCTCAAAATCTCCCAGCATTCTTTCCCTCAACCCAACTTTATCTAGAACTCCATAATTTTCCACCATCCTGCTCCCCTCAACATTCAACCCAAGTCTCGCTCTCTCACCCGACCTTACCACCATATCTGGGGTCACAATTCCGTCACTACTCTCATTTTTGTTTGGAAATTTCTCAAGTGATATTTGAGGGTCAGTTAAGCCTAGAAAAATATAGAAGTAAATTACAAACTTTTTTAACAATACCTGCTATATCTGACAGTGGTTCAGTGGTCAGAACACTTGGCTTTAGTACACAAAGTCCTAGGTTTAAGCCCCACTGCTATCATGCTGTAGTGTCCTTGGGTAGCGCACTATATACGTTACTCATGTCTAATTTTGTTAATTACACTTAAGTAAAAATCTAAAACAAACTAATTTTACCCGATTCATTGTTTTTTATATCTATTACAAATGGTCTGGAAGTTTCTCTGTTTGAAGGAAGTCTGGCCTGAAATAAAACAAGTTTCAATACATGGCATTAAAGTAACTATGCCTAATTATATTTTGATAAACAAATAACATCATCAGGTTCACAGTTTACCAGACTAGGACAACTGAAGACTTTAAACTATGGTTCTGTTAAGTTAACAATATCAAACACATAGATTTACTACATAAGGTGCTAAGTTTAATCCCCACCGCTTCTATGCTGTAGGAACTTTAGGCGCTATAAACGGTATAAACTTTAGCAGAGCCAATACTACATCAGCAGCTTAATAATCAGACAAATATAAGCGATAATATCCCAAACTACAAAAGTCAACTTTAGACTGGGTCAGGGTAACAAATGTTACTCTATGTTAAGGCTGTCAAATCCAATTTAAAAAATTAGTGAAAAAAACTAAATATTAACCTCTTTGTGAACTTGTGTTTCAGCCTCAATAGTTAACGCGTCCAAATCAGATTGAAATGTAGACAACGAGGAATCAGTAAGATCGTCGGACGATAAGTTGCTTCTGAAGGAGCCTACAGAGGTTGGAGCCGATCCTGGACGTTGTTGGATGTTGGAGGCATAAACTGTGTGCATGGAATGAACGCGATCGCACATCACAGAGAGAACTTTAGCAATGGAAGACAACATGACAGTTCGAAATCTACAAAAAAAATTTATTAATTTAAAATTGCCTTTTTTTATTTATTTTTATTTATCCTCAATGTGGGAAGGTCAAATGCCAACCTAAACATAGTGTAACAACTTTTATCCTGACCAAGTCTCGAGTTGCTTGTGGCAGTTTGGGATAGATCATAATTCCCTAATGAAAAAGCTGCCGATTAAGTTTTGGCTAAGCAGGAGTTCATATTATTTATAGCGCCTTACTCAATCGCACTACAGCATAATAGCAATAAAAATCAAACCAAGGACCTCACTGTGAAGCCAAGTGTTCTGACCACTACATCACACTCCCTGCGATAATTGAACATACCCATATTTAAAAACAATTTGATCCAAAGAATATTTAAACTCAAACTATATTTGAAAATAAGCTAAGATTCTATTTGTTTTTCCTAAAAACTAAACGATATTTTTGTTACTATACTTTCACAATCTTACTTTTCAACAGAAGGTTGCATCTCCAATTTGTGATTCTGTTTGTTGAACACAAATTTTGCTGCAAACACGGAATATATGACAATTGATTCATCTTTCGAGCCAGAGATCCCTTTAAAACAAATCAATATAATTTTATTGGTGGCTCTTTCATGTAACAAGTCATTGTAATAGACCCATTTAGCCTTTATGAAAAAGGTCATAAATTTATAGTTATTTTAACTATTATTAATCAATCTTGGGTTGCACCATTTGTATTGTTGTTTTTTGAAATGACCTAAACTTGGCCAGATTGTAGTGATAAAAAAACCCTGCAGCATGGTGTTGTGGTTAGAACACATGTCTTTACTACTTGAGGTCCTGAGTTTGATTCCCGCCATTCTTATACTGTAGTGCCATTGTGAACTCCTGCTGAGCCAGTATTTAATCAGCAGCGTAATTATCGGGCAATTATAATCTATAATATCCCAAACTGCTAAAGTCAACTCGAGACTAGGTCGGAGTAACTGCTTTTACTCTATGTTTATGTTGCGACCTTCTAACATTGAGAATAAATAAATAAAAAATTGACCGCCGAAAAATTAAGTGATATAACAATGCAATATTTGTTAGTAGTTTTACCTTTGCCAGCATTGCTCTGACTTTCAACATTTGTTGAGAAAGTTTCTTCAGAAAATATGTCCTCATTCGGTTCAAGAAACAAAACATCGTTCACAAACCTTGAAATAAAATCACAAGTAAGTTAACTAAATATAGTATTAGACAAACATAAAGAAATTTAAAATGCAAATTGAATTTTGTGAATAAAGCAGTTAATAGCTTGCTCTGTGTTCTACTCCTTAATAGAAGCATGGTCACAACTTTAACTAATTTGCTGTGATAATTTACCCATTTACCACAACTGGTAGTTTCTATTTATTTTGTAGAGATAGTTAAACATATAATCGTCGTTTTAAATTGGATGTTTATACATATAAGCAATCATTAAGCATCATTACTTAAAGAATTCTATTTTATTCTAAACCACAAAAAAAGTTAAACTTACTTTGTTATAGATATCCGAGCTAATGCCACAAGATGAACAGAAATAGCTTGGTCAATCAAAGTGATAAAAGCTGGAATTTTTTTCGTACGTTCACATGCTCTCCTCAAGTTCTCAGATCTAAGTTCTTGCTTGCGTCGTTGCAAGTACAAAGATTCTTTCAAAAACAACGGGCGAGAGTATTTGGCCTGTGGTAATTAAACAAAATTAGAAGTTTTTATAGAAATTTAAAGATGATTGCAAGGTCAACTGATTTTTTTTATTTATCAATGATTTAGGAAAGTGAACTTTCAACCCAAACATAGAGTAACAACTGTTACCCCAACTGAGTTTCGAGTTGCCTTTAGCAGTTTAAGATATTATAGATTATAAATGTTTGTTAACTAAACTGCTGATTTAGTTTTGGGTTAGCAGGAGTTCATACCGTTTATAGCACCTTATTTAAGAGCGCTACAGCAAAAAAGCAGTTGGAAACAAACCCATGACCTCATGTAGTAAAGCAAAGTGTTCTTACCCCTACACCACACTGCCAGTTTAGTTAAATAATATCACTACAGAATATATATTTAAAACTAGTTAGAACAAAAAGTTAAGGAAAAGGTCAACCTTATGTTACATTTGAAAACAGAATTAAAATGTGTGAAAAATTGTGACAATAATTTACCTGATGTTCATAATATTTCAATTGATCAAAACTTGCTCTCTTAGTTGTGTCCACAACCTTCTTTGAGTACATAAAGAACAGTTCCAGAATATTTTGAACATCTACGCGAATCCTGTTAAAAATATAATTAAAGTAAAACTTATGACTTAAACATAAAGCCCTATTTGTTACCCTGACCCTTCTCTAGCCATGTGGTGTAGTGGTCAAAACACTTCCTACACTACATAAGGTCCTGGGTTCAATCTTTACTGCTCTCATGCTGTAGCGCCCTTGAGAAAGGTGGTATAAATGATTTAAAATACCTAATTTACAGCTCAATTATCGGGCAATTATAATCTATAATATTTCAAACTGCCAAAGTCAACTCAAGACTGGGTATGTTTAGATTGCGCATTTGACCTTCCCACATCAAGTATACATATATAAACAAAAAAAATAACATTTAACAAGCAACTCTGCATAAATATTAGATATTTCTATTTCAAATTAATAAAAATAAAGTAATATTCTTACTTGTTAGCATCTGCTTCGTATTCCAATACAGTATACTGACAAACTGTTGGAGGCTTTCCAGGTAGAAACTCAATCTCACTTAGCTCATGTAACAACCGAAATATGTGAAGCAAAGCTGAGCCAAAGTCAGGAACAGCATGCAAGAGTTGATCCTGTATCAAACTTCTGGTGCGCAAGAACTTGATTCGACGAACACTTAGTTTCCAGCTAAACACACAAATAGTTTTATTTTTTTCACATTTATTTATCCTTAACGTGTAAAGGTCAAATTCTCGACCTAAACATAGAGTAACATCAGTTACCCTGACCCAGCTCAAGTTGACTTTGGCAGTTTGGGATATTATAGAATATATTTGCCCGGTAATTAGGCTGCTGATTAAGTGTTGGCTTACCAGAAATTAAAATTGTTTATAGCACCTTACTCAAGGGCGCTACAGCATGGGAGCAGTGATCGAAACCCAGAACTTTATGTCGTAAAGCCAATGGTTCTGACTATTACACCAGGCTGCCGGTAAATTATTTATCAAGCTATTAATACATTCCAAACTCCCAAAATCAACTTGAGACTGGGTCAAGGTAACCATTGTTTAAGCCGAGAATTTGGTTTTCCCATATTGACTATAAGTAAATATGAAAAACAAATGCATCTTATACAGAATTTAACCATAGGACTGTAGGTCTAAAAAAAATATTATTAACAAAAATTACTTTTGAAATGCTTTTCCGACGAGAAAATTTTTGAAGAATTTTAATTTTGTGATCATGTTCCAGTTGACCGCATTCTTGTGCCACTCAGCGAGAGTCAGCGTTTCCGTGTGATTTTCCTCGGGAAGAACGTGCAAGACTCCAAACGACGAGAAGATGAAATGCTCTTGCTCAATATTATCTCTTGGCACCGAGACCAAGTCATATGGCCTAAAATATTGGAATAATTGTTTAGATTTTCAACAAATTATAATATTTATTGTTTTAAAATAAAGTTTTTTTGTATATATCTTTATCCTAGATGTGGAAAGTTCAAATGTAGACCTAAACGTAGAGTAACATCAGTTACTTCAACCCAGTCTTAAGTTGCCTTTGACAGTTTTGGATATTACATGAAATATATTTGCTTGATTATTAATTTGCTGGTTAAGTGCTGACTCAGCAGAAGTTCGTACAGTTTATAAAGCTTTACTTAAGGGCGCTACAGCATGAGATCACTGGGAATCGAACCCAGGACCTCATGTAGTGTTGGGAGAGTTCTGACCACTACACTATGCTGCCAGTTAAAAGTAAATGAAAATATATTTCGATGTCAGTATAAACTCTTATTTAGTCAAGAACCAATGTTACTCTATGTTTAGGTCGCACATTCAACCTTTCAAGAAAAGTAAAAAAGTTGGCTTAAATTTCAATACAAACAATAAGACTCACCTATAATGTCTGTTAGGAGCTCTGTTAAGGTAAATAAACTTCACTTTGTGCAGATGTTTATGCTGAATAAACAGTTCTACGGCTTCCCTGCCAGTCATTGATTGAAATTCTTCAAGCTTTGTGCTAATCTTGGTTTGTTTTCGTTGTGTGAGATCATCGTATTCAGGTGGTTCACTCCATTCACTTAAAAAGTTTAATTAATTAAAACATAAATGTGTGTTATATTAACATAGTCATTAGATAACTGGAAACATGGTGTACTAGTCAGAACACTTGGTTTTACTACATGAGGCCCTGAGTTTGGTACCCACTTCTCTTATGCTGTAGCGGTCTCGAGTAAAGTGTTATAAACGATATAAACTCCTAGTAAGCCAATACTTAATAAGCAGCATAATTACCAGGCAATTATATTCTATAATATCCTAAACTGCCAAAGGCAACTTGAGACTTGGTCGAGGTAACTGATGTTACTCTATGTTTACATCATGAAGTCGACCTATCCCCATAAAAAAAATACTTAAAAAAATTAGATTTAGTCAGACACCAACCTGGTTACTTCACTGCATGTTTCATCGCAAGTGTCAGGAAATTTGCAATTAATTGCAGCAACAGTGGTGCTTTGTTTTTCTTTCCATATTGATTCTTTGACAACAGTTTCTTCTGCTACAGGGGCTATGTTTTTGCTAAAAATTTATAGAATAAAAAAATTAAAATTATAATTTATAAAAAAAGCCTATTTAATTTTTTTTACAGTTAATCTATACTGCAGCTTAGTGTAGTGGTTAGAACATTTGGCTCAACTACATGATATCCTGGGTTTGATCCCCACTGCTTTCTTAATTTAGCCCTTTTGAGCAAGGTGCTGTAAACCGTGTGAACTCCTGCTGAGCCAACACTTAATAAGCAGCTTGATCATCGAACAATGATAATCTATAATATCCCAAACTGCCAAAGTAAACCTTAAACTAGGATGGAGTAACTAATGTTACTCTATGTTCAGGTCGTTAAATCAACCTTCTTACAATAAAGATAATTAAATATGAAAAAAAAAATAATTTTACTACAATGCGCCTAGTCAGGTAGAAGTTTTATTAAAATTTAACTCATTTACCTTAAAGTTCCCAACGACAGTGGTTTTGCTCGAAAATGTTTTAAAGGATTATCACCAGGCCCTCTTCTTTGTAGCACATAAGGGGATTTACCATTAGGTAATACCAACAATTCCTCATTGGTTGTCCCTAAAAAAAATTTTTTTAATTATTTTTAGTCACAAATTAGTGCTTTTTTACATATTATTTTAATAAGAAAGCTTATTTTTACAAATTAAATAAAAAACTTATTTAAACAAATCTTATTTATTTGTCATATATTAAATTACTAAATAAACTCGTTAAAACATGACCTAACGTGACCTGTGTACAAAATAAAAACATCAACAGTTTAACAAATATAAAAGAAGATTAAATTACTTATTATTGTTTGTTTGTTACAATTTGTTGTTTTACTAAATTTACTAAACTCAAAGCAAAATCAGAAATGTTTTCTGATATTAAATTAATATTCTTGATGTGAGAAGGTCAAATTAAAAGTTATATGAAAACTGGTTACACCACCATGAGGTTGTGGGTTCAATCCCCACTGGTCTCATGCTGTAGCAACCTTGAGTAAGGCGCTTTAAATGGTATAAACTCCTGCTGAGCCAGCACTTAATCAGCAGCATAATCACCAAGCAATTATAATCAATAATATCCCAAACTGCCACAGGCAACTCGAGAGTAACGTATTCAACCTCCCACATACAAAAAAATGATTATTTAGATATTACAAAAAAAATGATTATTTAGAACACCAATTCCATCATAAGTTGTTACACTAAAATCTTTTTCTGGCTCACCTTGAGCAGTTGCTGAGGGCATCTCCATTTGAGAAATTAAATTCTTTTTGAAATATTTCATCGCAGCGTTTCCATGAGAAAAACTAGGTCCATATTTCGATTGAATTCGGTCAAACTCAACTGGAAACACCTGAATAAAAAAATTTTCGTTACCAAGAAAAACCATAACAAGAAAAAATAGTTTTATTTTTTTAATATTTATTTATCCTCGATGTCGGAAGGTCGACTTCACGACCTATACATAGGGTAACATCAATTATCCCAATCAAATCTAAAGCTGACTTCGCTAGTTTGAAATATTATTGATTATAATTGCCTAATAATTAAGCTGCTGATTAAGAGTTGGCCCAGCACAAGTTTATTCCATTAATAGTGCCTTACTTAAAAGCGCTACAACATGAGAGCAGTGGGGATCGAACCAATGCCCCATGTAGTGAAGCTATTTTAATTTCCAAACTACTGCAAATTCAATGCTTTGAAATAAACATATAAATTACTATTTTAACCATCCTCTAATAAAATGACAAACAAACTTACATTACTAAGACTGTCCAAAATGGGGACATCAAATAATCTTTCCATGTTTTCGGTATAATGTAAAACCAAACGCTCGACATAATGTGATATTGATGTTGTATGAAAGTATTTGCAGAAAGGAGCCACCACGCCAAGAACGTGGTTTAAATCCAACCAATCCTAATAAAAAATTAAATAAACAACAAGAACTAAACTGATAAGGTGCTAGACAGATGTCTACAAAAAATAACAGAAGTTTGGCATACACTGCCATTAAGTAAAGATAAAATATTGAGTTCTGGGTATAAATCTATTTTTTTGTTAATGTAAAAACTTTTATAAAGACATTTTTTTATTCTCAATAACAAATTAAATGGCAATTTATTACAAACTCAGTATTAGTAACTTGCATCAACTTAGTATATACTAAGTTATTAAATTTTTTAACTACCTGTTTGGTTGACGTTGGCTGGAGAGCAGCAATGATGACTTTAACAAATTCTGTGCACAATTCACCTACATCTTCTGCATGAGGTTGGCCATTATAGTTTATAGAATATTCTAACTTTGTTCGTAATGCGCTCGCCCACTGGGATGATACTGGCCAATGTCTGTTAAACAACAAGATGATTTTAAATTTAAAGTTTAGAGCAAAGTTTTCCTTTTTGCAAAACTCATGCTTTTTATGCCAGAGATTAACGCCTGTAAAAATTTATCAAACACTTTATGCCAATTTAAATATCTTTTACAGTTTCAGTCAAATTCACGAAAATATTTAGGAGATTTATGCCGGTTAAATCTGGAAAAACCCATAAGTTCTGCAGTAAGATGCCTTTTAATAAACACAAGTTAGTTTTTAATAAAAACATTTTAAAAGTAAATCATTTCAAAAGTAAATTGAAGGAAACAGGCAGAATTTAGTTGACAGTCCAGTCTGGAAAGTAGGGCAGTTTTCAACGAGATCTCGTGCGTGCAAGCGTAAAATTGGCGTGACGGCGCGTGCATGCATATTAAAATTTTTGGTCTACGCATGCACGCGTGATTTATGTTACCGTGTTTACCTTAATTTTGTATTTACTTTTAAAGCCAGGCGTGCAAAACGCCAATTTCAGACGTGCATTTTTTTCAACCAAAAAAATCTTGTGCATGCACGCTGCCCTACTTTTCAGACTGGCAGACAGTATTATGTTTACAATTTTTTAAATATAAAGATAAGACACTAACGTTGACGATGCATTGTTGTTAAATATATTTCCGTTTCTGATATCAGGTAATTTGGGAGAAGAAGGAGTAAAGGAAACACTATCCTGGTAAAATGTCATTTTGCGTTTTAGGTCATTCTTGCACTTGCAGTTTTAAGTCATCTTACAACTAAATTAAAAGTACCTACAACAAGAAAAATACTAAATAATATTCTATTTAGGCACTTTTTATAAATAGTTACGACAAAATAAATAACAATATTTCAAAATTCAAATATATTTTGCAAAAGTTTTTCAGTCAATATTTCGTTATTTAGACTGTAAACAGTAGCTATTCAAATTAATCTTTAAATTAATATACAAATTAAATTTTTAATCTACTTTTTAAACGTATTATAGTTATTATTTTAACGAAAAACAAAGTTTGTTTTTAATTTAAAATTGCAGATAAAACGTGCGAACGGTAGTCTGTGTTACCATAACAACCACATAGAAGTGTTGTCAAATAATTTATTTTAATTTATTAGTGTTGCCACATAACCTTTTTTCATTTTTTATTATCTTTGATGTAAAAATAAATTTTAAGTTTAAATAAATAGAGTTTAAATTTTTTTTATAACATGCAAATAACATTTTATAATATAAAATGAAGTTACTAAAAAAATTTTTTTATAGATATAATATAAATTAAAATATTTAAAAGAATATTCTAGTTTTATAAACTGGCAACTAAAAATGCGAAGTTTTAGACATTAGCTTGTGATTTTTTCAAACAAGCCTGGTGTAGTGGTCTGAACTCTCCTACTCTACATTAAGTCCTGGGTTCCATCCCAAGTGATCTCATGCTGTAGCGGCCTTGAGTATTGAGTATACTTAATCAGCTGCAATTATAATTTATACAATATTCAAAACTGCCACTGGCAATTTCAGACTGGGTCAGGGTAACTGATGTTACTCCATGATTAGGTTGTAAAGTTGACCTTTCCAACAAGTATAAAAATATAAACATAAAAAAGATAAAAATTTAGGTAAATAAACAAAAAAACAGTTTGAATTACCTTTTGAATATTGTTATTGTGTTAATAACGCATTTGTTTATATCGTAAAGGGGTAACACTAAAAGAAGAAATGAGGAAAACGAGAAAAGTGAGAAAATAAGAAAAATTAAAATTGAGGAAAATGCAAAAAAAAATTTTTGTTTTAAAAAATAAATATCAAAAAAATACAAATAAAAACAGGAAAATACGAAATGAGAAAAAGTATAAAAAAACAAGAAACAGGTAAATAATAAAACAAGATATCAAAAAATTAAAATTGCAGGAATAAGAAAAATAGGGAAATCAAAAAAAAGGAAAAACAACTAACATAATATGGTTTAAATATTAGGATTTAAAAAATAACACGACCACATTTAATAAGTTTAATAAAAAGTTATTTATAAACACAGCTCTTTACAATAATGTTGCTTAAAGTTGTATTTAAAAAAGTAATAAACATCAGATCACCTGCCATGACTCAAGATTTACAAATAAGATGGCCACAAGGTTCGATCTTCACATCCTTGTCATTCTCGGCACAGATCTTACAAAGTTGGAACGTTGATCTTGCAATAAAGCTCGTATTGTTCCTGTGAGACTAGATGTGTTCTTCCTCAATGTTGGTTTTCACATAGAAGGTTGAAAGGTCAGGGTTCGTAGGTCAACCATCAGGATATAACTATGTTAAAAAAATTAATAAAAAAAATTTTGAATTTAAGACAAAAACGTTTTTATTTTTAAATTCAACTGAAATAGGAAAAATGTTGGAATTTTAGTATAAAAATGTTAACTTTTAAGAATTTGATTTTTTACAATACTAAAATAATTGATTTTGTTTTTAAAATTATTCTAAAATTAAAGATTTAAATAAATCTAACGCGATAAAAATTAATATAAATTTTTTACTTAATGACTAAACCTTAAAACAATGTCACCACCTTTAATTAAAGAGGGGTTGTGACCATGATGTGGCATGTTTCAATGTAACAAGTGTTGTAAAACTATTTTTAGAAGTCAGTAATGCAAAACAATTGATAAGAAATAGATTAAAGCAGAACCACACTTATAGCTGGAACTTTTGTCTGTGTAATTTCAATTAAAGGGCACCAACTTAAAGTTAATAGATTATATCAGAATTACAATAAGTCAAAATCTAAAAAGAAATTAAAGTTTTAATATATGTAACAAACAGCATTTAATTAAAAACCATAATTGGATAAGAAATGTACTTTGAAGAAAAGGAAAATAAACTTACTGCTGAGTTAAAACAACTTTGTGTAGAAACACAACATGGAAAGTGGAAGGAAAATAAACCACAAGAATCAGCAAAAATTCTCCACAAAATGGGGTTGCTTTATAAGGAGAAAAGTCCTGATAAATTGAGCTTGATAAGAAGTTGTGCACTTTTAAATTCAGCTATAGTGAGAAATCCTTCAAATGTTGAAACAATTAAGAAAGATCTGGATAATCTTTGCTCACATTTGCTTAAAATATCAAAAGCCGATCAATCTTTGGCAAATTTAAGAAATATTTCTGCAAAAGTTGCTGTAAAAGTCAAAAAACTGAGAGAAAATACTGAAAATAAATTGTCACAGTTAGAACATATTCCTTATGAAATAGCTGAAGCAAAATTAAAAGAACTAGAATGTAATAAAATACAAACAGTTTGTGCTATACAAGATGATATAGCCAATCAATACACTTCTTTCATGAAATTTATAGCTGAAAAGTGTGTTAAAATCATGGGAAAACCTCCATGTGAATTTGCCATAGCTGGAATGGGGTCTCTTGCACGAAACGAAATAACTCCTTACTCTGATTTTGAGCACATTATTTTGCTGGATGACAACAAGGAAGTGGATAACAACACTCTGGAATATTTTAGATGGTTTTCTGTCATTTTTCATTTTATTATCATGAATTTAGGAGAAACTATGATTCCATGTGTTGCAATTCCATCTTTAAACGATTATTACAACAAAAGTGGAATTGATTGGTTTTTTGATTGCTTTTCTAAACGAGGAATTTCCTTTGATGGAATGATGCCTTCTGCTTGTATATTTCCTCTAGGAAGACAAGAAGGTACCACAAACAAGCCATGGCCAACAGAACTAATTCAACCTGTCAGTGAAATGATTAAGTATCTTGACTTTAAAGTGGATTTAGAGAATGGTTATCACTTAGCTGATGTGTTGAAACGAACATGTTTTGTTTATGGAGAAGAAGAAATTTACAAACAATATTGTGATCTGGTTAAACAAAAACTTGAAATGAAAGATTCTTCCCAAACCAAATCAAATTTAATTCAAGAATTAAAAAAAATGGATTTTATGCCATATGTAGGTGCTTTAGGAATAAACAATCAAAAGTTTAACATGAAACAAATTCTTTACAGAACTATATCACTATTTTTAACAATCGTTTGTGACTTTCACAAAGTTTTAACCACTGGATTTGAAGCAATAAATGAGTTAAAAAAACAAAAAATAATTGATTCAACGACTTCCCATAATCTTAAGTATGCTTTGTCCGTTGCTTGTGAAGTTAGACTAAAACTTTATACAAAAAAACAAGGCCATGATGATTATATTAATAAAGGAAAAACTTTTCGAGGTTTAGATTACGATCCTGCTCAAGAATTAATTCAAGCTGTTGGAGAAACATGTCTTGTGAGGTATTTTGAAATTTCAAGAAATTTACAAATAATAACTCCAATTCAAACACAAGAAGAAAACAAATATTCGAATGAAATTAACATTCCAGATCAACAGACTTCAAGTTTGGAATATTTTACGACTTTATATATTTTACGACAAAACAAACAAATTATATCAGAATGGGAGAAAATAAAATCTTTAAACTGGTTAAAAAATGACATTGATGGGCTTGGAATTAAACTTCTTGTTTGTAATGCTTATGCTATTGAAGAAAACTTTGAAGTTGCATTAAAGTTGCTTGAACAAATAATATCTCATGTTCAACCTGAACATGGGTTATATCTTTATTGTTATTGTTTTCAATTAACAATAGAATGTCTCTTTAATTTAAAAGAATATGAGCAAATAGAAACAATCTCTCAACCATTTCTCCAACAATTTCCAAAATCAAACCAGGATATTGGAGTACAACTTACAATACTAAATAAATGTGGCATCTCACAACTTCAACTTAACAAACCAGAAGATGCACTTTCAACTTATTTAAAATATTCAAACATCGATCGAAACTTAATTTTAGAATGTCCTGAAAAAATGTATGACATATATCGAGGTATGGGAGCATGTTATTGGAAACTTGGTAAATATGAACAAGCAATATTACAATTCAATGAAGCACAGACTCAACTAAACAAACTAACAGTTAAGCCAACATTAGTACAACATGATATTTATTTTGGTTTACACAAATGCTATAAAGCATTGGGTAAACAAGATGAAGCTTTAAAGTATTATAAACTAGTTGATGAAATATACCAACAATGCAGTGAAACTGAAAAACAACAATTAAGAAATAACTAACAACAGAGTTACCCCACCACAACAAGGTCAAGAGGTTAAATTAATTCTACCTGTAAGACCTGGTGCAAAATAATTCCAATATCTTGAGATCTTATAACGATGAGTTTTAATTGTCCCAGCTTTCTAGAACGTTTAACAAACTCTTTATTGAAATTAAATAAAAAACAAACAGAAAAATTAACTCAACATTTTTGCGAAAATATTGCTTAGTCACATGTTATTACTCACCATAAATGACGTCATAATATTTTATTTCGATTTATCCTCGATGTAAGATGGTCGACTTTAAGCATAGATCTGTAATAAAGCCCTTAGCATCTCTATCAATTCCAATGCCAAGGCTTTCCTAGCCTCAAACCAGACTTGATGCCGGTTTGCGACGAACAGCGGGAAAACCTGTCGGCTTTGGACAATCACACACAGTGTTGACAACTGGGGTACCAAAACAAAACATCCTCAACTAAAATTAGCTGATATTGATTTGATGAACAAAAAAAATACGTAAGAAACCCCTTTTCACAGGCGCAATAATAACTTTCGTTCGTCGAACCGAAATAGTGCAAACTCGCTGCCATCCCGTGTGATTTAAACACCGTACAAAAGTCTGAATACAAAAAAACCCATAGAGACTTTATTAAAGTAAATATACGTATATACAAGTTATAAAGGGTACAAACAAATGAACCCCTTTATTCAAGGGCAAGTCTAACGCCCATAAGGCAGTTAGATGCTCTAAATTTATTCGTTATTATATTGAACATGGTCCAATTGTGTATTTTTTCCTTGTAAAAATTGTCGCTATTTGTTATGTAGAGCCAGTGTGAATTATGCCTAATTTTCTGTTTAGTTGGACTGTATTATTTTATAAATGCAAAGAATATGGGTTAACAGTGTGAACCCTTTTCTATACAAATATGTGAATTGACAGTTATCCGTTTTTGTGTTTTTCCCGCGTGATATTATTTCTGACAGTTGGTGTATTTTTTGGTTCTTAAAACACACACCTAATTATTAAAGTTTTATATTTAGAAGTAGTTAACAGTTAAATACTATTATAAAGGATGTTTTCTACTAGAGCTATACTGGGTTATAATAAATGTAATTATTTTTATGTAGATTATTTTACACTGAAACTACCATCATAGGATTGATTTATTATTATAAATAAAAAGTGTCGTAATTTTTTTTTTCTTTCTGTACAATTTTGTTCTGTTATTTTATTCACTCCTTTATTTCATTTTTATTTTTTTATGCGTATTTTTGTATTTTATCGTAATTAATATTGATTTAATTTATATTGGGTTTGGTGACCATGCCATAACATATTTAAAATCTTTATGTAAACATTAATACTTTTAGCATGTTTTAAATCATTAAATTGATTTTGACATTTTTTCCCGTCGCATTTTTGTAATATGAATTGTATATCGTATTTATTATTTACTTTTATCAATGTGTGAAAAACCGGAATAAAAAAATGTAGTTGAGATATAAAAGACGTCGTTGTGTGTAATGTACTCGTGATTATGTTAATGGTTATGTATGTAACCTAGAAACTAGTTTTTGTTGTGTGTACGTAATATAACCTTTTTTGTATAAGTGTAATGTAACCTTTGGGATAATTACGTGATGAACGTGTTTGATTAATAAATAGATGTTGTCTGTAGATTTGGTTTGCTATTTTGACTACAAATAACGGGTCTTAAACCATAACCCCATTAAACGAGCAGTGTTCTCATCATTGTCACCACTCTGATTCGAAGAGGGGTTGTGACCACAGTTGGGTGCATTCCGAGATGGAATTGGTGAAGCAGAACTACCTCTTGGGTGTCTTGGTGGGGGTACAGTAGATAGGGGACTTCCAATGGGGTCAGGTTTACCCATTCTAAGGGGTAACTGAGGCACTTGGGGTTCCCATGGAGCTTTGGTGGTCAGGGGCAAGAACTGAGATGATAGTGGGGTCATTAATAAAACAGTAGGGGGTCTGGGGGGGAACTTGGGGGGTTGTTTGTTGGGGTTGTTCGACTGGATTGATTAACGTCGGGGTTTCTGTTGTGCTTGGCCTGAAACAAAATATTTTCTTTGGTAACAAATATAAACTTTACTTAAAAACATTTTAATAAACTACTTCCACCTTGGTACAATCCAGTCATAATCACTCGGAACTCTGTGTCTCGATTGTCCCGAGTTATCCTCACTCTGTGGCTCCCCTAGGGGTCATGGTGTCAGTGTGGCTCCCCCCTGTGGTCAGGGAACAACAGAAGGAGAGTTGATGCCATGAGCAAAGTCGTAAACGTCGATCGAGGAGTTTTTTTGCAAGGAAGCAAATGGTTTAAACATTTCCTGAATTTATTTTTGATTATTCAAAATTATCTTTTTCATTTTTTTCACATTAAAACTAATATAACTCACCGGTTTACTTGACTCTTGATCCATTTGGAAAGCTGGGTTAACTCCACCTCTAAATGCTGGGTTGGGTGAGTGGGTCCTGAAGGGCAATCTTTGGTATCTCACTGTAACAAGAACAAATATAACAAACAACATATCTTAACTTATACACCAACATACTTGCAGTGGTCGAACCCAGGTCAAAAATGTTGGACGTTGGTCGAGCTTTCTGGGGTTTTTATTTTCTTCTGTTTGGAGGTGAATTAATCGGGGTTGGAATAATAAATTCTAAACATTTTCAGGGAACAAAATAACGGGTCGCTATTCGCTAAACGCGAATCGTTTTTTACAAAAATATTAGAATTAGCGAATCAACCAAAAAAGTTCAAGCGATAATAATACTTTCGTGTATATTTGTGTATTGTTACGATCTATTTTTAACCGGTTTAACACATTTATAATTACACCAATATAATCCTGCATGAATGTAGTACTATAGGGCATTTAATAACAAAAACTTTCCATGTTTGGCAATGCGTAAACTTCACCTCCGGGTTTGTTTAGTTGTTGCGCAATTTTTTAAATACATAACACAGCTTTAAAGTAATCGAAAATGTTTCGTTTTTTGTTCGAAAAATTATCAACGATTGTTCAACAAGACGTTACATTTTAAAAAGCCATGCAACGCGTCAAGTGTTATCAAAAAACGAAGATTATGACTTGGACCTAATTATTGCTCTATAAATTCAACCTCATTTTTAGCGAATCGATTTTTAAATGTTAATTCGTACCCTGATTTTAAATAATTTTCATTTTAAAGCTCTCTCTAAGTAGGACCAATATTATCTTTTTTACTTTTCACAATAAAACTAATATAACTCACCGGTTTACTTGATTCTTGATCCATTTGGAAAGCAGGGTTAACTCCACCTCTCAATGCTGGGTTGGTTGGGTCCTGAAGGGCATTCTTTGGTATCTCACTGTAACAAGAACAAATATAACAAACAACATAACTTAACTTATACACCAACATACTTGCAGTGGTCGAACCCAGGTCAAAAATGTTGGACGTTGGTCGAGCTTTCTGGGGTTTTTGTTTTCTTCTGTTTGGAGGTGAATTAATCGGGGGTTGGAATAATAAATTCTAAACATTTTAAATAATTTTCATTTTAAAGCTCTCTCTAAGTAGGACCAAGTAGTATGTAAATATTTGTGTTTACCTTATTTCCAGGAACATCATTTGTTGCTACTAGTTTGGGGTGAGGTGAATTCCAATTACTAAAATATAACATTGTTAGAAAAGTAACTTTATATTTACAACACTAAGCTACCTGTTAGAAGGACGTTCAGACATGTGCGGTGTGTTGGGTTTGGGTGGAATTACTGAACTTTCACTCTAAACAAAAAGTTGAATATTTATTCTTAATTCAAAGCACAATTTACAACACTGACAAAACCTACCTCAAAACTGCCCCCTAGTGGATGACCTACACCAAACAAGGTTGAAAGTGACCCTGGGGTGAGACCTGTCTCCGGGGCATGTTAGGAAAGTGGTTGGACAACCAGGGGGGCCAAGGGGGTGCGGTATGTGATTGGGGAGGGATCAAAAGTGGAACCAAGATGGGCCTGGAACAATTAGGTTTTATAAATTTTTGATGATATTTTTAAACACTTGTACTTACATTATTAGTTCCAGTGATTGGTCTTCCAACTTCACCAAACAAATCTTCTTCCTCATCTTTGCTTTTTCATCTCAATTTTAGATCTAAAACAATAAAAAATTAAGTGAGTTTGTATTTTGAATTACATCTTTTAATAAACCAGAGGTTCTGGGTTTGAATCCCATGGCCACCATGTTGCATTATATGTGAATAAAACTATTAGTTTCATGGTTTAATTCTCAATGCTGCTGTGTTAAAACAATCTCAGCCTTAACAGTTGTTCCTCCTAATAAGTCCAAGAAGTAGCAGGTTAAAAGTCAACATCACCAAATCAATAAAGTTTTAAACTAACTTGAGACTGGGACAATGAAAGTAGAATTGGGTTCTCAATAAAAACCCACCCAGTTGTCTTCTCCATCTTTTAAGTTCTCACATCTGCACCATGGATTGGAAAGTGAGAGTTGTTCCTGCAAAATGTTTGCTTTAAAACAATTTTGTAATTCATTTTATGGCAAACATGATTTACAAAAACAATTAACATAATATGGTTTAATATTGACCATTTATGTTTTAAGTAAATATAAATAAAATAATCATTTACAGCAACAATTTATGTGACAAAAATTATGATTTAAAAAATAACACGACCACATTTACTGAGTTTAATAAGAAGTAATTTATAAACACAGCTCTCCACAATAATGTTGCTTAAAGTTGTATTTAAAAAAGTAATAAACATCAGATCACCTGCCATGACTCAAGATTTACAAATAAGATGGCCACAAGGTTCGATCTTCACATCCTTGTCGTTCTCGGCACAGATCTTACAAAGTTGGAACGTTGATCTCTCAATAAAGCTCGTATTGTTCCTGTGAGACGTGGATGTGTTCTTCCTCAATGTTGGTTTTCAAATAGAAGGTTAAAAGGTCAGGGTTCGTAGGTCAACCTTTAAAAAGTAAAAAAAAAACTAAAATAAGTTGTTCAACATTTAGCAAAAATAAATTGCTTTATTTTTCATATTAATTATCCCAAAAATAAGAAGTCAAAATCTAAAAATAAATAATATTTAAAGTTATTATGTTCAGGCAACATATGTTTAATATTTTAATGTTTATGAGTTGATATTGTGAACAAAGAATTTATATTTGTCAATAAATGTTTACTTAGCAAACAACCTCGTGACCAAGTTATTTCACAATATCATTTTAACGATTATTATTTAAAGTTTAATACTGTGGCAGTAGGGCAATAATTTACATTTGAGTAAAATAATAAGAACTAAAAATGAAATTTAAAGAAAAGGAAAATAAACTTGCTGCTGAGTTAAAACAACTTTGTGTAGAAACACAAGATGGAAAGTGGAAGGAAAATAAACCACAAGAATCAGCAAAAATTCTCCACAAAATGGGGTTGCTTTATAAGGAGAAAAGTCCTGATAAATTGAGCTTGATAAGAAGTTGTGCACTTTTAAATTCAGCTATAGTGAGAAATCCTTCAAATGTTCAAACAATTAAGAAAGATCTGGATAATCTTTGTTCACATTTGCTTAAAATATCAAAAGCAGATCAATCTTTGGCAAATTTAACAAATATTTCTGCAAAAGTTGCTGAAAAAGTTAAAAAGCTAAGAGAAAATACTGAAAATAAATTGTCACAGTTAGAACATATTCCATTCGAAATATCAGAAGCAAAATTAAAACAACTAGAATGTGATAAAATACAAACAGTTTGTGCTATACAAGATGACATAGCCAGTCAATACACTTCTATCATGCAATTTATAGCTGAAAAGTGTGTTAAAATCATGGGAAAACCTCCATGTAAATTTGCCATAGCTGGAATGGGGTCTCTTGCACGAAAAGAAATAACTCCTTACTCTGATTTTGAGCACATTATTTTGCTGGATGACAACAAGAAAGTGGATAACAACACTCTGGAATATTTTAAATGGTTTTCTGTCATTTTTCATTTTATTATCATGAATTTAGGAGAAACCATCATTCCATGTGTTGCAATTCCATCTTTAAACGATTATTACAACAAATGTGGAATTGATTGGTTTTTTGATTGCTTTTCTGAACAAGGAATTTCTTTTGATGGAATGATGCCACATGCTTGCATTTTTCCACTAGGAAGACGAGAAGGTACCACAAACAAGCCATGGTCAACAGAACTAATTCAACCTGTCAGTGAAATGATCAAGTATCTTGACTCTGATGTTGATTTAAAGAATGGTTATCACTTAGCTGATGTGTTAAAACGAACATGTTTTGTTTATGGAGATGAAGAAATTTACAAGCAATATTGTGATCTGGTTAAACAAAAACTTGAATCAAAAGATTTTTTTAAAACCATATTAGATTTAGTTCAAGAGTTAAATAAAATACATTTCTGGCCATCTACTGATGCATTAGGCATAAACAATAAAAAGTTTAACATGAAACAAATTCTGTACAGAACTATATCATTATTCTTGACAATTATTTGTGACTTTCACAAAGTTTTTACCACTGGATTTAAGGCAATAAATGAGTTAGAAAAACAAAAAATTATTGACTCAAGGACTTCCCATCATCTTAAGTATGCTCTGTCTGTTGCTTGTGAAGTTAGACTAAAACTTTACACAAATAAACAAGGTCAAAATGATTATATTAATAAAGGAAAAACTTTTCGAGGTTTAGAATACAATCCTGCTCAAGAATTAATTCAAGCTGTTGGACCGGCTAGTCTTGTGAGATATTTTGAAATTTTAATGAATTTAAAAAATCTTCAAACAGAACAAGAAGAAAACAAGTTTTTAAATAAAGTCCACATTTTAGATCAACAAACTTCAAGTTTACAATATTGGGCGAGTTTACGCATTTTACGTCAAAATAAACAAATTATATCAGAATGGAAGAAAAGAAAATCTTTAAACTGGTTAAAAAATGACAACTACGGGCTTGAAATTAAATTTTATGTTTGTAATGCTTATTTTGCTGAAGAAAACTTTAAAGTTGCATTAAATTTGCTTGAACAAATAAGATCTCATGTTCAACCTGGTCATTTCCTATATCTTAGCTGGTTACAATTAACAATGGAATGTCTCTTTACATTAAAAGAATATAAGCAAATAGAAACATTATCTAAACCAGTTCTTCAACACTTTCCAATACCAAACCAGGATATTGAATTACAACTTTTAATACTTAAAAATTGTGCCCAACCACAACTTGAACTTAACAAACCAAAAGTTGCACTTTTAACTTATTTACAACATTCAAATATTAATGAAAACTTAGAATGTCCAAGTGAAATGTCAAGTATATATCAAGGTATGGGAGGATGTTATTACAATCTTGGTAAATATAAACAAGCAAAATCACAACTCAAAAAAGCACAAACTCAACTAAAGAAACTAACAGTTAAGTCAACTTTAGCAGAACATAATATTTATGATGGTTTACACAAATGCTACAAAGCATTGGGTAAACAAGATAAAGCTTTAAAGTATGGCAAACTAGCTGATGAAATATACCAACAATGCAGTGAAACTGAAAAACGAGAATTAGAATGAAATAACTAACAACAGACTTACCCCACCACAACAAGGTTAAAAGGTTAAATTAATTCTACCTGTAAGACCTGGTGCAAAATAATTCCAATATCTTGAGATCTTATAACGATAAGTTTTAATTGTCCCAGCTTTCTAGAACATTTAACAAACTCTTTATTGAAATTAAATAAAAAACAAACAGAAAAATTAACTCAACATTTTTGCGAAAATATTGCTTAGTCACATGTTATTACTCACCATAAATGACGTCATAATATTTTATTTCGATTTATCCTCGATGTGAGATGGTCGACTTTAATCTTTTATTTTAAATGTAATATAAGCTTTAAGTTAAATTAAAATATTGTTTAAAATTGAAACTGATATTTTTATTGTAATTTTTGTTCTGTAAAACCTTAAAATTATATCTCTTTAATTTAATAAACAAAACCCAACCAAAGTTAAAAACAATTCCTAAAATAAAAGTTTTAAACAATCTTGCAAGTTTTTAACTAAATCAAAACATTCTGTTAAACATAACATTTTTACTGAGTATTTTCTACTTAAAAATATAAAAAATAAAAGCAGTAAACGAAATAGGACAAAAAAGTGAAAAACTAGAAATAGAAGATTACTTAGCTTGGTTAAATATTGGAATTTACAAGAAATTAAAGTTTATTGCACTTGCACATAAACCAGTTTGGGTGAAGTTGTTAATTTTAATGAAATTCAACACACTGAGAAATATACATCATTAAAATTAAATACATTTATAAATTATATCACAAGATAGGGTCACGTATGTTGTTCGGCTCTAGACAAAAAAACGATCCGTTTACAATAAGAGAGAATCCGTAATCTGTAGGTGATAATTCTCTCGCACCGTAATACAGACGAGAGAATTATGTTTTGTCTAGAACCGGACAACATACGTGATCAGCAAGTTTTAACAAAATTGTTGTAACCATAAATCAGAAGTTATAAACAAGTGTTTAAAACCCAGTAGTTTGCTTTTCGTTCTTCACCATTCCATCACCTTTACCGTTGGCAACAACACTGTTAACATCATTAGAAGTAGGATGTTCATCTTCATCTTTCAAATCTAATACAAGGTTGTCGCTTGTTTTAACAACTTTTGGAGCAACAGTTGGTTTTGGTTTGTCCCATAGCGAGAATAAAAGTTTAGTTAGTTGTGTAAAAGGCCATTCAACTAACAAGCATACAACAAGTGCAACTCCGAATGAGATCATAAGACAACCTAAAATATAATAAATATTGTTTTATTAAAGTTGTATAAAATAGGTTAATTTGAGTTAAATTTTTAAACACAATAAATCAGTAAATAAAGTGCAGAAGGCAGCATAGTGTAGTGGTAAGAACACTTGCTACACTACACATGGTGGTGGGTTCAATCCCCACTGATCTCATGCTGTAGCGCCCTTGAGTAAGGTGCTATAATTGGAACGAACTCTTGCTAAGCTAGCACTTATTCAGCAGCATAATTATCGGGCAATTATAATCTATAATATCCCAAACTGCCACAGGCAACTCGAGACTAGGTCGGAGTAACTGATGTTACTCTATAGTCGCGCATTCACCTTTCCCACATCGAGGATAAAAATATATACCAGTCCAACATATAAACTTTCAGAAAACACTTTTTATCAAACAATTTACCTAAGTACATGAAGATTAGGTTAACCATAAGAAAATGGAAAGGTTGATCTCTAACCCCCAAATACCAGTGCAATACAGCATAATGAACAAGGTAGGCACAAAAAGTTAGATTACTAAGTGGTGCAAATACCTTCCAGCTAAGAAAGGCATTGATTGGGCCTAAAATATAAAAAAACGGTGACTGTATATGTAATTATATACAAACTGTTAATTTAGCAATTATCGTTTGTGTTTAGGCCCTTTTTTTATATTTATTTAGTTATCCTTGATGCATGAAGGAGTAACATTTGTTACTCCGACCCAGTCTCAGGTTGCCATTGGCTGTTTTGGATATTATAAATTATAATTGACCGATAATTAAGCTGCTGATTAAGTGCTGGCTTAACAGGAGTTCGTACCGTTTTTAAGTGCCTTACTTAAAGGCGCTACAACATGAGAGCTGGTGGAAATCAAATTCAGAACCTCATGTATTAAATCCAACTCCTGTGACCATTATATTATGTCGCCGTTTACTCCTTGCAAATTAATCCGCACTCTGGCATGTATCCACACTTACCTCCATATCCGAAGGTACATGCACAAACCACCCAGGCCATGCATACAGCGTAAGTTGGACGGACCATCGTAATATAAAATCCGGCAAGTCGGTTATCCATACTTTCCAAGGTTTCCATGTATCCGTATAATCCGTATATCACCGCAAGACATGCTGCTGTTACTGCCACCCAGCCAGTTAATGCCAAAGCCTAATTTATAAGTAAAAAAATAAATTAAAATATAAAATATAATTAAGAAATAATATAATTACTATATTTATCTATTTGTTAAAAAATGTGATTCCAAAATTTATTTTATTTGCTCATTAATTACAACATTTTAATTATTTAAATCAAAAATTATATTGGCTTTATATTTTTCCTTGATGTACAAAGGTTTAATTTACAGACTAAACATAACATCTGTTACCCCGACCCAGTCTCGAGTTGTCTTTGCCAGTTTAGGATATTATAGATAATAATTTCTCAATAATTAAACTGCCGATTAATCATTGGTTCTGCAGAAGTTTATACCGTTTATAGCGACTTACTCAAGGGTGCTACAACATAGGTTTATCAAACAAAGATCAAAAACACGATACAATCCAACTTACCCAGTGCAATTTTAGTTTTCCTTTGGTAGTGAACAGAAGATAACCAGTTAGCATCCCGATACCGTATGTAACAAACCTACACCACGGAGTGTAGTAAGTATCCCAAGCTAAAACATCACCAACTGTTGTCTCGGTAGAATTCTCTTCAGAAGCGTAGAACAATCTAGCCCAACTAAATATACATTGAGTATATGAGTTTGTGTGCTAATAAGAATTTAAATTACAGTCAAAAGGTAAATAAGACGGTTTAAATAATTTATACATTTTCTTGGATCACTTGTACTTAACGGATCTTGGAAGATCTTAAGACCGTAAAGTCCGAGAAATAAATAACGAGGACCGCTAAATACAAAAGAGAATTAGCTAGAACTGTAGAGTACAAAAGAGAGAGAATTAGCTAGGCCAGTAGGTAAGGGATAAAATAAGGTAGGGCAGTAAAGTACAAGGGGAGAACCAGGCAGTCCCATAAAGAACGAAAAAGAATTACTGAGAACCGCAGAAAGTTTTTCTGAGAACCATAAACTGCAAGTGATCTATTTTCTTTTTAACATATAAAAAACGTAAAATTCTTACTAAGATTGCCGTTGTAAAAGATATAGAGTGGTGGGCTGGTGCTTACCCAAACCGCTCATTACTCCGATACAAGTGATGCTACCAGCTATAAAAAAGCTTAGGACAGCAACACCAACCTTCCAATTTCTGCAACAACACGACGACAATTTAAAACAAAAATCGACTTTATGCGGTACAAAAAGGTTATCGGTGAAATTTTAATCTATTTGGTACTACGTTGAAATGTCTTCAAAAATGTTTAAAGATAATAAAGCTTTAGGTTTTTACATTTTAAATATATAGGACATGTTAACTTGTACGATAATACCGATATTTAAGAGTTGAGTTAAATATTTTAAAGTATGGACCAAATCAGTCACATTTTAAAGAATTTGTTAAATAAAAACCCACATATGTTAATATAATCTACCTTTTAAAGTAATGTTAAATAGTATTAACTTATCATAAATAAGTGTTATAAAATTACTTATATAGCAGCCAGATAAAGAATGGAGTTGTCAGATAAAGTTGCATGTCCGCAGCCAAGTACCAGCACCAGCCAACACACTGCAAAAGAAACGGAAGTGTTTGCATAAAACAAAAGGAATTAGAACTTTAGAAAGTATTTCATTTCTATAGCCAAGGTCTTTAATTACAACTGCAGCTGCTATATGTTAGGTTCAAATATTAACCATATTTTTTTTTAAATGTCCTAAATTTTATTTATATCTTTAACTTTAACTGGCAGCGATGTATGGTAATCAAAACACCCGGCTTCACCACATGAGGTCATGGGTTCAATCCCTACTGCTCTTATGTTGTAGTGCCCTTCAGTAAGGCCCTATAAACGCCAACTTCTGCTAAGCCAAAACATAATCGGCAGTTTAACTATC
Source organism: Corella eumyota (assembly GCF_963082875.1). Taxonomy (NCBI): domain Eukaryota; kingdom Metazoa; phylum Chordata; class Ascidiacea; order Phlebobranchia; family Corellidae; genus Corella; species Corella eumyota. The sequence goes on along the minus strand of NC_137494.1, from coordinate 14,851,464 downwards.
GTGCAATTATAATCTATAATATTTCAAGTTACTAAAACCGAGAAAAGTTTTTTTACCCCATTTCCAATTGGATAAATGTTGCTGATATAAGTAAGAGCTGCCCACCAAGTCTCCCGACAACTTCCCTCTGTCATTTCTGTAGTGTTCTCCCAATAAGGTCCAGAACCCATGTACTTAAAAAACCCAACGATTGCCAGAATAACGTAAGCATAAGCTGGTGTTAATCTAAAATAAAAATAAATATACATTAAGACTAATGTGCAAATTTTGAAGTAATTGTATTCCTTTTGATCATATGATCTACTTAAATTAGACAACTACAGCAAATTTACAGCAAAATCTACTTAAATTACACAACTACAGCAGAAAGAAAAAAATTTTGACAACTACAGCAAATTTACAGCAAAATCTACTTAAATTACACAACTACAGCAGAAAGAAAAAAATTTTGACAACTACAGCAAATTTACAGCAAAATCTACTTAAATTAGACATCTACAGCAGAAGAAAAAAATTAGACAACTACAGCAAATTTACAGCAAAATCTACTTAAATTAGACAACTACAGCAAAAAAAAATTTGATAACTACAGCAAATTTACTTAAATTAGACAACTATAGCAAAAAAAATTAGACAACTACAGCAAATTTACAGCAAAATCTACTTAAATTACACAACTACAGCAAAAAAAATTAGACAACTACAGCAAATTTACAGCAAAATCTACTTAAAATAGACAACTACAGCAAAAAAAAGACAACTACAGCAAATTTTAAACTAAAAATTAATTTAATATTTTACAATTGCATCAAGCAATTTCTTTATGCGTTCGGTAAACCGTGTCTAGTAAGTAAATAAAGATTTACCGCTATCTATACCTCATATAACGATGCAAATACAGCTTTGGAACGTTTATGTATCCTTTGTTTCTTGTTATTTGTTTCATACCAAGATATGTCACAAGTAATCCACCAAGAAAGAAGAAGGTATCAACAGCAATCGCTCCAGTGATGGTGGGAATAAAAAATCCCAAGTTTTCGTTAATATATCGGTTAAAATAAACGCCGTTATCTAAAGAAATAAATAAGTGTTAGTGAAAAACAAACGCATATTTCACAGTTTACTTTTATTTTTTTAAATCAAACGTTTTTAATAAAGTTATACTTTTAAATCTAAATAAAATTAAAAAAAGTGCTTTTTAAAATGTTAAAACAATTTTTTCAAACTTTACTTTTTTTATTAAACGTTTTCAGGAGAGTTATTATTTTTAAATCTAAATAAAATGAAAAGAAATGCATTTTAAATTGCTTGATATTACATATGTATATACTTACTTAAAGCAGACAGACTTGTCCAATAACAATGATATAAAATAATCCAAGTTGTGCTAAGAAAGCGCATTCCATCCAGGACTTGCAAACTTCCCTTTTTTCTTTCGATTTTGAGGACGTTAATGTTAGTTCGAACAGAGAAACACATCAACATTTTCACTGGAACAAAAATATTAAGTTTTGTCGTTTCTTTTATAAGAATCCTTTAATTAGTACCGGCAGCGTGGTGTAGTGGTAAGAACATTTGCTACACCACAAATGAGGTTGTGAGTTCAATCCCCACTGCTCTCATGCTGTAGCGCCCTTGAGTAAGGTCCTATAAACGGTATCAACTCCTGCTGAGCCAGCACTTAATCAGCAGCATAATTATGAGCAATTATAATCTATAATATCCCAAACTGCCACAGGTAACTCGAGACTGGGTCGGAGTAACTGATGTTACTCTATGTTTAAGTCGCGCATTTGATATCCCACATCAAATATACACAAAAAAAAATTCCCCGTCTAATTTATAAGATTTACATTTATTCTTGACATTACGGTCTACATTTACAGATAAGTTATAAGAAATGATCAATATTCCAACCTAGTCTGAAGTTATCTTTAGAATTTAGATTTAAAGTAAGCAATTGCTTGCTTTACAGTCGGTTAATTGTTTTTTTAATTTGGCAGAAGCAAATGTTGGTTTTATACCATTTTTTAAGACATTAGGACAGTGGGAACCAAACTTGGGACCTAAGATTGACGCAACAAATACTTGTACCCCAACTTAGTATTCTCGACAATGAATTTACAGCATAATGAATATATTAATTAAGGTAACATTTTACCTGGGAATTTAGGATTCTTTTGTTGTATTAGCTTATTACGAACTAATACATCCCTAACAGTTGCTGGAACAATCAAAAGTAATAGAGCCAATGTTATACCGCTAAAAACAAATTAAAGCAAAAACTTAGTCTAATGTTAAGACTAGTATACTACAATATGTTATTAAAACATAGTACTTACTACAAATATAGTCAATTAAAATGGGTTGGAAATAGACAAAGTTTATACTGTTCTACCACTCAATAAATTTTAAACATCTTACATTGCAATACTAGCTGTCGTGTCCAACCCACTAAAAGAAGGATTTTTGCATTCAACATATATAAGAGGGGGCAGAGATGAAGAATAGTTTCTAAAGTAAGCAGCTGATATAATGTGTATAGCAGTGTTTGAACATTCAGATGGAAAGCATGTTCCCCAAGTGATCTCAGATGGAATTGCGGGAGGCCAAAACTAAATAAAACAAACAACAAAAAAAAAACTTTTAGGCATATTTTGTCCATTATGACATTTTTTTAAAGTTAAAGCAAATCATTCTAACATCCATTGGCGGTTGTTATCCAATGTTTGTATGGTAAATAAAAATTATCACTTTGTTTAAATAGGTCATAAAGGTTATATTTAACGGGCTTGGTTGCAATATCAAAAAACATTTCACAATAATGATCCACATAAAAAGGTCACAAATGTTAATTTTTAAGCCACGTTATTAAACTTTATTTAAAATTTATTTGGGTTAAAAGTTTAGCTTTGTCGTTATAGGTAAGTAAGGCATTTACAACCATTTTAGTCTTGCTACCACCAACCAGCACATAAGCATAAAATTACAACATATCAAACAGGCCAATCAAATTTGAAACCAAAGAATTTAAATATTGTTATGCATATAAGGGAAACTTCACGGTATAAACATAAACTAACATTTGTTTTACCAACCCAGTTTAAAGTTAACTTTTTTTCTATTTTTAAAAGTTGCCCAATAATTAATTAATTAATTGTTTTTTAACACAGCAGGAGCTTGTACCGCTTAAAGTGCTCCAAGGTCGCTTCAATGTACAAAGAGTGAGTCTCAAACCTAGGACCGTAAGTGGTAGAGTTTTATGTTTTAACTACAAGACGCAAATGAAGTTACCAAGTGACTAAAAAATATTTCTTTCAACATCACAAAAAAAAAATTTAATGTTAAAAATTTACCAGATATCTGTACATCAAGTGAGAGTTGCACCATTTTCCATTAATTTCGTCACTGCTGACGTCAACACACTCGTAGAAGTTGCCATGCCATCTTACGTTTCCTTCCAACATTCCACTTTCAGGTACACCCCATGCATCCAACACTAAGGAAAATAGAAATTAAATTCAAAACTGACTAGAATATAATAGTTTAAGCTCTGGGAACGCAAATTTAAAATTTAAGTGGAAACATATACGAATAATTACTTGTAATTTAAACAGTTACAAAATAATTGATGTTGTAAAGTAAAAAATGCATTAAGATGACATGAGACATTTATGTGCAATCTAAAAACACTTGACTTAATAATAAATGACATGGCATTAATAGTTGAAAAATGACCAATTTTTTATGTTTTTATGAATAATTTTAATGTAAAAGTAAGTACTCACGACGAAGCGCATAAAATTCGCCACGGTTAGCATCGAAAAGAACCTTTTTAAAATCTCGGATACAAAGTCTTAAGTCGGTTCCAATTTCAGTGGCATCGTCAAAGTGATCAGTTTCAATTTGGTTCAAAGTTCTAAAACAAAATACGTTTTTTGTGTATTTAAATATCTTACGTTGTATGAAATATAAGTTTATGAGCTATTAAAATCTTTTTTTAATCCAGACCAGCTTTACGATGTTTTAGTCGTCCGTTTTTTTATATTTATTATATCTAAATAGGAGAAGGTCGATTTTACAGCTAAAATAATATTTGCTGACTTGCCTATTGTAACCCTATTGGTATTTGATATAGTTAACTATGTTGTCCGCTACTTAAAATGCGTTAAATTAACAAAGCGCCTAAATTTTAAACGCTTATTTATTTATTGCACTCTCTACATTTTCCACAATAAACAACCTCGTGATTATGTTTGTTTACAAACATAATAGTTTTAATCTAAAAAACAATCACGTAAAGATATTCGCAACTATGTCGAATTACAATAAAACACAAAAGTTAAAAATCTGACGCTGTAGAAAACTAAATACAAATTACTTGCAATTTAAGAGAATTACTTTTTTAATCATTGTCATGTTAAATGAACCAAAATGTAGATAAAGAATTACAAATTTGTTCTAGACTTTTACAAAAAATATCAAATTTTAATATATGATTACATACGGCTTAAGGCAACCCTATCTCTTAACAGTTAAGTAATTTATATTATCTACTGAACAACTTAAATTTAACTTACTTGTTCATTACTTGAATGAAACCAAGAGCATTAGTTGAGCGAATTTCGTTGATTAAACCAGAAATTCCGTTTGCAATTTCTGGTTTGGTTGCTTTGAGATAATTGAAGCCTTCATCATTGTTACTTTGTACAATAATAATCAAGACTGAACTTATCAAAATACTTAGAAAAATATTTTTAACAAACATCATGTTTGGTACAATACAAAAACTATAACAAATATAACAATTAGTGTCTTAATCTTAATAATATAAAACCTTAATTTTTAAAACTACAATTTTTACGCTCAAATATTCAATCTTACCAGCTTACGTTTTACAAAAACTATTATACATTGTGCAATACGTTGGTAAAACTAATATCTATTTTATTGAAAATCTGCATAATAAAAGTTTACCCGTTGTTTCATATCGTATTTTGTTTACCCAACAATCAGGTGATTATGTGTCATAAGATCGACAATTGTGGTCCAATATAAATATTGACATACAACAAATTAGCAAATGTTCAAGCATTTTATGTTTATGCCATGTGGTTTGTTGACGTGTACGATACCTAAACTAGGCAATTCAGTTCAAATAACGGAAGTAATACAAACTTATTGAATTTCTACTTAATTATATTGCTATGAGAATCACCAATTGCTTCCTCGATGTGAGATGGTCGACTTTAAGCTTTAATCTTAAATGTAATATAAGCTTTAAGTTAAAATATTGTTTAAAATTGAAACTGATATTTTTATTGTAATTTTTGTTACGTAAAACCTTAAAATTATATTTTTTTAATTTAATAAACAAAACTCAACCAAAGTTAAAAACAATTCCAAAAATAAAAGTTTTAAACAATCTTGCAAGTTGTTAAATAAACTCAAATATTCTGTTATCACATTTCTACTTGGTATTTTGTACTTCACACAAAAAATAAAAGCAGTAAATGAAATAGGACGGAAAAAGTGAAAAACAAGAAATAGAGGATTACTTAGCTTGGTTAAATATTGGAATTTACAAGAAATTAAAGTTTATTGCACTTGCACATAAACCAGTTTGGGTAAAGTTGTTAATTTTAATGAAATTAAACACACTGAGAAATATACATCATTAAAATAAATACATTTTTAAATTATACCACTTATTATATCTAGAACTAAAGTGATGTAAAAACCAAGTTCTTATTATAACAAATTGTCATGATTCAACAAATTTAAATAAGAACTAAAATTAAAAACTGGATAATCAAAGATAAAAACAAAATAATATTTACAAAAATGAAACCACCATTCCTCGATTTGTAGCAAATATATGAAAATATATATTTGTGTAAATGCTACAGTAGATAGGGGACTTCCGATGGGGTCTGGTTTACCCATTCTTGGGGGTAACTGGGGCACTTGGGGTTCTCATAAATCCTTGGTGGTCAGAGGCAAGGACTGAAATAATTGTGGGGTCATCAAAAAAACAGCAGGGGGTCTGGGGGGGACTTGGCCTCCCCTACCACTCTAAACAAAAAGTTGATTATTTATTCTTAATTCAAAGCACAATTTCTAACACTGACAAAACCTACCTTAAACTGCCTCCTAGTGAATGACCTCCACCAAACAAGATTGAAGGTGACCTTGGGGTGGAGAGTTGGGCTTGTGTTTGGGGCATTTTAGAAGAAGGTTGGACAACCAGGGGGGCCAATGAGGTGCTCAGGGGGGTGTGGAATTTGCTTGGGGAGGTAGTAAAAGTGGAACCAAGATGGGCCTGGAACAATTAGGTTTTATAAACTTTTGATGATATTTTTAAACACTTGTACTTACATTATTAGTTCCAGTGATTGATCTCCCAACTTCACCAAACAAATCTTCTTCCTCATCTTTGCTTTTTCATCTCAATTTTGGATCTAAAACAATAAAAAATTGGTTGGTTTGTATTTTGAATATCATCTTTTATTAGACCTGAGGTTCTGGGTTTGAATCCCATGGCCACCATGTTGCATTATATGTGAATAAAACTATTAGTTTCATGGTTTAATTCTCAATGCTGCTTTGTTAAAACAATCTCAGCCTTAACAGTTGTTCCTCCTAATAAGTCCAAGAAGTAGCAGGTTAAAAGTCAACATCACCAAATCAATAAAGTTTTAAACTAACTTGGGACTGGGACAATGAAAGTAGAATTGGGTTCTGAAAAAAAACCCACCCAGTTGTCTTCTCCATCTTTTAAGTTCTCACATCTGCACCATGGATTGGAAAGTGAGAGTTGTTCCTGCATAATGTTCGCTTTAAAACAATTTTGTAATTCATTTTATGGCAAACACGATTTACAAAAACAATTAACATAATATGGTTTAAATATTGACCACTTATGTTTTAAGTAAATATAAATAAAATAATCATTTACAGCAACAATTTATGTGACAAAAATTATGATTTAAAAAATAACACGACCACATTTACTGAATTTAATAAGAAGTAATTTATAAACACAGCTCTCCACAATAATGTTGCTTAAAGTTGTATTTAAAAAAGTAATAAACATCAGATCACCTGCCATGACTCAAGATTTACAAATAAGATGGCCACAAGGTTCGATTTTCACATCCTTGTCGTTCTCGGCACAGATCTTACAAAATTGGAACGTTGATCTCGCAATAAAGCTTGTATTATTCCTGTGAGACATGGATGTGTTCTTCCTCATTGTTGGTTTTCACATGGAGTGTTGAAGGGTACATAGGTCAACCTTCAGAAAGTAAAAAAAATTTGAACTAAAAATTAGTTGTTTAATATTTTGCGAAAATAAATTGCTATATTTTTTCATTTAAATTACCCCAAAAATAAGAAATCAAAATCTAAAAATAAATAATATTTAAAGTTATTAGATTCAGGCAACATAGGTTTAGTATTTTAATGTTTTATGAGTAAATATTGTGAACAAAGAATTTATATTTGTCATTAAATGTTTACTTAGCAAACAACCTCGTGACCAAGTTATTTCACAATATTATTTTAATAGTTATTATTTAAAGTTTAATACTGTGGCAGTAGGGCAATAATTTACGTTTGAATAAAATAATAAGAACTTGACTAAAAATGGAGTTTAAAGAAAAGGAAAATAAGCTTGCTGCTGAATTTAAAGAATTCTGTAAAGAAACACAAGTTGTTGTTTTTAAATCCTTGTTTGATATAAAGTTAACCAAACTTGCTGCTGAGTTAAAACAACTTTGTGTAGAAACACAAGATGGAAAGTGGAAGGAAAATAAACCACAAGAATCAGCAAAAGTTCTTCACAAAATGGGGTTGCTTTATAAGGAGAGAAGTCCTAATAAATTGAGCTTGATAAGAAGTTGTGCACTTTTAAATTCAGCTATAGTAAGAAATTCTTTAAATGTTGAAACAATTAAAAAAGATCTAGATAATCTTTGCTCACATTTGCTTAAAATATCAAAAGCAGATCAACCTTTGGCAAATTTAACAAATATTTCTGCAAAAGTTGCTGAAAAAGTTAAAAAACTGAGAGAAAATACTGAAAATAAATTGTTGCAGTTAGAACATATTCCTTATGAGATATCAGAAGCAAAATTAAAACAACTAGAATGTGCTAAAATACAAACAGTTTGTGCTATACAAGATGATATAGCCAGTCAATACACTTCTATTATGCAATTTATTGCTGAAAAATGTAAAGAAATCATGGGAAAACCTCCATGTAAATTTGCCATAGCTGGAATGGGGTCTCTTGCACGAAAAGAAATAACTCCTTACTCTGATTTTGAGCACATTATTTTGCTGGATGACAACAAGAAAGTGGATAACAACACTCTGGAATATTTTAGATGGTTTTCTGTAATTTTTCATTTTATTATCATGAATTTGGGAGAAACTATTATTCCAAGTGTTGCAATTCCATCTTTAAATGATTTTACCTCTGAAAATAATGGTGACTGGTTCTTTGACAGTTTTACAAAACGAGGAATTTCGTTCGATGGTATGATGCCACATGCTTGCAAGTTTCCATTAGGAAGACAAGAAGGTACCACAAACAAGCCATGGTCAACAGAACTAATTCAATCTGTCAGTGAAATGATCAAGTATCTTGACTCTGATGTGAATTTAAAAAATGGTTATCACTTAGCTGATGTGTTGAAACAAACATGTTTTGTTTATGGAGATGAAGAAATTTACAAGCAATATTGTGATCTGGTTAAACAAAAACTTGAAACAAAAGATTTTTCTAAAACCAAATCAGATTTAGTTCAAGAGTTAAATAAAATAGATTTTGGGTCATATACTTATGCATTAGGCATAAACAATCAAAAGTTTAACATCAAACAAATTCTGTACCGAACAATTTCATTATTCTTGACAATTATTTGTGACTATCACAAAGTTTTTTCCACTGGATTTAAAGCAATAAATGAGTTAAAAAACCAAGAAATAATTGATTCAAGGACTTCTCAATATCTCAAGTATGCACTGTCTGTTGCTTGTGAAGTTAGACTAAAACTTTATAAAAAAAAACAAGGTCAAGATGATTATATCGATAAAGGAAAAACTTTTCAAGGTTTAGATTACAATCCTGCTCAAGAATTAATTCTAGCTGTTGGAGCAGCAAGTCTTGTGAGATATTTTGAAATTATAATAAATTTAAATACATTAAAATGTATTCAAAAAGGACAAGAAAAAAACAAGTTTTTATATAAAATCCCAACTCTGGATCAACAACCTTTAAATTTAGAATATTGGTTGAGTTTATACATGTTACATCAAAACAAACAAATTATATCAGAATGGGAGAAAAGAAAATCTTTAAACTGGTTAAAAAATGACAACCATGGACTTTTAATTAAATTTTTTGTTTCTGATGCTTATTTTTGTGAAGAAAACTTTAAAGTTGCATTAAAGTTGCTTAAACAAATAAGACCTCATATTCAACCTGGACATGTGGCATATCTTGGGTATTTTAAATTAACAATGGAATGTCTCTTTGTATTAAAAGAATACAAGCAAGTAGAAACAATGTCTCAACCATTTATTCAACAATTTCCAATACCAAACCAGGATATTGGATCACAGCTTGTAATACTTGAAAAATGTGGCCTTTCACAATTTAAACTGAACAAACCAGTAGTTGCATTTTCAACTTTATTAAAACATTTAAAGATTGATAAAAACTTACTTTCAGAATGGCCAAATAAAATGTCAAATATATATCGGGGTATCGGAGGATGTTATTACAATCTTGGTAAATATGAACAAGCAATATTACACCTTAACAAAGCACAAACTTTCCTAAACAAATTAACAGTTAAGCAAACAATAGCACAACATAATATTTTTCATTGTTTACACTTAAGTTACAGAGCATTGGATAACTGTGATGAAGCTTTAAAGTATTACAAACTAGCTGATGAAATATACCAACAATGCAGTGAAACTGAAAAACAACAATTATAAAAAAATAACTAACAACAGACTTACCCCACCAGAACAAGGTCAAAAAGTTAAATTAATTCTTCCTGTAAGACCTGGTGCAAAATAATTGCAATATCTTGAGATCTTTTAACGATGAGTTTTAATTGTCCCAGTCCTTCTAGAACGTCTAACAAACTCTTTATTGAAAGTAAATAAAAAACAAACAGAAAAATTAACTTAACATTTTTGCGAAAATATTACCACCACCTTTCTGCCAGAGAGTTGGCAGAGAGTAGCAGAGAATTTTGCTTGGGCGGATAATTATAAAAAATAGTGATTCCAAATATTTTATAATCGTATAATACAAAAAATAACGGGGTAAAATAGCCCCTTTAAAGGGAACAAATTAAAAACAAACCTAATATAGAATAAGTTGGTAAGGTTCTTAACACTTTAAAATTAAAGTTAAATTAAACAAAACATTGAAAAACTGTTAAAAACAGGAGTAAACTTTGGTACTGAACTGAAATACGTGTTATTACTAACGTCACAAATCGGGGGTTTTGACAACTTACCTATCATGTCGCTCCAATTTATTTTTGATATTTTGTGGAGGACAACGTACCCAACCACGAAATATCTTCAAAAAAGTGAACAAAATATTAGAAAGTGGTCAAATGCAGGTATAAACTTTGTATTTTCGTAATATACACTATAGAAGTGACGTCACGAATCGGGGGTTTTGACAACTTACCTATCATGTCGCTCCAATTTATTTTTGATATTTTGTGAAGGACAACGTACCCAACCACGATATATTTTCAAAAAAGTGAACAAAATATTAGAAAGTGGTCAAATACAGGTGTAAACTTTGTGTTTTCGTGATATACGCTATATAAGTGACGTCACAAATCGGGGGTTTTGACAACTTACCTAACATGTCGCTGCAAATTATTTTTGATATTTTGTAAGGAACAACGCACCCAACTACGACATAACTTCAAAAAGGTGAACAAAATATTAAAAAGTGGTCAAATACAGGTGTTAACTTTGTATTTTCGTAATATACGCTATATAAGTGACGTCACAAATCGGGGGTTTTGACAACTTACCTATCATGTCGCTTCAATTTATTTTTGATATTTTGTGGAGGACAACGCACCCAACCACGACATACATTTAAAAAAGTGAACAAAATATTAGAAAGTGGTCAAATACAGGTGTAAACTTTGTATTTTTGTAATATACGCTATAGAAGTGACGTCACAAATCGGGGGTTTTGACAACTTACCTATCATGTCGCTCCAATTCTTTTTAATATTTTGTAAGGAACAACGCACCCAACAACGACATATCTTCAAAAAAGTGAACAAAATATTAGAAAGTGGTCAAATACAGGTGTAAACTTTGTATTTTCGTAATATACGCTATATAAGTGACGTCACAAATCGGGGGTTTTGACAACTTACCTATCATGTCGCTTCAATTTATTTTTGATATTTTGTGGAGGACAACGTACCCAACAACGACATATCTTCAAAAAAGTGAACAAAATTTTAGAAAGTGGTCAAATACAGGTGTAAACTTTGTGTTTTCGTGGCAGAAAGGTGGTGGTAAAATATTGGCAGAAAGGTGGTGGTAAAATATTGCTTAGTCACATGTTATTACTCATTATAAATGACGTCATAATATTTTATTTCGATTTATCCTCGATGCAAGATGGTCGACTTTAAGCATAGATCTGTAGAAAAGCGCTTAACATCTTCATCGATTCCAATGCCAAAGCATTCCTAGCCTCAAACCAGACTTGATGCCGGTTTGCGACGAACAGCGGGAAAACCTGTCGGCTTTGGACAATCACACACAGTGTTGACAACTGGGGTACCAAAACAAAACATTTTTAACTAAAATTAGCTGATATTGATTTGATGAACAAAAAAAATTCGTAAGAAACCCCTTTTCACAGGCGCAATAATAACTTTCGTTCGTCGAACGGAAATAGTGCAAACTCGCTACCATCCCGTGCGATTTAAACGCCGTACAAAAGACTTATAAATAGAAAAAACTCATAGATATTGTATTAAAGTATATATACGTATACACAGGTTATAAAGGGTACAAACAAATTAACCCTTTATTCAAGGGCAAGTCAAAAGCCCATAAGGCAGTTAGATGCTCTTAATTTATTCGTTATTATATTGAACATGATCCAATTGTGTATTTTTTTCTTGTAAAAATTGTCGCTATTTGTTATGTAGAGCCAGTGTAAACTGTGTTGAATTTTCTGTTTAGTTAGACTGTATTATTTTATAAATGCAAAGAATATGGCTTAATAGTGTGAACTCTTTCTATACAAATATGTGAATTGACCGTTTTTGTATTTTTTCCGCGTGATATTATTTCTGACAGTTAGTGTATATTTTGTTCTTAAAACACAAACCTAATTAATAATTTGCCAAGTTTTATATTTAGAAGTAGTTAACAGTTAAATACTATAATAAAGAATGTAGTTGAGATACAAAAGACGTTGTTGTGTGTAATGTACTCGTAATTATATTAATCGTTATGTATGTAACCTAGAAACCAGTTTTTGTTGTGTGTACTTGAAATAAACTTTTTTGTATAAGTGTAATGTAACCTTTGGTATAATTATTTGATGAACGTGTTTGATTAATAAATAGATGTTGTCTGTAAATTTGGTTTGCTATTTTGACTACATCTAACGGGTCTTAAACCATAACCCCATTAAACGAGCAATGTTCTCATCATTGTCACCACTCTGATTCAAAGAGGGGTTGTGACCACAGTTGGGTGCAATCCGAGATGGAATTGGTGAAGCAGAACTACCTCTAGGGTGTTGTGGTGAGGGTAAAGTAGATAGTGGACTTCCGATGGGGTCTGGTTTACCCATTCTTGGGGGTAACTGGGGCACTTGGCATTTTCATGGGGCTTTAGTGGTCAGGGACAAGAACTCAAATAATTGTTGGGTCATTAATGAATCAGTAGGGGGTCTGGGGAAGACTTAGGGGGTTGTTTATTAGGGTTGTTCAACTGGGTTGATTAACGTCGGGGTTTCTGTTGTGCTTGGCCTGAAACAAAATATTTTCTTTGGTAACAAATATAAACTTTACTTAAAAACATTTCAATAAACTACTTCCACCTTGGTACCATCCAGTCCTAATCACTCGGAACTCTGTGTCTCGATTGTCCCGAGTTATCCTCACTCTGTGGCTCCCCTGGTGGTTGTGGTGTCAGTGTAGCTCCCCCCTGTGGTCGGAAAACAACAGGAGAAAGTCGGTGGTCGGAAAACAACAGGAGTAATCGAGGGTTGGAATAATAAATTCTAAACATTTTAAATAATTTTCATTTTAAAGCTCTCTCTAAGTAGGACCAAGTAGTATGTAAATATTTGTGTTTACCTTATTTCCAGGAACATCATATGTTGCTGCTAGTTTGGGGTGAGGTGAATTCCAATTACTAAAATATAACATTGTTAGAAAAGTAACTTTATATTTACAACACTAAGCTACCTGTTAGAAGGACGTTCAGACATGTGCGGTGTGTTGGGTTTGGGTGGAATTACTGGACTTTCACTCTAAACAAAAAGTTGAATATTTATTCTTAATTTAAAGCACAATTTACAACACTGACAAAACCTACCTCAAAACTGCCCCCTAGTGGATGACACCCCCCAAACAAAGTTGAAATTGACCCTTGGGTGGGGCTTGTCTCTGGGGCATGTTAGAAGAGAGTTGGACAACCAGGGGGGGCAAGGAGGTGCTCAGGGGTGGTGCAAAATGTGCTTGAGAAGGAAGGAAAAGTTAAACCAAGATGGGCCTGGAACAATTAGGTTTTTTAAACTTTTGATGATATTTTTAAACACTTGTACTTACATTATTAGTTCCAGTGATTGGTCTCCCAACTTCACCAAACAAATCTTCTTCCTCATCTTTGCTTTTTCATCTCAATTTTGGATCTAAAACAATAAAAAATTAGGTTGGTTTGTATTTTAAATATCATCTTTTATTAGACCTGAGGTTCTGGGTTTGAATCCCATGGCCACCATGTTGCATTATATGTGAATAAAACTATTAATTTCATGGTTTAATTCTCAATGCTGCTTTGTTAAAATAATCTCAGCGTTAACAGTTGTTCCTCCTAATAAGTCCAAGAAGTAGCAGGTTAAAAGTCAACATCACCAAATCAATAAAGTTTTAAACTAACTTAAGACTGGGACAATGAAAGTAGAATTGGGTTCTTAATAAAAACCCACCCAGTTGTCTTCTCCATCTTTTAAGTTCTCACATCTGCCTTATGATTTAAAAAATTAAGATTTAAAAAATAACACGACCACATTTACTGAGTTTAATAAGAAGTAATTTATAAACACAGCTCTCCACAATAATGTTGCTTAAAGTTGTATTTAAAAAAGTAATAAACATTAGATCACCTGCCATGACTCAAGATTTACAAATAAGATGGCCGCAAGGTTCGATCTTCACATCCTTGTCGTTCTCGGCACAGATCTTACAAAGTTGGAACGTTGATCTCGCAATAAAGCTCGTATTGTTCCTGTGAGACGTGGATGTGTTCTTCCTCATTGTTGGTTTTCACATGGAGTGTTGAAAGGTCAGGATTCGTAGGTCAACTTTCAAAAAGTAAAAACAAATTGAGCTGAATATTAGTTGTTCAACATTTCGGAATAATTAATTGCTTTATTTTGTTATTTAATTTGTCCAAAAAATAAGACGACAAAATCTAAAGTTATTAGGTTTAGGCAACATATGTTTAGTATTTTAACGTTTTACGAGTAAATATTGTGAACAAAGAATTTATATTTGTCATTAAATGTTTACTTAGCAAACAACCCCGTGACCAAGTTATTTCACAATATCATTTTAACGATTATTATTTAAAGTTTAATACTGTGGCAGTAGGGCAATAATTTACATTTGAGTAAAATAATAAGAACTTGACTAAAAATGAAGTTTAAAGAAAAGGAAAATAAACTTGCTGCCGAGTTAAAACAACTTTGTGTAGAAACACAAGATGGAAAGTGGAAGGAAAATAAACCACAAGAATCAGCAAAAATTCTCCACAAAATGGGGTTGCTTTATAAGGAGAAAAGTCCTGATAAATTAAGCTTGATAAGAAGTTGTGCACTTTTAAATTCAGCTATAGTGAGAAATCCTTCAAATGTTGAAACAATTAAGAAAGATCTGGATAATCTTTGCTCACACTTGCTTAAAATATCAAAAGCAAATCAATCTTTGGCAAATTTAACAAATATTTCTGCAAAAGTTGCTGAAAAAGTTAAAAAACTGAGAGAAAATACTGAAAAAAAATTGTTACCGTTAGAACATATTTCTTATGAAATATCAGAAGCAAAATTAAAACAACTAGAATGTGCTAAAATACAAACAGTTTGTGCTATACAAGATGATATAGCCAGTCAATACACTTCTATCATGCAATTTATAGCTGAAAAGTGTGTCAAAATCATGGGAAAACCTCCATGTAAATTTGCCATAGCTGGAATGGGGTCTCTTGCACGAAAAGAAATAACTCCTTACTCTGATTTTGAGCACATTATTTTGCTGGATGACAACAAGAAAGTGGATAACAACACTCTGGAATATTTTAGATGGTTTTCTGTCATTTTTCATTTTATTATCATGAATTTAGGAGAAACTATTATTCCATGTGTTGCAATTCCATCTTTAAACGATTATTACAACAAAAGTGGAATTGATTGGTTTTTTGATTGCTTTTCTGAACGAGGAATTTCTTTTGATGGAATGATGCCACATGCTTGCATTTTTCCACTAGGAAGACGAGAAGGTACCACAAACAAGCCATGGTCAACAGAACTAATTCAACCTGTCAGTGAAATGGTCAAGTATCTTGACTCTGATGTGGATTTAAAGAATGGTTATCACTTAGCTGATGTGTTGAAACGAACATGTTTTGTTTATAGAGATGAAGAAATCCACAAACAATATTGTGATCTGGTTAAACAAAAACTTGAAACAAAGGATTCTTTCAAAGCTAAATCAGATTTAGTTCAAAAATTAAATAAAATAGATTTTGGGTCATCTACTAATGCATTCGGCATAAACAATAAAAAGTTTAACATGAAACAAATTCTGTACAGAACTATATCACTATTCTTGACAATTATTTGTGACATTCACAAAGTTTTTACCACTGGATTTGAAGCAATAAATGAGTTAGAAAAACAAGAATTAATTGACTCAAGGACTTCCCATCATCTTAAGTATGCTCTGTTTGTTGCTTGTGAAGTAAGACTAAAACTTTATACAAAAAAACAAGGTCAAGATGATTATATCGATAAAGGAAAAACTTTTCGAGGTTTAGAATACAATCCTGCTCAAGATTTAATTCAAGCTGTTGGATCTGCTTGCCTTGTTAGATATTTTGAAATTTCAAGAAAATTACAAACAATAACTCTATATCAAAAAGTACAAGAAGGGAATAATTTTATAAACATAATCCACATTCCAGATCAACAAACTTCAAGTTATGAATATTGGTGGAGTTTATGCATTTTACGTCAAAGCAAACAAATTATATCAGAATGGGAGAAAAGAAAATCTTTAAACTGGATAAAAAATGACGACCATGGACTTCAAATTAAATACTATGTTTGTAGTGCTTATTTTGGTGAAAAAAAATTTAAAGTTGCATTAAAGTTGCTTGAACAAATAAGACCTCATATTCAACCTGGACATAAGTTATATCTTTATTGTTTTCAATTAAGAATACAATGTCTCTCTGCATTAGAAGAATACAAAGAAATGGAAACAATATCTCAACAATTTCTTCAAGGATTTCCAATACCAAACCAGGATATTAGATTACAGCTTACAATACTAAATAAATGTGCCCACTCACAACTTCAACTTAACAAACCAAAAGTTGCACTTTCAATTTATTTACAACATTTAAAGATTGATAAAAACTTACTTTTAGAATGGCCTGATGAAATGTCAAGTATATATCAAGGTATGGGAGCATGTTATATGATACATGGTGAATATGAACAAGCAATCTTACAATACAACAAAGCACAAACTCAACTAAACAAACTAACAGTTAAGCCAACAATAGTACAACATGGTATTTATTTTGCTTTACACTCATGCTACAAAGCATTGAGTAAACAAGATGAAGCTTTAAAGTATTATAAACTAGTTGATGAAATATACCAACAATGCAGTGAAACTGAAAAACGAGAATTAGAATGAAATAACTAACAACAGACTTACGATTGTAACTTAATCCACCTGACGAGAATATATTTTCGGATCGTATGGATTGATTGACTATTAGATGGATAGAAGGATCGAAAGGGTCGGATGTGTTAATGGGTAATCTGAATGGGTGAGGGTTAGGGTAAGGGTTTAATTCATGAAAACTTTTTGTTTAATTAAATATCCGTCAAATATGCATTTAAATTATGTAATATCTGTTTAATATATATTCGATTCAGTTAATAAAACTTGATCCATTAATCCGTTCGATCCGTTGATCCGTCAAATATATATTTTCGTCAGGTAGATTAAGTCAGATTCCAGACTTACCCCACCACAACAAGGTCAAAAGGTTAAATTAATTCTCTCTGTAAGACCTAGTGCAAAATAATTCCAATATCTTGAGATCTTATAACCACGAGTTTTAATTGTCCCAGCTTTCTAGAACATTTAACAAACTCTTTATTAAAATTAAATAAAAAACAAACAGAAAAATTAACTCAACATTTTTGCACAAATATTGCTTAGTCACATGTTATTACTCATTATAAATGACGTCATAATATTTTATTTCGATTTATCCTCGATGTGAGATGGTCGACTTTAAGCTTTGATATTAAATGTAATATAAGCTTTAAGTTAAATTAAAATATTTTTTATAATTAAAACTGATATTTTTATTGTAATTTCTGTTATGTAAAACCTTTAAATTATATTTTTTTAATTTAGTAAACAAAACCCAACCAAAGTTAAAAACAATTCCTAAAATAAAAGTTTTAAACAATCTTGCAAGTTGTTAAATAAATTCAAATATTTTGTTATCACATTTCTACTGAGTATTTTGTACTTCACACAAAAAATAAAAGCAGTAAACGAAATAGGACGGAAAAAAGTGAAAAACAAGAAATAGAGGATTACTTAGCTTGGTTAAATATTGGAATTTACAAGAAATTAAAGTTTATTGCACTTGCACATAAACCAGTTTGGGTGAAGTTGTTAATTTTAATGAAATTAAACACACTGAGAAATATACATCATTAAAATTAAATACATTTTTAAACTATACCACTTATTATATCTAGAACTAAAGTGATATAAAAATCAAGTTCTTCTTTTACCAAATTGTCATGATTCAACAAATTTAAATAAAAACTAAAATTAAAAACTGGTTAATCAAAGATAAAAACAAAATAATATTTACAAAAATGAAACCACCATTCCTTGATTTGTAGCAAATATATGAAAATATATATTTGTGTAAATGCTACAGTAGATAGGGGACTTCCGATGGGGTCAGGTTTACCCATTCTTGGGGGTAACTGGGGCACTTGGGGTTCCCACGGAGCTTTGATGGTCAGGGGCAATGACTGAGATGATAGTGGGGTCATTAATAAAACAGTAGGGGGTCTGGGGGGGAATTGGAGGGTTGTTTGTTGGGGTTGTTCAACTGGGTTGATTACATAAGGTTTCTGTTGTGCTTGGCCTGAAACAAAATATTTTCTTTGGTAACAAATATAAACTTTACTTAAAAACATTTCAATAAACTACTTCCACCTTGGTACAATCCAGTCGTAATCACTCGGAACTCTGTGTCTCGATTGTCCTAAGTTATGCTCACTCTGTGGCTCTCCTGGTGGTCGTGGTGTCAGTGTGGCTCCCCCATGTGGTCGGGAAACAACAGAAGAAGAGTCGATGTCGTGGGCAAAATCCTAATTGTCGATGGAGGAGTTTTTTTGCAAGGAAGCAAATGGTTTAAACATTTCCTGAATTTATTTTGGATTATTCAATATAATCTTTTTCATTTTTTTCACAATAAAACTAATATAACTCACCGGTTTACTTGATTCTTGATCCATTTGGAAAGCTGGGTTAACTCCATCTCTCAATGCTTGGTTGGGTCCTGGAAGGCATTCTTTGGTCTCTCACTGTAACAAGAACAAATATAACAAACAACATAACTTAACTTATACACCAACATACTTGCAGTGGTCGAACCCAGGTCAAAAATGTTGGACGTTGATCGAGCTTTCTGGGGTTTTTGTTTTCTTCTGTTTGGAAGTGAATTAATTGGGGGTTGGAATAATTAATTCTAAACATTATAAATAATTTTCAATTTAAAGCTCTCTCTAAGTAGGACCAAGTAGTATGTAAATATTTGTGTTTACCTTATTTCCAGGAACATCATTTGTTGCTACTAGTTTGGGGTGAGATGAATTCCAATTACTAAAATATAAGATTGTTAGAAAAGTAACTTTATATTTACAACACTAAGCTACCTGTTAGAAGAACGTTCAGACATGTGCGGTGTGTTGGGTTTGGGTGGAATTACTAGACTTTTACTCCAAACAAAAAGTTGAATATTTATTCTTAATTTAAGGCACAATTTACAACACTGACAAAACCTACCTCAAACTGCCCCCTAGTGGATGACCTTCCTCAAACAAGATTGAAAGTGACCCTGGGTTGGGGCTTGTCTCCGGGGCATGTTAGGAAAGAATTGGACAACCAGGGGGGCCAAGGGGGTGATCAGGGGCGGTGTTGGATGTGCTTGGGAAGAAAGGAAAAGTGGAACCAAGATGGGCCTGGAACAATTAGGTTTTATAAACTTTCGATAATATTTTTAAACACTTGTACTTACATTATTAGTTCCAGTGATTGGTCTCCCAACTTCACCAAACAAATCTTCTTCCTCATCTTTGCTTTTTCATCTCAATTTTGGATCTAAAACAATAAAAAATTAGGTTGGTTAGTATTTTAAATCACATCCTTTATTAAACCTGAGGTTTTGAGTTTGAATCCCATAGCCACCATGTTGCATTATATGTGAATAAAACTATTAGTTTCATTTAATTCTCAATGCTGCTTTGTTAAAACAATCTCAGCCTTAACAGTTGTTCCTCCTCAGCCTTAACAGTTGTTCCGTCCAAGAAGTAGCAGGTTAAAAGTCAACATCACCAAATCAATAAAGTTTTAAACTAACTTGAGACTGGGACAATGAAAGTAGAATTGGGTTCTCAATAAAAACCCACCCAGTTGTCTTCTCCATCTTTTAAGTTCTCACATCTGCACCATGGATTGGAAAGTGAGAGTTGTTCCTGCATAATGTTCGCTTTAAAACAATTTTGTAATTTATTTTATGGCTCAATTAACAAAAACAATTAACATAATATGGTTTAAATATTGACCACATATATTTTAAGTAAATATAAATAAAATAATCATTTACAGCAACAATTTATGTGACAAAAATTATGATTTAAAAAATAACACGACCACATTTACTGAGTTTAATAAGAAGTAATTTATAAACACAGCTCTCCACAATAATGTTGCTTAAAGTTGTATTTAAAAAGGTAATAAACATTAGATCACCTGCCATGACTCAAGATTTACAAATAAGATGGCCACAAGGTTCGATCTTCACATCCTTGTCATTCTCGGCACAGATCTTACAAAGTTGGAACGTTGATCTCGCAATAAAGCTCGTATTGTTCCTGTGAGACGTGGATGTGTTCTTCCTCATTGTTGGTTTCACATGAAGGGTTAAAAGGGCAGGATACGTAAGTCAACCATCAGGATAAAACTATGTTAAAAAAAAAAATTAAAAAGTACAAAATAATAAAATTTTAGTTTACCCACTTTGTTATTTAAAATATTTAAATATTGGAATTTTAGTATAAAATAAATCCAATTCATGGAAAACAAAAAATTAAAATAATAACGATTAAAGCAACCATGTTAACAGGTTTAGTGAAGCACAACTTTTAGTTGCTTAGAAACAGGTACTGGAAGCCATTGTTTGGGGTCGGTAAAGCAGAACCTTTTATAGTTTCTGTTACTTGCTCTGTTATTCGAAACCTGAGTTAACTAAATAGACAGAATTTTTTGTATTAAATAAATCAAAATACGAAGAGGTCAAATTCTGAAATATTTAATAATTATTTTGGGAATTCGTGAATTAAAGCAAGGCACTAATTTATAAACATAAAGTTTGATTTAAAAAATTATTTGATCAAAATGGAATTTAAAGAAAAGGAAAATAAACTTGCTGCTGAGTTTGAACAATTCTGTAAAGAAACAAAAGTTGTTGTTTTTAAATCCAAAATGTCTAATACAGAATTAGATAAACTTGCTGCTGAGTTAAAACAACTTTGTGTAGAAACACAAGATGGAAAGTGGAAGGAAAATAAACCACAAGAATCCGCAAAAATTCTTCACAGAATGGGGTTGCTTTATAAGGAGAAAAGTCCTGATAAAATGAGCTTGATAAGAAGTTGTGCACTTTTAAATTCAGCTATAGTGAGAAATCCTTCAAATGTTAAAACCATTAAGAAAGATCTGGATAATCTTTGCTCACATTTGCTTAAAATATCAAAAGCAGATAAATCTTTGATAAATTTAAGAAATATTTCTGCAAAAGTTGCTGAAAAAGTTAAAGAACTGAGAGAAAATACTGAATGTAAATTGTTGCAGTTAGAACATATTCCTCATGAAATATCAAAAGCAAAATTAAAACAACTGGAATGTGCTAAAATACAAACAGTTTGTGCTATACAAGATGATATAGCCAGTCAATACACTTCTATCATGCAATTTATAGCTGAAAAGTGTGTTAAAATCATGGGAAAACCTCCATGTAAATTTGCTATAGCTGGAATGGGGTCTCTTGCACGAAACGAAATAACTCCTTACTCTGATTTTGAGCACATTATTTTGCTGGATGACAACAAGAAAGTGGATAACAACATTCTGGAATATTTTAGATGGTTTTCTGTTATTTTTCATTTTATTATCATGAATTTGGGAGAAACTATGATTCCATGTGTTGCAATTCCATCCTTAAATGATTTTACCATTAAAAATATTGGTGACTGGTTCTTTGACAGTTTTACAAAACGAGGAATTTCTTTTGATGGAATGATGCCACATGCTTGTAAGTTTCCACTAGGAAGACAAGAAGGTACCATAAACAAGCCATGGTCAACAGAACAGTGAAATGATCAAGTATCTTGACTCTGATGTGGATTTAAAAAATGGTTATCACTTAGCTGATGTGTTAAAACAAACATGTTATGTTTATGAAGATGAAGAAATTTACAAGCAATATTCTGATCTTGTTAAACAAAAACTTGAAACAAAAGATTATTTTACAACCAAATCAGATTTACTACAAGAGTTAAATAAAATAGATTTTGGGTCATATACTGTTGCATTAGAAATCAACAATCAAAAGTTTAACATGAAACAAATTCTGTACAGAACTATATCACTATTCTTGACAATTATTTGTGACTTTCACCGAGTTTTTTCCACTGGATTTGAAGCAATAAATGAGTTAGAAAAACAAAAAATAATTGACTCAAGGACTTCCCATCATCTTAAGTATGCTCTGTCTGTTGCTTGTGAAGTTAGACTGAAACTTTACACAAAAAAACAAGGTCAAGATGATTATATTGATAAAGGAAAAACTTTTCGAGGTTTAGATTACGATCCTGCTCAAGAGTTAACTCAAGCTGTTGGAGCAGCAAGTCTTGTGAGATATTTTGAAATTATACTCAATTTAAGTACATTAAAAGATATTCAAAAAAACAAAAAGAAAATAACTTTTTAAATAAAATCCATATTCCAAATCAACAAACTTCAAGTTTAGGATTTTGGGTGAGTTTATATTGGTTACGACAAAGCAAACAAATTATATCAGAATGGGAGAAAAGAAAATCTTTAAACTGGTTAAAAAATGATGATCATGGACTACAAATTAAATTTTGTGTTTTTAATGCTTATTTTGCTGAAGAAAACCTTAAAGGTGCATTAAAGTTGGCTGAACAAATAAGACCTCATATTCGACCTGGACATGAGGCATTTCTTGGGTATTTTAAATTAACAATACAATGTCTATATGAATTAAAAAAATCTGAGCAAATAGAAACAATATCTCAACCATTTCTTCAACACTTTCCAATACCAAACCAAAATATTGAAATACAGCTTATGATACTTAAAAATTGTGCCCAATCACAACTTGAACTTAACAAACTTAAAATTGCACTTTCAACATATTTACAACATTTAAAGATTGATGAAAACTTATATTTAGAATGTCCAAGTGAAATGTCCGATATATATCGAGGTATGGGAACATGTTGTTACAATCTTGGTAAATATGAACAAGCAATATTACAACTTAACAAAGCACAAACTCAACTAAACAAACTAACAGTTAAGTCAACATTACCACAATATTATATTTATTTTTGTTTATACTTATGCTACAAAGCATTGGGTAAACAAGATGAAGCTTTAAAGTATGGTAAACTAGCTGTTGAAATATACCAACAATGCAGTGAAACTGAAAAACAACAATTAATAAATAACTAACAACAGACTTACCCCACCACAACAAGGTCAAAAGGTTAAGTTAATTCTCTCTGTAAGACCTGGTGCAAAATAATTCCAATATCTTGAGATCTTATAACGACGAGTTTTAATTGTCCCAGCTTTCTAGAACATTTAACAAACTCTTTATTGAAATTAAATAAAAAACAAACAGAAAAATTAACTCAACATTTTTGCGAAAATATTGCTTAGTCACATGTTATTACTCACCATAAATGACGTCATAATATTTTATTTCGATTTATCCTCGATGAAAGATGGTCGACTTTAAGCATAGATCTGTAATAAAGCGCTTAGCATCTCTATTAATTCCAATGCCAAGGCTTTCCTAGCCTCAAACCAGACTTGATGCCGGTTTGCGACAAACAACGAGAAAACCTGTCGGATTTGGACAATCACACACAGTGTTGACAACTGGGGTACCAAAACAAAACATTTTTAACCAAAATTAGCTGATATTGATTTGATGAACAAAAAAAATTCGTAAGAAACCCCTTTTCACAGGCGCAATAACTTTCGTTCGTCGAACCGAAATAGTGCAAACTCGCTGCCATCCCGTGCGATTTAAACACCGTACAAAAGACTTATAAATATAAAAAACTCATAGAGACTGTATTAAAGTAAATATACGTATATACAAGTTATAAAGGGTACAAACAAGTTAACTCCTTTATTCAAAGGCAAGTCAAACGCCCATAAGGCAGTTAGATGCTCTAAATTTATTCGTTATTATATTGAACATGGTCCAATTGTGTATTTTTTCCTTGTAAAAATTGTCGCTATTTGTTATGTAGAGCCAGTGTAAACTGTGTTTAATTTTCTGTTTAGTTGGACTGTATTATTTTATAAAAGCAAAAGAATATGGGTTAATAGTGTGAACCCTTTTCTTTACAAATATGTGAATTGATAGTTATCCGTTTTTGTGTTTTTCCTGCGTGATATTATTTCTGACAGTTAGTGTATATTTTGTTCTTAAAACACAAACCTAATTAATAATTTGCCAAGTTTTATATTTAGAAGTAGTTAACAGTTAAATACTATAATAAAGGATGTTTTCTACTAGAGCTATACTGGGTTATTTAAAATGTAATTATTTTTATGTAGATTATTTTACACTTAACTACCATCACAGGATTGATTTATTATTATAAATAAAAAGTGTCGTAATTTTTTTTTCTTTCTGTACAATTTTGTTCTGTTATTTCATTTCCTCCCTTATTTTATTTTTATTTTTTTATGTGTATTATTGTATTTTATCGTAATTAATATTGATTTAATTTATATTGGGTTTGGTGACCATGCCATAACATACTTAAAATCTTTATGTAAACATTAATACTTTTGGCATGTTTTAAATCATTAAATTGATTTTGTCATTTTTTCCCGTCGCATTGTTGTAATATTAATTGTATATCGTATTTATTATTTACTTTTATCAATGTGCAAAAACCAAAATAAAAAAAAATGTTGTCGATATACGAAAGACGTTGTTGTGTATAATGTACTCGTAATTATGTTAATGGTTATGTATATAACTTAGAAACCAGTTTTTGTTGTGTGTAAGGGAAATAACCTTTTTTGTATAAGTGTAATGTAACCTTTGGGATAATTATGTGATAAACATGCTTGATTAATAAATAGATGTTGTCTGTAGATTTGGTTTGCTATTTTGACTACATCTAACGAGTCTTAAACCATAACCCCATTAACAGAGAAATGTTCTCACTATTGTCACCATTCTGATTCGAAGAGGGGTTGTGACCACAGTTGGGTGCAATCCAAGATGGAATTGGTGAAGCAGAACTACCTTTGGGGTGTTTTGGTGGGGGTACATTAGATAGGGAACTTCCGATGGGTCAGGTTTACCCATTCTTGGGGGTAACTGCGACACTTGGGTGTCCCACGAAGCTTTAGTGGTCAGGGATAAGGACTGAGACGATTGTGGGGTCATTAATGAAACAGTAGGGGGTCTGGGGGAGACTTGGGGGTTGTTTGATGGGTTGTTCTACTGGGTTGATTAACGTCGGGGTTTCTGTTGTGCTTGGCCTGAAACAAAATATTTTCTTTGGTAACAAATATAAACTTTACTTAAAAACATTTCAATAAACTACTTCCACCTTGGTACAATCCAGTCCTAATCACTCGGAATTCTGAGTCTCGATTGCCCCGAGTTATCCTCACTATGTGGCTTTCCTGGTGGTCGTGGTATCAATGTGGCTCCCCCCTGTGGCAGGAAACACCAGGAGGAGAATCGATGTTGTGGGCAAAGTCGTAAACGTCGATCGAGTAGTTTTTTTGCAAGGAAGCAAATGGTTTAAACATTTCCTGAATTTATTTTGGATTATTGAATATTACCCTTTTTATTTTTCATAATAAAACTAATATAACTCACCGGTTTACTTTATTCTTGATCCATTTGGAAAGCTGGGTTAACTCCACCTCTTAATGCTGGGTTGGGTGGGTCCTGGAGGGCATTCTTTGGTCTCTCACTGTAACAAGAACAAATATAACAAACAACATAACTTAACTTATACACCAACATACTTGCAGTGGTCAAACCAAGGTCAAAAATGTTGGACGTTGGTCGAGCTTTCTGGGGTTTTTGTTTTCTTCTGTTTAAAGGTGAATTAATCGGGGGTTGGAATAATAAATTCTAAACATTTTAAATATTTTTCATTTTAAAGCTCTCTCTAAGTAGGACCATGTAGTATGTAAATATTTGTGTTTACCTTATTTCCAGAAAGAGCATTTGTTGCTACTAGTTTGGGGTGAGTTGAATTCCAATTACTAAAATATAAGATTGTTAGAAAAGTAACTTTATATTTACAACACTAAGCTACCTGTTAGAAGGACGTTCAGACATGTGCGGTGTGTTGGGTTTGGGTGGAATTACTGGACTTTCACTCTAAACAAAAAGTTGAATATTTAATCTTAATTTAAAGCACAATTTACAACACTGACAAAACCTACCTTAAAACTGCCCCCTAGTGGATGACCTTCCTCAAACAAAGTTGAAAGTGACCCTGGGGTTGGGGGCTTGTCTCCGGGGCATGTTAGAAAAGAATTGGACAACCAGGGGGGCCAAGGAGGTGCTCAGGGGTGTGTTGGAATGTGCTGGGGAAGGAGGAAAAGTGGAACCATGGGCCTGGAACAATTAGGTTTTATAAACTTTTGATGATATTTTTAAACACTTGTACTTACATTATTAGTTCCAGTGATTGATCTCCCAACTTCACCAAACAAATCTTCTTCCTCATCTTTGCTTTTTCATCTCAATTTTGGATCTAAACAATAAAAAATTAGGTTGGTTTGTGTTTCAAATCACATCTTTTATTAGACCTGAGGTTCTGGGTTTGAATCCCATGGCCACCATGTTGCATTATATGTAAATAAAACTATTAGTTTCATGGTTTAATTCTCAATGCTGCTTTGTTAAAACAATCTCAGCCTTAACAGTTGTTCCTCCTAATAAGTCCAAGAAGTAGCAGGTTAAAAGTCAACATCACCAAATCAATAAAGTTTTAAACTAACTTGAGACTGGGACAATGAAAGTAGAATTGGGTTCTCAATAAAAACCCACCCAGTTGTCTTCTCCATCTTTTAAGTTCTCACATCTGCACCATGGATTGGAAAGTGAGAGTTGTTCCAGCATAATGTTCGCTGTAAAACAATTTTGTAATTCATTTTATGGCAAACATGATTTACAAAAACAATTAACATAATATGGTTTAAATATTGACCAATTATGTTTTAAGTAAATATAAATAAAATAATCATTTACAGCAACAATTTATGTGACAAAAATTATAATTTAAAAAATAACACGACCAGATTTACTGAGTTTAATAAGAAGTAATTTATAAACAGCTCTCCACAATAATGTTGCTTAAAGTTGTATTTAAAAAAGTAATAAACATTAGATCACCTGCCATGACTCAAGATTTACAAATAAGATGGCCACAAGGTTCGATCTTCACATCCTTGTCGTTCTCGGCACAGATCTTACAAAGTTGGAATGTTGATCTTGCAATAAAGCTCGTATTGTTCCTGTGAGATGCGGATGTGTTCTTCCTCATTGTTGGTTTCACATGAAGGGTTGAAAGGTCAGGGTACGTAGGTCAACCATCAGGATATAACTATGTTAAAAAAAAAACAATTAAAATGTACAAAATATTAAAATTTTAGTTTACCCACTTTGTTATTTAAAATATTTAAATATTGGAATTTTAGTATAAAATAAATTCAATTAATGGAAAACAAAAAATTGAAATAATAACGATTAAAGCAACCATGTAAACAGGTTTAGTGAAGCAGAACTTTTAGTTGCATGCAAAGAAGTGACGTAAAGCCATTGTTTGGGATCGGTAAAGCAGAACCTTTCATAGTTTTTATTATTTGGTCTGTTATTCAAAACTGAGTTAACTAAATAGACAGAATTTTTTGTATTAAATAAATCAAAATACCAGAAGGTCAATATCTAAAAAATAATTAAAAATTATTTAAGGAATTTAAGAATTAAAGCAAGGCACTAATTTATAAACATAAAATTTGATTTAAAAAATTATTTGACTAAAAATGAAATTTAAAGAAAAGGAAAATAAACTTTCTGCTGAGTTAAAACAACTTTGTGTAGAAACACAAGATGGAAAGTGGGAGGAAAATAAACGACAAGAATCAGCAAAAATTCTTCACAAAATGGGGTTGCTTTATAAGGAG
The DNA here is from genome assembly GCF_963082875.1 of Corella eumyota. Classification (NCBI taxonomy): domain Eukaryota; kingdom Metazoa; phylum Chordata; class Ascidiacea; order Phlebobranchia; family Corellidae; genus Corella; species Corella eumyota. The sequence goes on along the minus strand of NC_137494.1, from coordinate 14,823,109 downwards.
AAAAGTCCTGATAAATTGAGCTTGATAAGAAGTTGTGCACTTTTAAATTCAGCTATAGTGAGAAATCCTTTAAATGTTGAAACAATTAAGAAAGATCTGAATAATCTTTGCTCACATTTGCTTAAAATATCAAAAGCAAATCAATATTTGATAGATTTAAGAAATATTTCTGCAAAAGTTGCAGAAAACGTTAAAAAACTGAGAGAAAATACTGAAAATAAATTGTCACAGTTAGAACATATTCCTTATGAAATATCAGAAGCAAAATTAAAACAACTAGAATGTGCTAAAATACAAACAGTTTGTGCTATCCAAGATGATATAGCCAGTCAATACACTTTTATAATGCAATTTATAGCTGAAAAGTGTGAAGAAATCATGGGAAAACCTCCATGTAAATTTGCCATAGCTGGAATGGGGTCTCTTGCACGAAAAGAAATAACTCCTTACTCTGATTTTGAGCACATTATTTTGCTGGATGACAACAAGAAAGTGGATAACAACACTCTGAAATATTTTAGATGGTTTTCTGTCATATTTCATTTTATTATCATGGATCTGGGAGAAACTATTATTCCAAGTGTTACAATTCCATCCCTTAATGATTTTACAATTGAAAATAATGGTGACTGGTTCTTTGACAATTTTACAAAACGAGGAATTTCTTTTGATGGAATGATGCCACATGCTTGCAAGTTTCCACTAGGAAGACAAGAAGGTACCACAAACAAGCCATGGTCAACAGAACTAATCCAACATGTCAGTGAAATGATCAAGTATCTTGACTCTGATGTGGATTTAAAGAATGGTTATCATTTAGCTGATGTGTTGAAACGAACATGTTTTGTTTATGGAGATGAAAAAATTTACAAGCAATATTGTGAACTGGTTAAACAAAAACTTGAAACAAAAGATTTTTTCAAAGCCAAATCAGATTTAATTCAAGAATTAAATAAAATAGATTTTGGGTCATCTACTGATGCATTAGAAATAAACAATAAAAAGTTTAACATGAAACAAATTCTGTACAGAACTATATCATTATTCTTGACAATTATTTGTGACTTTCACAAAGTTTTTACCACTGGATTTGAAGCAATAAATGAGTTAGAAAAACAAGAAATAATTGATTTAAAGACTTCCCATCATCTTAAGTATGCTCTGTCTGTTGCTTGTCAAGTTAGACTAAAACTTTATACAAAAAAACAAGGTCAAGATGATTATATTGATAAAGGAAAAACTTTTCAAGGTTTAGATTTCAATCCTGCTCAAGAATTAATTCAAGCTGTTGGAGCGGCTAGTCTTGTGAGATATTTTGAAATTTTAATGAATTTAAAAAATATTCAAACAGAACAAGAAGAAAACAAGTTTTTAAATAAAATCCATATTTCAGATCAACAACCTTCAAGTTATGAATATTGGGTGAGTTTATATTTTATACGACAAAGCAAACAAATTATATCAGAATGGGAGAAAAGAAAATCTTTAAACTGGTTAAAATATGACAACCATGAACTTGTAATTAAATATTATGTTTGTAATGCTTATGTTGGTGATGAAAACTTTAAAGCTGCATTAAAGTTGTCTGAACAAATAAGACCTTATATTCAACCTGGACATGGGTTATATCTTTGCTTGTTGCAAACAACAATAGAATGTCTCTTTCAATTAAAAGAATACGAGCAAGTAGAAACAATATCTCAACCATTACTGCGACAATTTCCAATACAAAACCAGATTATTAGATTACAACTTGGAATACTTAATAAATGTGCCCACTCACAACTTAACCTTAACAAACCAAAAGTTGCACTTTTAACTTATTTAAAACATTCAAAGTTTGATGGAAACTCACTTTTAGAAAGGCCTGATGAAATGTCAACTATATATCGAAGTATGGGAGGATGTTATTGGAAACTTGGTAAATATGAACAAGCAATATTACAATTCAACAAAGCACAAACTCAACTAAACAAACTAACAGTTAAACAAACAATAGTACAATTTGATATTTATAATGGTTTACACTTATGCTACAAAGCATTGGGTAAACAAAATGAAGACTTAAAGTATCACAAACTAGCTGATGAAATATACCAACAATGCAGTGAAACTGAAAAACAACAATTAAGTATACCTTAAAACAGACTTACCCCACCACAACAAGGTCAAAAAGTTAAATGAATTTTCCCTGCAAGACCTGGTGCAAAATAATTCCAATATCTTGAGATCTTATAACGATGAGTTTTAATTGTCCCAGCTTTCTAGAACATTTAACAAACTCTTTATTAAAATTAAATAAAAAACAAACAGAAAAATTAACTCAACATTTTTGCGAAAATATTGCTTAGTCACATGTTATTACTCACCATAAATGACGTCACTTTATTTTATTTCGATTTATCCTCGATGTAAGATGGTCGACTTTAAGCTTTGATCTTAAATGTAATATAAGCTTCAAGTTAAATTAAAATATTGTTTATAATTAAAACTGATATTTTTATTGTAATTTCTGTTACGTAAAACCTTAAAATTATATTTTTTTAATTTAGTAAACAAAACCCAACCCAAGTTAAAAACAATTCCTAAAATAAAAGTTTTAAACAATCTTGCAAGTTGTTAAATAAATTCAAATATTTCGTTATCACATTTCTACTGAGTATTTTGTACTTCACACAAAAAATAAAAGCAGTAAACGAAATAGGACAAAAAAAAGTGAAAAACAAGAAATAGAGGATTACTTAGCTTGGTTAAATATTGGAATTTACAAGAAATTAAAGTTTATTGCACTTGCACATAAACCAGTTTGGGTGAAGTTGTTAATTTTAATGAAATTAAACACACTGAGAAATATACATCATTAAAAATAAATACATTTTTAAACTATACCACTTATTATATCTAGAACTAAAGTGTTGTAAAAACCAAGTTCTTCTTTTAACAAATTGTCATGATTCAACAAATTTAAATAAAAACTAAAATTAAAAATTGGATAATCAAAGATGAAAACAAAATAATATTTACAAAAATGAAACCACCATTCCTTAATTTGTAGCAAATATATGAAAATATATATTTGTGTAAATGCTTCAGTAGATAGGGGACTTCCGATGGGGTCAGGTTTACCTATTCTTGGGGGTAACTGGGGCACTTGGGGTTCTCATAGAGCTTTGGTGATCAGGGGCAAAGACTGAAATGATTGTGGAGTCATTAATGAAAAAGGAGGGGGTCTGGGGGGACTTGGGGGGTTGTTTGTTGGGGTTGATTAACGTCGGGGTTTCTGTTGTGCTTGGCCTGAAACAAAATATTTTCTTTGGTAACAAATATAAACTTTACTTAAAAACATTTCAATAAACTACTTCCACCTTGGTACAATCCAGTCCTAATCACTCGGAACTCTGTGTCTCGATTGTCCCGAGTTATCCTCACTCTGTGGCTCTCCTGGTGGTTGTGGTGTCAGTGTGGCTCCCCCTGTGTTCGGAAAACAACAGGAGGAGAGTCGATGTCGAGAGCAAAGTCGTAAACGTTGATCGAGGAGTTTTTTTGCAAGGAAGCAAATGGTTTAAACATTTCCTGAATTTATTTTGGATTATTCAAAATTATCTTTTTTATTTTTCACAATAAAACTAATATAACTCACCGGTTTACTTGATTCTTGATCCATTTGGATAGCTGGGTTAACTCCACCTCTCAATGCTGGGTTGGTTGGGTCCTGGAGGGCAATCTTTGGTCTTTCACTGTAACAAGAACAAATATAACAAACAACATAACTTAACTTATACATCAACATACTTGCAGTGGTCGAACCCAGGTCAAAAATGTTGGACGTTGGTCGAGCTTTCTGGGGTTTTTGTTTTCTTCTGTTTGGAGGTGAATTAATCGGGGGTTGGAATAATAAATTCTAAACATTTTAAATAATTTTTATTTTAAAGCTCTCTCTAAGTAGGACCAAGTAGTATGTAAATATTTGTGTTTACCTTATTTCCAGGAACATCATTTGTTGCTACTAGTTTGGGGTGAGGTGAATTCCAATTACTAAAATATAAGATTGTTAGAAAAGTAACTTTATATTTACAACACTAAGCTACCTGTTAGAAGGACGTTCAGACATGTGCGGTGTGTTGGGTTTGGGTGGAATTACTGGACTTTCACTCTAAACAAAAAGTTGAATATTTATTCTTAATTCAAAGCACAATTTACAACACTGACAAAACCTACCTCAAAACTGCCCCCTAGTGGATGACCTCCATCAAACAAGGTAGAAGGTGATCTTGGGGTGGAATATGGGGCTTGTCTACGGGGCATGTTAGGAAAGAATTGGACAACCAGGGGGGCTGAGGGGGTGCTCAGGGGTGTGCTTGGGAGGGGAGGAAAAGTGGAACCAAGATGGGCCTGGAACAATTAGGTTTCATAAACTTTTGATGATATTTTTAAACACTTGTACTTACATTATTAGTTCCAGTGATTGGTCTCCCAACTTCACCAAACAAATCGTCTTCCTCATCTTTGCTTTTTCATCTCAATTTTGGATCTAAAACAATAAAAAATTAGGTTGGTTTGTATTTTAAATATCATCTTTTATTAGACCTGAGGTTCTGGGTTTGAATCCCATGGCCACTATGTTGCATTATATGTGAATAAAACTATTAGTTTCATGGTTTAATTCTCAATGCTGCTTTGTTAAAACAATCTCAGCCTTAACAGTTGTTCCTCCTAATAAGTCCAAGAAGTAGCAGGTTAAAAGTCAACATCACCAAATCAATAAAGTTTTAAACTAACTTGAGACTGGGACAATGAAAGTAGAATTGGGTTCTCAATAAAAACCCACCCAGTTGTCTTCTCCATCTTTTAAGTTCTCACATCTGCACCATGGATTGGAAAGTGAGAGTTGTTCCTGCATAATGTTCGCTTTAAAACAATTTTGTAATTCATTTTATGGCTTGATTTACAAAAACAATTAACATAATATGGTTTAAATATTGACCATTTATGTTTTAAGTTTATATAAATAAAATAATCATTGCAACAATTTACGTGACAAAAATTATGATTTAAATATAACATGACCACATTTACTGAGTTTAATAAGAAGTAATTTATAAACACAGCTCTCCACAATAATGTTGCTTAAAGTTGTATTTAAAAAAGTAATAAACATCAGATCACCTGCCATGACTCAAGATTTACAAATAAGATGGCCACAAGGTTCGATCTTCACATCCTTGTCGTTCTCGGCACAGATCTTACAAAGTTGGAACGTTGATCTCGCAATAAAGCTCGTATTGTTTCTGTTAGACGTGGACGAGTTTTTCCTCATGTTGGTTTTCACATTAAGAGTTGAAAGGTCAGGGTTCGTAGGGTGACCCTTAGGAAGTAAATGGCCTAAAAAAAAACAGTTATGAAAATACAAAAAAATTAAAATTTATAAATTTAAGTACACATTGAAACAATTAAATATTAAAATATTTGCACAAATAAATTAATCCTTTTCAGCAATTAAAATAAATCTAACACCAGTGAAGCAGAACCTGTTGGTTGCTTAGAAACGTTGTTGTGGAGCTATTGTTAGAATTTGTGAAACAAGATCTCTTTTATTATTTCTATCATTGACACTATTATTTGAGTTTGTACCCATAGATTTAAGTTAACTAACCTAACAAAATGTTTAGTATTAATTAAATCAAAATACCAGGAAGTTAATATCTAAGAAATATTTAATAATTATTTTGGGAATTACAAAATTAAAGCAAGGCACTTATTTATAAACATAAAGTTTGATTTAAAAAATTATTTGATTAAAAATGAAATTTAAAGAAATGGAAAATAAACTTGCTGCTGAGTTTGAAGAATTCTGTAAAGAAACACAAGTTGTTGTTTATAAGACCTTGTCTGATACAGAATTAGATAAACTTGCTGTTGCATTGGAACAAGTTTTAGTTGAAACACAAGATCGTATGTGGAAGGAATTTAAAAATGCTGTTGAGTTTGAACTATTCTGTAAAGAAACACAAGTTGTTGTTTTAAAAAACACCATTTCTGATACAAAGTTAAATAAACTTGTTGCAGAATTAGAACAACTTTTGGTTAAATCACAAATTGAAAAAAGGAAGGAAAATAAATTTGCTGCTGAGTTTGAGCAATTCTGTCAAGAAACTGATGTAGTCGTTTACAAAACCACCATGTCTAATACAAAGTTAAATAAACTTGCTGCTGAGTTAAAACAACTTTGTGTAGAAACACAAGATGGAAAGTGGAAGGAAAATAAACCACAAGAATCAGCAAAAATTCTCCACAAAATGGGGTTGCTTTATAAGGAGAAAAGTCCTGATAAATTGAGCTTGATAAGAAGTTGTGCACTTTTAAATTCAGCTATAGTGAGAAATCCTTCAAATGTTGAAACAATTAAGAAAGATCTGGATAATCTTTGCTCACATTTGCTTAAAATATCAAAAGCAGATCAATCTTTGGCAAATTTAAGAAATATTTCTGCAAAAGTTGCTGTAAAAGTCAAAAAACTGAGAGAAAATACTGAAAATAAATTGTCACAGTTAGAACATATTCCTTATGAAATAGCTGAAGCAAAATTAAAAAAACTAGAATGCAATAAAATACAAACAGTTTGTGCTATACAAGATGATATAGCCAATCAATACACTTTTTTCATGAAATTTATAGCTGAAAAGTGTGTTAAAATCATGGGAAAACCTCCATGTGAATTTGCCATAGCTGGAATGGGGTCTCTTGCACGAAAAGAAATAACTCCTTACTCTGATTTTGAGCACATTATTTTGCTGGATGACAACAAGAAAGTGGATAACAACACTCTGGAATATTTTAGACGGTTTTCTGTAGTTTTTCATTTTATTATCATGAATTTAGGAGAAACTATGATTCCATGTGTTGCAATTCCATCTTTAAACGATTATTACAACAAAAGTGGAATTGATTGGTTTTTTGATTGCATTTCTAAACGAGGAATTTCCTTTGATGGAATGATGCCACATGCTTGCATTTTTCCACTAGGAAGACAAGAAGGTACCACAAACAAGCCATGGCAAACAGAACTAATTCAACCTGTCAGTGAAATGATTAAGTATCTTGACTTTAAAGTGGATTTAGACAATGGTTATCACTTAGCCGATGTGTTAAAACGAACATGTTTTGTTTATGGAGATAAAAAAATTCACAAGCAATATTGTGATCTGGTTAAACAAAAACTTGAAACAAAGGATTCTTCTAAAATTAAATCAGATTTAATTCAAGAGTTAAATAAAATAGATTTTGGGTCATATATTGGTGCATTACAAATAAACAATCAAAAGTTTAACATGAAACAAATTCTGTACAGAACTATATCGTTATTCTTGACAATTATTTGTAATTTCCACAAAGTTTTTACCACTGGATTTGAAGCAATAAATGAGTTAGAAAAACAAGTTATAATTGATTCAAAGACGTCCCATCATCTTAAGTATGCTTTGTCTGTTGCTTGTGAAGTAAGACTAAAACTTTATAGAAAAAAAACAAAACAAGATAATTATATTGATAAAGGAAAAACTTTTCAAGGTTTAGATTACGATCCTGCTCAAGAATTAATTCTAGCTGTTGGAGCAGCAAGTCTTGTGAGATATTTTGAAATTTTAAGAAATTTACAAATAATAACTCTAATTCAAAAAAAACAAAAAGAAAATAACTTTTTAAATAAAATCCACATTCCAGATCAACAAACTTTAAGTTTAGGATATTGGGCAGATTTGCACATTTTACGTCAAGACAAACAAATTATATCAGAATGGGAGAAAACAGAATCTATAAACTGTTTAAAAAATGACATCCATGGGCTTCTAATTCAATTTTGTGTTTGTAATGCTTATTTTGGTGAAGAAAACTTTAAAGTTGCATTAGAGATGCTTCAACAAATAAGACCTCATATTCAACCTGGACATGTGTTATATCTTGGTTGTTTTCATTTAACAATAGAATGTCTTCATGCATTAAAAAAATATGAGCAAATAGAAACAATATCTCAACCATTTCTTCAACACTTTCCAATACCAAACCAGGATATTAGATTACAACTTAAAATACTTGATAAATGTGCTCGCGCACAATTTCACCTTTACAAACCAGAAGTTGCACTTTTAACTTATTTACAACATTTAAAAATTGATCAAAACTTACTTTTAGAAAGGCCTGATGAAATGTCAAGTATATATCGAGGTATAGGAACATGTTATATGATATTTGGTAAATATGAACAAGCAATATTACAATATAACAAAGCACAAACTCAACTAAACAAACTAACAGTTAAGCCCACAATAGTACAACATGAAATTTACCTTGTTTTACACTTATGCTACAAAGCATTGGGAAAACAAAATAAAGCTTTTAAGTATTATAAACTAGCTGTTGAAATATACCAACAATGCAGTAAAACTGAAAAACAACAATTAATAAATGACTAACAACAGACTTACCCCACCACCACAACAAGGTCAAAAGGTTAAATAAATTCTACCTATGAGACCTGGTGCAAAATAATTCCAATAACTTAAGATCTTAAAACGACGAGTTTTAATTGTCCCAGCTTTCTAGAACGTTTAACAAACTCTTTATTGAAATTAAATAAAAAACAAACAGAAAAATTAACTCAACATTTTTGCGAAAATATTGCTTAGTCACATGTTATTACTCATTATAAATGACGTCATAATATTTTATTTCGATTTATCCTCGATGTGAAATGGTCGACTTTAATCTTTGATTTTAAATGTAATATAAGCTTTAAGTTAAATAAAATATTGTTTAAAATTGAAACTGATATTTTTATTGTAATTTTTGTTACGTAAAACCTTAAAATTATATCTTTTTAATTTAATAAACAAAACCCAACCAAAGTTAAAAACAATTCCTAAAATAAAAGTTTTAAACAATCTTGCAAGTTGTTAAATAAATTCAAATATTCTGTTATCACATTTCTACTGAGTATTTTGTACTTTACACAAAAAATAAAAGCAGTAAACGAAATAGGACGAAAAAAAGTGAAAAACAAGAAATAGAGGATTACTTAGCTTGGTTAAATATTGGAATTTACAAGAAATTAAAGTTTATTGCACTTGCACATAAACCAGTTTGGGTAAAGTTGTTAATTTTAATGAAATTAAACACACTGAAAAATATACATCATTAAAAGTAAATACATTTTTAAATAAAGCACTTATTATATCTAGAACTAAAGTGATGTAAAAACCAAGTTCTTCTTTTAACAAATTGTCATGATTCAACAAATTTAAATAAGAACTAAAATTAAAAATTGGATAATCAAAGATAAAAACAAAATAATATTTACAAAAATGAAACCACCATTCCTTGATTTGTAGCAAATATATGAAAATATTTATTTGTGTTAATGCTACAGTAGATAGGGGACTTCCGATGGGGTCTGGTTTACCCATTCTTTGGGGTAACTGGGGCACTTGGGGTTCCTATGGAGATTTGGTGGTCAGGAGCAAGGACTGAGATGATAGTGGGCAAAACAGTATTAATGAAACAGTACGGTGTCTGGGGGGGACTTGGGGGGTTGTTTATTTGGGTTGTTCAACTGGGTTGATTAACGTCGGGGTTTCTGTTGTGCTTGGCCTGAAACAAAATATTTTCTTTGGTAACAAATATAAACTTTACTTAAAAACATTTCAATAAACTACTTCCACCTTGGTACAATCCAGTCGTAATCACTCGGAACTTTGTGTCTTTATTGTCCCGAGTTATCCTCACTCTGTGGCTTCCCTGGTGGTCGTGGTGTCAGTGTGGCGCCCCTGGTGGTCGTGGTGTCAGTGTAGCGCCTCCCTGTATTCAGAAAACAACAGGAGAAGAGTCGATGTTGTGGGCAAGGTTGTAAACGTCGATCAAGGAGTTTTTTTGCATAGAAGCAAATGGTTTAAACATTTCCTGAATTTAATTTGGATTATTTAATATTATCTTTTTTATTTTTCACAATAAAACTAATATAACTCACCGGTTTACTTGATTCTTGATCCATTTGGAAAGCTGGGTTAACTCCAACTCTCAATGCTGGGTTGGGTGGGTCCTGGAGGGCAATCTTTGGTCTCTCACTGTAACAAGAACAAATATAACAAACAACATAACTTAACTTATACACCAACATACTTGCAGTGGTCGAACCCAGGTCAAAAATGTTGGACGTTGGTCGAGCTTTCTGGGGTTTTTATTTTCTTCTGTTTGGAGGTGAATTAATCGGGGGTTGGAATAATAAGCTCTAAACATTTTAAATAATTTTCATTTTAAAGCTCTCTCTAAGTAGGACCAAGTAGTATGTAAATATTTGTGTTTACCTTATTTCCAGGAACATCATTTGTTGCTACTAGTTTGGGGTGAGGTGAATTCCAATTACTAAAATATAACATTGTTAGAAAAGTAACTTTATATTTACAACACTAAGCTACCTGTTAGAAGGACGTTCAGACATGTGCGGTGTGTTGGGTTTGGGTGGAATTACTGGACTTTCACTCTAAACAAAAAGTTGAATATTTATTCTTAATTCAAAGCACAATTTACAACACTGACAAAACCTACCTCAAAACTGCCCCCTAGTGGATAACCTTCCTCAAACAAGGTTCAAGGTGACCCTGGGGTGGAGAGTGGGGCTTGTCTACGGGCATCTTAGGAAAAAATTGGACAATCAGGGGGCCCAAGGGGGAGCTCAGGGGTGGTGTTGGATGTGCTTGGGAAGGGAGGAAAAGTGGAACCAAGATGGGCCTGGAACAATTAGGTTTTATAAACTTTTGATGATATTTTTAAACACTTGTACTTACATTATTAGTTCCAGTGATTGGTCTCCCAACTTCACCAAACAAATCTTCTTCCTCATCTTTGCTTTTTCATCTCAATTTTGGATCTAAAACAATAAAAAATTAGGTTGTTTGTATTTTAAATCACATCTTTTATTAGACCTGAGGTTCTGGGTTTGAATCCTATGGCCACTATGTTGCATTATATGTGAATAAAACTATTAGTTTCATGGTTTAACTCTCAATGCTGCTTTGTTAAAACAATCTCAGCCTTAACAGTTGTTCCTCCTAATAAGTCCAAGAAGTAGCAGGTTAAAAGTCAACATCACCAAATCAATAAAGTTTTAAACTAACTTGAGACTGGGACAATGAAAGTAGAATTGGGTTCTCAATAAAAACCCACCCAGTTGTCTTCTTCATCTTTTAAGTTCTCATATCTGCACCATGGATTGGAAAGTGAGAGTTGTTCCTGCATAATGTTCGCTTTAAAACAATTTTGTAATTCATTTTATGGCTTGATTTACGAAAACAATTAACATAATATAATTTAAATATTGACCACTTATGTTTTAAGTAAATATAAATAAAATAATCATTTACAGCAACAATTTATGTGACAAAAATTATGATTTAAAAAATAACATGACCACATTTACTGAGTTTAATAAGAAGTAATTTATAAACACAGCTCTCCACAATAATGTTGCTTAAAGTTGTATTTAAAAAAGTAATAAACATTAGATCACCTGCCATGACTCAAGATTTACAAATAAGATGGCCACAAGGTTTGATCTTCACATCCTTGTCGTTCTCGGCACAGATCTTACAAAGTTGGAACGTTGATCTCGCAATAAAGCTTGTATTGTTCCTGTGAGACGCAGATGTGTTCTTCCTCATTGTTGGTTTTCACATAGAGTGTTGAAAGGTCAGGGTACGTAGGTCAACCATCAGGATAAAACTATGTTAAAAAAAAACAATTAAAAAGTACAAAATATTAAAATTTTAGTTTACCCACTTTGTTATTTAAAATATTTGAATATTGGAATTTTAGTATAAAATAAATTCAATCTATGGAAAACAAAAAATTAAAATAATAACGGTTAAAGCAACCATGTATACAGGCTTAGTGAAGCAGAACTTTTAGTTGCATGCAAAAAAGTGACGTAAAGCCATTGTTTGGGATCGGTAAAGCAGAACCTTTCATAGTTTTTGTTATTTGGTCTGTTATTCAAAAACTGAGTTAACTAAATAGACAGAATTTTTTGTATTAAATAAATCAAAAAACCAAAAAGTCAAATTCTGAAAAATAATTAAAAATTTTTTTGGGAATTCGTGAATTAAAGCAAGGCACTAATTTATAATCATAAAATTTTAGTTTTAAAAAATTTTTTGATTAAAAATGAAATTTAAAGAGAAGGAAAATAAACTTGCTGCTGAGTTAAAACAACTTTGTGTAGGAACACAAGATGGAAAGTGGAAGAAAAATAAACCACAAGAATCAGCAAAAATTCTACACAAAATGGGGTTGCTTTATAAGGAGAAAAGTCCTGATAAATTGAGCTTGATAAGAAGTTGTGCACTTTTAAATTCAGCTATAGTGAGAAATCCTTCAAATGTTGAAACAATTAAGAAAGATTTGGATAATCTTTGCTCACATTTGCTTAAAATATCAAAAGCAGAACAATCTTTGGCAAATTTAAGAAATGTTTCTGCAAAAGTTACAGAAAGAGTTAAAAAACTGAGAGAAAATACTGTAAATAAATTGTTGCAGTTAGAACATATTCCTTATGAAATATCAGAAGCAAAATTAAAACAACTAGAATGTGCTAAAATACAAACAGTTTGTGCTATACAAGATGATATAGCCAGTCAATATACTTCTATCATGCAATTTATAGCTGAAAAGTGTGTTAAAATCATGGGAAAACCTCCATGTAAATTTGCCATAGCTGGAATGGGGTCTCTTGCACGAAAAGAAATAACTCCTTACTCTGATTTTGAGCACATTATTTTGCTGGATGACAACAAGAAAGTGGATAACAACACTCTGGAATATTTTAGATGGTTTTCTGTAGTTTATCATTTTATTATCATGAATTTAGGAGAAACTATTATTCCAAGTGTTGCAATTCCATCCCTAAATGATTTTACCATTAAAAATATTGGTGACTGGTTCTTTGACAGTTTTACAAAACGAGGAATTTGTTTTGATGGAATGATGCCACATGCTTGCAAGTTTCCACTAGGAAGACAAGAAGGTACCACAAACAAGCCATGGTCAACAGAACTGATTCAACCTGTCAGTGAAATGATCAAGTATCTGGACTCTGAAGTGGATTTAAAGAATGGTTATCACTTAGCTGATGTGTTGAAACGAACATGTTTTGTTTATGGAGATGAAGAAATTTACAAGCAATATTGTGATCTGGTTAAACAAAAACTTGATACAAAAGATTTTTTCAAAGCCAAATCAGATTTAGTTCAAAAATTAAATAAAATAGATTTTGGGTCATATACTTATGCATTAGAAATAAACAATAAAAAGTTTAACATAAAACAAATTCTGTACAGAACAATTTCATTATTCTTGACAATTATTTGTGATTTTCACAAAGTTTTCACCACTGGATTTGAAGCAATAAATGAGTTAGAAAAACAAAAAATAATTGACTCAAGGACTTCCCATCATCTTAAGTGTGCTCTGTCTGTTGCTTGTGAAGTTAGACTAAAACTTTACACAAAAAAACAAGGTCAAGATGATTATATTGATAAAGGAAAAACTTTTCGAGGTTTAAACGATTTTGATCCAGCTCAAAAATTAATTCAAGCTGTTGGAGCAGCAAGTCTTGTGAGATATTTTGAAATTTTAAGAAATTTAAAAACAATAACTCTAATTCAAAAAAAAGAGAATAACTTTTTAAATAAAATCCACATTCCAGATCAACAAACTTCAAGTTTTGAATATTGGGAGAGTTTAAATGTTTTATGTCAAGACAAACAAATTATATTAGAGTGGGAAAAAAAAAAATCTTTAAACTGGTTAAAAAATGTCAACCACGAGCTTGAAATTAAATTTTGTGTTTGTAAAGCATATTTTGTTGAAGAAAACTATAAAATTGCATTAAAGTTGTCTGAACAAATAAGACCTCATATTCAACCTGATCATGAGTTATATCTTTATTGTTTTCAGTTAACAATGGAATGTCTCTCTGCATTAAAAGAATATGAGCAAATAGAAACAATATCTCAACCATTTCTTCAACAATTTCCAATACTAAACCAGGATATTAGATCACAGCTTATAATACTTGAAAAATGTGGCCACTCACAACTTCAACTTAACAAGCCAAAAGTTGCACTTTCAACTTATTTACAACATTTAAAAATTGATAAAAACTTATATTTAGAATGTCCAAGTGAAATGTCCGATATATATCGAGGTATGGGAGCATGTTATCACATTCTTCGTAAATATGAACAAGCAATATCACAATTCAACAAAGCACAAACTCAACTAAACAAACTAACAGTTAAAAAAACAGCGGTACAACTTGATATTTATAATGTTTTATACTTAAGCTACAAAGCATTGGGTAAACAAGATGAAGCTTTAAAGTATTATAAACTAGCTGATGAAATATACCAACAATTTAGTGAAACTGAAAAACAACAATTAGAATAAATAACTAACAACAGACTTACCCCACCACAACAAGGTCAAAAGGTTAAGTTAATTCTACCTGTAAGACCTGGTGCAAAATAATTCCAATATCTTGAGATCTTATAACGACGAGTTTTAATTGTCCCAGCTTTCTAGAACGTTTAACAAACTCTTTATTGAAATTAAATAAAAAACAAACAGAAAAATTAACTCGACATTTTCGCGAAAATATTGCTTAGTCACATGTTATTACTCACCATAAATGACGTCATAATATTTTATTTCGAATTATCCTCGATGTGAGATGGTCGACTTTAAGCATAGATCTTAAATGTAATATAAGCTTTAAGTTAAATTAAAATATTGTTTAAAATTGAAACTGATATTTTTATTGTAATTTTTGTTACGTAAAACCTTAAAATTATATTTTTTTGGTTTAATAAAAAAAAAACAACCCAAGTTAAAAACAATTCCTAAAATAAAAGTTTTAAACAATCTTGCAAGTTGTTAAATAAATTCAAATATTCTGTTATCACATTTCTACTTAGTATTTTGTACTTGAAACATAAAAAATAAAAGCAGTAAACGAAATAGGACGGAAAAATGTAAAAAACAAGAAATAGAGGATTACTTAGCTTGGTTAAATATTGGAACTTACAAAAAATTAAAGTTTATTGCACTTGCACATAAACCAGTTTGGGTGAAGTTGTTAATTTTAATGAAATTCAACACACTGAAAAATATACATCATTAAAAATAAATACATTTTTAAATTATACCACTTATTATAATTAGAACTAAAGTGTTGTAAAAACCAAGTTCTTCTTTTAACAAATTGTCATGATTCAACAAATTTAAATAAGAACTAAAATTAAAAATTGGATAATCAAAGATAAAAACAAAATAATATTTACAAAAATGAAACCACCATTCCTTGATTTGTAGCAAATATATGAAAATATTTATTTGTGTAAATGCTACAGTAGATAGGGGACTTCTGATGGGGTCAGGTTTACCTATTCTTGGGGGTAACTGGGGCACTTGGGGTTCCCATGAAGGTTTAGTGGTCAGGGATAAAGACTGAGATGATTGTGGGGTCATTAATGAAACAGCAGGGGGTCTGGAGGGGACTTTGGGGGGTTGTTTGTTAGGGTTGTTCAACTGGGTTGATTAACGTCGGGGTTTCTGTTGTGCTTGGCCTGAAACAAAATATTTTCTTTGGTAACAAATATAAACTTTACTTAAAAACATTTCAATAAACTACTTCCACCTTGGTACAATCCAGTCGTAATCACTCGGAACTCTGTGTCTCAATTGTCCTGAGTTATTATCACTCTGTGGCTCCCCTGGTGGTCGTGGTGTCAGTGTGGCTCCCCCCTGTGGTCAGGAAACAACAAGAGAAGAATCGATGTTGTAGGCAAAGTCGTAAACGTCAATCGAGTAGTTTTTTTGCAAGGAAGCAAATGGTTTAAACATTTCCTGAATTTATTTTGGATTATTCAATATTATCTTTTTTATTTTTCACAATAAAACTAATATAACTCACCGGTTTACTTAATTCTTGATCCATTTGGAAAGCTGGGTTAACTCCACTTCTCAATGCTGGGTTGGTTGGGTGGGTCCTGGAGGGCATTCTTTGGTCTCTCACGGTAACAAGAACAAATATAACAAACAACATAACTTAACTTATACACCAACATACTTGCAGTGGTCGAACCCAGGTCAAAAATGTTGGACGTTGGTCGAGCTTTCTGGGGTTTTGGTTTTCTTCTGTTTGGGAGGTGAATTAATCGGGGGTTGAAATAATAAATTCTAAACATTTTAAATAATTTTCATTTTAAAGCTCTCTCTAAGTAGGACCAAGTAGTGTGTAAATATTTGTGTTTACCTTATTTCCAGGAACATCGTTTGTTGCTACTAGTTTGGGGTGAGGTGAATTCCAATTACTAAAATATAACATTGTTAGAAAAGTAACTTTATATTTACAACACTAAGCTACCTGTTAGAAGGACGTTCAGACAAGTGCGGTGTGTTGGGTTTGGGTGAAATTACTGGACTTTCACTCTAAACAAAAAGTTGAATATTTATTCTTAATTCAAAGCACAATTTACAACACTGACAAAACCTACCTTAAAACTGCCCCTTAGTGGATGACATCCACCAAATAAGGTTGAAAGTGACTCTGGGGTGGGGAGTGGGGCTTGTCCCTGGGGCATGTTAGGAAAAAATTGGACAACCAGGGGTGCCAAGGGTGTGTTGGATGTGCTTGGGAAGGAAGGAAAAGTGGAACCAAGATGGGCCTGGAACAATTAGGTTTCATAAACTTTTAATGCTATTTTTAAACACTTGTTCTTACATTATTAGTTCCAGTAATTGGTCTTCCAACTTCACCAAACAAATCTTCTTCCTCATCTTTGCTTTTTCATCTCAA
This sequence comes from Corella eumyota, assembly GCF_963082875.1. NCBI lineage: Eukaryota > Metazoa > Chordata > Ascidiacea > Phlebobranchia > Corellidae > Corella > Corella eumyota. The sequence goes on along the minus strand of NC_137494.1, from coordinate 14,806,206 downwards.
TTTTGGATCTAAAACAATAAAAAATTAGGTTGGTTTGTATTTTAAATATCATCTTTTATTAAACCTGAGGTTCAGGGTTTGAATCCCATGGCCACCATGTTGCATTATATGTGAATAAAACTATTAGTTTCATGGTTTAATTCTCAATGCTGCTTTGTTAAAACAATCTCAGCCTTAACAGTTGTTCCTCCTAATAAGTCCAAGAAGTAGCAGGTTAAAAGTCAACATCACCAAATCAATAAAGTTTTAAACTAACTTGAGACTGGGACAATGAAAGTAGAATTGGGTTCCCAATAAAAACCCACCCAGTTGTCTTCTCCATCTTTTAAGTTCTCACATCTGCACCATGGATTGGAATGTGAGAGTTGTTCCTGCATAATGTTCGCTTTAAAACAATTTTGTAATTCATTTTATGGCTTAATTAACAAAAACAATTAACATAATATGGTTTAAATATTGACCACTTATGTTTTAAGTAAATATAAATAAAATAATCATTTACAGTAACAATTTATGTGACAAAAATTATGATTTAAAAAATAACACAACCACATTTACTGAGTTTAATAAGAAGTAATTTATAAACACAGCTCTCCACAATAATGTTGCTTAAAGTTGTATTTAAAAAAGTAATAAACATCAGATCACCATGACTCAAGATTTACAAATAAGATGGCCACAAGGTTCGATCTTCACATCCTTGTCGTTCTCGGCACAGATCTTACAAAGTTGGAACGTTGATCTTGCAATAAAGCTCATATTAGTCCTGTGAGATGTAGATGTGTTCTTCCTCATTGTTGGTTTTCACATGGAGGGTTAAAAGATCAGGGTTCATAAGTCAACCTTCAAAAAGTAAAAACAAATTGAGCTAAAAACTAGTTGTTCAACATTTTGCAAAAATAAATTGCTTTATTTTGTCATTTAAATAACCCCAAAAATAAGAAAACAAAATCTAAAAATAAATAATATTTAAAGTTATTAGATTCAGGCAACAAATGTTTAGTATTTTAACGTTTTATGAGTTGATATTGTGAACAAAAAATTTATATTTGTCATTAAATGTTTACTTAGCAAACAACCTCGTGACCAAGTTATTTCACAATATCATTTTAACGATTATTATTTAAAGTTTAATACTGTGGCAGTAGGGCAATAATTTACATTTGAGTAAAATAATAAGAACTAAAAATGAAATTTAAAGAAAAGGAAAATAAACTTGCTGCTGAGTTAAAACAACTTTGTGTAGAAACACAAGATGGAAAGTGGAAGGAAAATAAACCACAAGAATCAGCAAAAATTCTCCACAAAATGGGGTTGCTTTATAAGGAGAAAAGTCCTGATAAATTGAGCTTGATAAGAAGTTGTGCACTTTTAAATTCAGCTATAGTGAGAAATCCTTCAAATGTTCAAACAATTAAGAAAGATCTGGATAATCTTTGTTCACATTTGCTTAAAATATCAAAAGCAGATCAATCTTTGGCAAATTTAACAAATATTTCTGCAAAAGTTGCTGAAAAAGTTAAAAAGCTAAGAGAAAATACTGAAAATAAATTGTCACAGTTAGAACATATTCCATTCGAAATATCAGAAGCAAAATTAAAACAACTAGAATGTGATAAAATACAAACAGTTTGTGCTATACAAGATGATATAGCCAGTCAATACACTTCTATCATGCAATTTATAGCTAAAAAGTGTGTTAAAATCATGGGAAAACCTCCATGTAAATTTGCCATAGCTGGAATGGGGTCTCTTGCACGAAAAGAAATAACTCCTTACTCTGATTTTGAGCACATTATTTTGCTGGATGACAACAAGAAAGTGGATAACAACACTCTGGAATATTTTAAATGGTTTTCTGTCATTTTTCATTTTATTATCATGAATTTAGGAGAAACCATCATTCCATGTGTTGCAATTCCATCTTTAAACGATTATTACAACAAATGTGGAATTGATTGGTTTTTTGATTGCTTTTCTGAACAAGGAATTTCTTTTGATGGAATGATGCCACATGCTTGCATTTTTCCACTAGGAAGACGAGAAGGTACCACAAACAAGCCATGGTCAACAGAACTAATTCAACCTGTCAGTGAAATGATCAAGTATCTTGACTCTGATGTTGATTTAAAGAATGGTTATCACTTAGCTGATGTGTTAAAACGAACATGTTTTGTTTATGGAGATGAAGAAATTTACAAGCAATATTGTGATCTGGTTAAACAAAAACTTGAATCAAAAGATTTTTTTAAAACCATATTAGATTTAGTTCAAGAGTTAAATAAAATACATTTCTGGCCATCTACTGATGCATTAGGCATAAACAATAAAAAGTTTAACATGAAACAAATTCTGTACAGAACTATATCATTATTCTTGACAATTATTTGTGACTTTCACAAAGTTTTTACCACTGGATTTAAGGCAATAAATGAGTTAGAAAAACAAAAAATTATTGACTCAAGGACTTCCCATCATCTTAAGTATGCTCTGTCTGTTGCTTGTGAAGTTAGACTAAAACTTTACACAAATAAACAAGGTCAAAATGATTATATTAATAAAGGAAAAACTTTTCGAGGTTTAGAATACAATCCTGCTCAAGAATTAATTCAAGCTGTTGGACCGGCTAGTCTTGTGAGATATTTTGAAATTTTAATGAATTTAAAAAATCTTCAAACAGAACAAGAAGAAAACAAGTTTTTAAATAAAGTCCACATTTTAGATCAACAAACTTCAAGTTTACAATATTGGGCGAGTTTACGCATTTTACGTCAAAATAAACAAATTATATCAGAATGGAAGAAAAGAAAATCTTTAAACTGGTTAAAAAATGACAACTACGGGCTTGAAATTAAATTTTATGTTTGTAATGCTTATTTTGCTGAAGAAAACTTTAAAGTTGCATTAAATTTGCTTGAACAAATAAGATCTCATGTTCAACCTGGTCATTTCCTATATCTTAGCTGGTTACAATTAACAATGGAATGTCTCTTTACATTAAAAGAATATAAGCAAATAGAAACATTATCTAAACCAGTTCTTCAACACTTTCCAATACCAAACCAGGATATTGAATTACAACTTTTAATACTTAAAAATTGTGCCCAACCACAACTTGAACTTAACAAACCAAAAGTTGCACTTTTAACTTATTTACAACATTCAAATATTAATGAAAACTTAGAATGTCCAAGTGAAATGTCAAGTATATATCAAGGTATGGGAGGATGTTATTACAATCTTGGTAAATATAAACAAGCAAAATCACAACTCAAAAAAGCACAAACTCAACTAAAGAAACTAACAGTTAAGTCAACTTTAGCAGAACATAATATTTATGATGGTTTACACAAATGCTACAAAGCATTGGGTAAACAAGATAAAGCTTTAAAGTATGGCAAACTAGCTGATGAAATATACCAACAATGCAGTGAAACTGAAAAACGAGAATTAGAATGAAATAACTAACAACAGACTTACCCCACCACAACAAGGTTAAAAGGTTAAATTAATTCTACCTGTAAGACCTGGTGCAAAATAATTCCAATATCTTGAGATCTTATAACGATAAGTTTTAATTGTCCCAGCTTTCTAGAACATTTAACAAACTCTTTATTGAAATTAAATAAAAAACAAACAGAAAAATTAACTCAACATTTTTGCGAAAATATTGCTTAGTCACATGTTATTACTCACCATAAATGACGTCATAATATTTTATTTCGATTTATCCTCGATGTGAGATGGTCGACTTTAATCTTTTATTTTAAATGTAATATAAGCTTTAAGTTAAATTAAAATATTGTTTAAAATTGAAACTGATATTTTTATTGTAATTTTTGTTCTGTAAAACCTTAAAATTATATCTTTTTAATTTAATAAACAAAACCCAACCAAAGTTAAAAACAATTCCTAAAATAAAAGTTTTAAACAATCTTGCAAGTTTTTAACTAAATCAAAACATTCTGTTAAACATAACATTTTTACTGAGTATTTTCTACTTAAAAATATAAAAAATAAAAGCAGTAAACGAAATAGGACAAAAAAGTGAAAAACTAGAAATAGAAGATTACTTAGCTTGGTTAAATATTGGAATTTACAAGAAATTAAAGTTTATTGCACTTGCACATAAACCAGTTTGGGTGAAGTTGTTAATTTTAATGAAATTCAACACACTGAGAAATATACATCATTAAAATTAAATACATTTATAAATTATATCACAAGATAGGGTCACGTATGTTGTTCGGCTCTAGACAAAAAAACGATCCGTTTACAATAAGAGAGAATCCGTAATCTGTAGGTGATAATTCTCTCGCACCGTAATACAGACGAGAGAATTATGTTTTGTCTAGAACCGGACAACATACGTGATCAGCAAGTTTTAACAAAATTGTTGTAACCATAAATCAGAAGTTATAAACAAGTGTTTAAAACCCAGTAGTTTGCTTTTCGTTCTTCACCATTCCATCACCTTTACCGTTGGCAACAACACTGTTAACATCATTAGAAGTAGGATGTTCATCTTCATCTTTCAAATCTAATACAAGGTTGTCGCTTGTTTTAACAACTTTTGGAGCAACAGTTGGTTTTGGTTTGTCCCATAGCGAGAATAAAAGTTTAGTTAGTTGTGTAAAAGGCCATTCAACTAACAAGCATACAACAAGTGCAACTCCGAATGAGATCATAAGACAACCTAAAATATAATAAATATTGTTTTATTAAAGTTGTATAAAATAGGTTAATTTGAGTTAAATTTTTAAACACAATAAATCAGTAAATAAAGTGCAGAAGGCAGCATAGTGTAGTGGTAAGAACACTTGCTACACTACACATGGTGGTGGGTTCAATCCCCACTGATCTCATGCTGTAGCGCCCTTGAGTAAGGTGCTATAATTGGAACGAACTCTTGCTAAGCTAGCACTTATTCAGCAGCATAATTATCGGGCAATTATAATCTATAATATCCCAAACTGCCACAGGCAACTCGAGACTAGGTCGGAGTAACTGATGTTACTCTATAGTCGCGCATTCACCTTTCCCACATCGAGGATAAAAATATATACCAGTCCAACATATAAACTTTCAGAAAACACTTTTTATCAAACAATTTACCTAAGTACATGAAGATTAGGTTAACCATAAGAAAATGGAAAGGTTGATCTCTAACCCCCAAATACCAGTGCAATACAGCATAATGAACAAGGTAGGCACAAAAAGTTAGATTACTAAGTGGTGCAAATACCTTCCAGCTAAGAAAGGCATTGATTGGGCCTAAAATATAAAAAAACGGTGACTGTATATGTAATTATATACAAACTGTTAATTTAGCAATTATCGTTTGTGTTTAGGCCCTTTTTTTATATTTATTTAGTTATCCTTGATGCATGAAGGAGTAACATTTGTTACTCCGACCCAGTCTCAGGTTGCCATTGGCTGTTTTGGATATTATAAATTATAATTGACCGATAATTAAGCTGCTGATTAAGTGCTGGCTTAACAGGAGTTCGTACCGTTTTTAAGTGCCTTACTTAAAGGCGCTACAACATGAGAGCTGGTGGAAATCAAATTCAGAACCTCATGTATTAAATCCAACTCCTGTGACCATTATATTATGTCGCCGTTTACTCCTTGCAAATTAATCCGCACTCTGGCATGTATCCACACTTACCTCCATATCCGAAGGTACATGCACAAACCACCCAGGCCATGCATACAGCGTAAGTTGGACGGACCATCGTAATATAAAATCCGGCAAGTCGGTTATCCATACTTTCCAAGGTTTCCATGTATCCGTATAATCCGTATATCACCGCAAGACATGCTGCTGTTACTGCCACCCAGCCAGTTAATGCCAAAGCCTAATTTATAAGTAAAAAAATAAATTAAAATATAAAATATAATTAAGAAATAATATAATTACTATATTTATCTATTTGTTAAAAAATGTGATTCCAAAATTTATTTTATTTGCTCATTAATTACAACATTTTAATTATTTAAATCAAAAATTATATTGGCTTTATATTTTTCCTTGATGTACAAAGGTTTAATTTACAGACTAAACATAACATCTGTTACCCCGACCCAGTCTCGAGTTGTCTTTGCCAGTTTAGGATATTATAGATAATAATTTCTCAATAATTAAACTGCCGATTAATCATTGGTTCTGCAGAAGTTTATACCGTTTATAGCGACTTACTCAAGGGTGCTACAACATAGGTTTATCAAACAAAGATCAAAAACACGATACAATCCAACTTACCCAGTGCAATTTTAGTTTTCCTTTGGTAGTGAACAGAAGATAACCAGTTAGCATCCCGATACCGTATGTAACAAACCTACACCACGGAGTGTAGTAAGTATCCCAAGCTAAAACATCACCAACTGTTGTCTCGGTAGAATTCTCTTCAGAAGCGTAGAACAATCTAGCCCAACTAAATATACATTGAGTATATGAGTTTGTGTGCTAATAAGAATTTAAATTACAGTCAAAAGGTAAATAAGACGGTTTAAATAATTTATACATTTTCTTGGATCACTTGTACTTAACGGATCTTGGAAGATCTTAAGACCGTAAAGTCCGAGAAATAAATAACGAGGACCGCTAAATACAAAAGAGAATTAGCTAGAACTGTAGAGTACAAAAGAGAGAGAATTAGCTAGGCCAGTAGGTAAGGGATAAAATAAGGTAGGGCAGTAAAGTACAAGGGGAGAACCAGGCAGTCCCATAAAGAACGAAAAAGAATTACTGAGAACCGCAGAAAGTTTTTCTGAGAACCATAAACTGCAAGTGATCTATTTTCTTTTTAACATATAAAAAACGTAAAATTCTTACTAAGATTGCCGTTGTAAAAGATATAGAGTGGTGGGCTGGTGCTTACCCAAACCGCTCATTACTCCGATACAAGTGATGCTACCAGCTATAAAAAAGCTTAGGACAGCAACACCAACCTTCCAATTTCTGCAACAACACGACGACAATTTAAAACAAAAATCGACTTTATGCGGTACAAAAAGGTTATCGGTGAAATTTTAATCTATTTGGTACTACGTTGAAATGTCTTCAAAAATGTTTAAAGATAATAAAGCTTTAGGTTTTTACATTTTAAATATATAGGACATGTTAACTTGTACGATAATACCGATATTTAAGAGTTGAGTTAAATATTTTAAAGTATGGACCAAATCAGTCACATTTTAAAGAATTTGTTAAATAAAAACCCACATATGTTAATATAATCTACCTTTTAAAGTAATGTTAAATAGTATTAACTTATCATAAATAAGTGTTATAAAATTACTTATATAGCAGCCAGATAAAGAATGGAGTTGTCAGATAAAGTTGCATGTCCGCAGCCAAGTACCAGCACCAGCCAACACACTGCAAAAGAAACGGAAGTGTTTGCATAAAACAAAAGGAATTAGAACTTTAGAAAGTATTTCATTTCTATAGCCAAGGTCTTTAATTACAACTGCAGCTGCTATATGTTAGGTTCAAATATTAACCATATTTTTTTTTAAATGTCCTAAATTTTATTTATATCTTTAACTTTAACTGGCAGCGATGTATGGTAATCAAAACACCCGGCTTCACCACATGAGGTCATGGGTTCAATCCCTACTGCTCTTATGTTGTAGTGCCCTTCAGTAAGGCCCTATAAACGCCAACTTCTGCTAAGCCAAAACATAATCGGCAGTTTAACTATCGTGCAATTATAATCTATAATATTTCAAGTTACTAAAACCGAGAAAAGTTTTTTTACCCCATTTCCAATTGGATAAATGTTGCTGATATAAGTAAGAGCTGCCCACCAAGTCTCCCGACAACTTCCCTCTGTCATTTCTGTAGTGTTCTCCCAATAAGGTCCAGAACCCATGTACTTAAAAAACCCAACGATTGCCAGAATAACGTAAGCATAAGCTGGTGTTAATCTAAAATAAAAATAAATATACATTAAGACTAATGTGCAAATTTTGAAGTAATTGTATTCCTTTTGATCATATGATCTACTTAAATTAGACAACTACAGCAAATTTACAGCAAAATCTACTTAAATTACACAACTACAGCAGAAAGAAAAAAATTTTGACAACTACAGCAAATTTACAGCAAAATCTACTTAAATTACACAACTACAGCAGAAAGAAAAAAATTTTGACAACTACAGCAAATTTACAGCAAAATCTACTTAAATTAGACATCTACAGCAGAAGAAAAAAATTAGACAACTACAGCAAATTTACAGCAAAATCTACTTAAATTAGACAACTACAGCAAAAAAAAATTTGATAACTACAGCAAATTTACTTAAATTAGACAACTATAGCAAAAAAAATTAGACAACTACAGCAAATTTACAGCAAAATCTACTTAAATTACACAACTACAGCAAAAAAAATTAGACAACTACAGCAAATTTACAGCAAAATCTACTTAAAATAGACAACTACAGCAAAAAAAAGACAACTACAGCAAATTTTAAACTAAAAATTAATTTAATATTTTACAATTGCATCAAGCAATTTCTTTATGCGTTCGGTAAACCGTGTCTAGTAAGTAAATAAAGATTTACCGCTATCTATACCTCATATAACGATGCAAATACAGCTTTGGAACGTTTATGTATCCTTTGTTTCTTGTTATTTGTTTCATACCAAGATATGTCACAAGTAATCCACCAAGAAAGAAGAAGGTATCAACAGCAATCGCTCCAGTGATGGTGGGAATAAAAAATCCCAAGTTTTCGTTAATATATCGGTTAAAATAAACGCCGTTATCTAAAGAAATAAATAAGTGTTAGTGAAAAACAAACGCATATTTCACAGTTTACTTTTATTTTTTTAAATCAAACGTTTTTAATAAAGTTATACTTTTAAATCTAAATAAAATTAAAAAAAGTGCTTTTTAAAATGTTAAAACAATTTTTTCAAACTTTACTTTTTTTATTAAACGTTTTCAGGAGAGTTATTATTTTTAAATCTAAATAAAATGAAAAGAAATGCATTTTAAATTGCTTGATATTACATATGTATATACTTACTTAAAGCAGACAGACTTGTCCAATAACAATGATATAAAATAATCCAAGTTGTGCTAAGAAAGCGCATTCCATCCAGGACTTGCAAACTTCCCTTTTTTCTTTCGATTTTGAGGACGTTAATGTTAGTTCGAACAGAGAAACACATCAACATTTTCACTGGAACAAAAATATTAAGTTTTGTCGTTTCTTTTATAAGAATCCTTTAATTAGTACCGGCAGCGTGGTGTAGTGGTAAGAACATTTGCTACACCACAAATGAGGTTGTGAGTTCAATCCCCACTGCTCTCATGCTGTAGCGCCCTTGAGTAAGGTCCTATAAACGGTATCAACTCCTGCTGAGCCAGCACTTAATCAGCAGCATAATTATGAGCAATTATAATCTATAATATCCCAAACTGCCACAGGTAACTCGAGACTGGGTCGGAGTAACTGATGTTACTCTATGTTTAAGTCGCGCATTTGATATCCCACATCAAATATACACAAAAAAAAATTCCCCGTCTAATTTATAAGATTTACATTTATTCTTGACATTACGGTCTACATTTACAGATAAGTTATAAGAAATGATCAATATTCCAACCTAGTCTGAAGTTATCTTTAGAATTTAGATTTAAAGTAAGCAATTGCTTGCTTTACAGTCGGTTAATTGTTTTTTTAATTTGGCAGAAGCAAATGTTGGTTTTATACCATTTTTTAAGACATTAGGACAGTGGGAACCAAACTTGGGACCTAAGATTGACGCAACAAATACTTGTACCCCAACTTAGTATTCTCGACAATGAATTTACAGCATAATGAATATATTAATTAAGGTAACATTTTACCTGGGAATTTAGGATTCTTTTGTTGTATTAGCTTATTACGAACTAATACATCCCTAACAGTTGCTGGAACAATCAAAAGTAATAGAGCCAATGTTATACCGCTAAAAACAAATTAAAGCAAAAACTTAGTCTAATGTTAAGACTAGTATACTACAATATGTTATTAAAACATAGTACTTACTACAAATATAGTCAATTAAAATGGGTTGGAAATAGACAAAGTTTATACTGTTCTACCACTCAATAAATTTTAAACATCTTACATTGCAATACTAGCTGTCGTGTCCAACCCACTAAAAGAAGGATTTTTGCATTCAACATATATAAGAGGGGGCAGAGATGAAGAATAGTTTCTAAAGTAAGCAGCTGATATAATGTGTATAGCAGTGTTTGAACATTCAGATGGAAAGCATGTTCCCCAAGTGATCTCAGATGGAATTGCGGGAGGCCAAAACTAAATAAAACAAACAACAAAAAAAAAACTTTTAGGCATATTTTGTCCATTATGACATTTTTTTAAAGTTAAAGCAAATCATTCTAACATCCATTGGCGGTTGTTATCCAATGTTTGTATGGTAAATAAAAATTATCACTTTGTTTAAATAGGTCATAAAGGTTATATTTAACGGGCTTGGTTGCAATATCAAAAAACATTTCACAATAATGATCCACATAAAAAGGTCACAAATGTTAATTTTTAAGCCACGTTATTAAACTTTATTTAAAATTTATTTGGGTTAAAAGTTTAGCTTTGTCGTTATAGGTAAGTAAGGCATTTACAACCATTTTAGTCTTGCTACCACCAACCAGCACATAAGCATAAAATTACAACATATCAAACAGGCCAATCAAATTTGAAACCAAAGAATTTAAATATTGTTATGCATATAAGGGAAACTTCACGGTATAAACATAAACTAACATTTGTTTTACCAACCCAGTTTAAAGTTAACTTTTTTTCTATTTTTAAAAGTTGCCCAATAATTAATTAATTAATTGTTTTTTAACACAGCAGGAGCTTGTACCGCTTAAAGTGCTCCAAGGTCGCTTCAATGTACAAAGAGTGAGTCTCAAACCTAGGACCGTAAGTGGTAGAGTTTTATGTTTTAACTACAAGACGCAAATGAAGTTACCAAGTGACTAAAAAATATTTCTTTCAACATCACAAAAAAAAAATTTAATGTTAAAAATTTACCAGATATCTGTACATCAAGTGAGAGTTGCACCATTTTCCATTAATTTCGTCACTGCTGACGTCAACACACTCGTAGAAGTTGCCATGCCATCTTACGTTTCCTTCCAACATTCCACTTTCAGGTACACCCCATGCATCCAACACTAAGGAAAATAGAAATTAAATTCAAAACTGACTAGAATATAATAGTTTAAGCTCTGGGAACGCAAATTTAAAATTTAAGTGGAAACATATACGAATAATTACTTGTAATTTAAACAGTTACAAAATAATTGATGTTGTAAAGTAAAAAATGCATTAAGATGACATGAGACATTTATGTGCAATCTAAAAACACTTGACTTAATAATAAATGACATGGCATTAATAGTTGAAAAATGACCAATTTTTTATGTTTTTATGAATAATTTTAATGTAAAAGTAAGTACTCACGACGAAGCGCATAAAATTCGCCACGGTTAGCATCGAAAAGAACCTTTTTAAAATCTCGGATACAAAGTCTTAAGTCGGTTCCAATTTCAGTGGCATCGTCAAAGTGATCAGTTTCAATTTGGTTCAAAGTTCTAAAACAAAATACGTTTTTTGTGTATTTAAATATCTTACGTTGTATGAAATATAAGTTTATGAGCTATTAAAATCTTTTTTTAATCCAGACCAGCTTTACGATGTTTTAGTCGTCCGTTTTTTTATATTTATTATATCTAAATAGGAGAAGGTCGATTTTACAGCTAAAATAATATTTGCTGACTTGCCTATTGTAACCCTATTGGTATTTGATATAGTTAACTATGTTGTCCGCTACTTAAAATGCGTTAAATTAACAAAGCGCCTAAATTTTAAACGCTTATTTATTTATTGCACTCTCTACATTTTCCACAATAAACAACCTCGTGATTATGTTTGTTTACAAACATAATAGTTTTAATCTAAAAAACAATCACGTAAAGATATTCGCAACTATGTCGAATTACAATAAAACACAAAAGTTAAAAATCTGACGCTGTAGAAAACTAAATACAAATTACTTGCAATTTAAGAGAATTACTTTTTTAATCATTGTCATGTTAAATGAACCAAAATGTAGATAAAGAATTACAAATTTGTTCTAGACTTTTACAAAAAATATCAAATTTTAATATATGATTACATACGGCTTAAGGCAACCCTATCTCTTAACAGTTAAGTAATTTATATTATCTACTGAACAACTTAAATTTAACTTACTTGTTCATTACTTGAATGAAACCAAGAGCATTAGTTGAGCGAATTTCGTTGATTAAACCAGAAATTCCGTTTGCAATTTCTGGTTTGGTTGCTTTGAGATAATTGAAGCCTTCATCATTGTTACTTTGTACAATAATAATCAAGACTGAACTTATCAAAATACTTAGAAAAATATTTTTAACAAACATCATGTTTGGTACAATACAAAAACTATAACAAATATAACAATTAGTGTCTTAATCTTAATAATATAAAACCTTAATTTTTGAACTCTTTTAATTTTTGAACAATTTTTACGCTCAAATATTCAATCTTGCCAGCTTACGATTTACAAAAACTATTCTACATTGTGCAATACCTTGGTAAAGCTAATATCTATTTTATTGAAAATCTGCATCATAAAAGTTTACCCGTTGTTTCATATCGTATTTTGTTTACCCAACAATCAGGTGATTATGTGTCATAAGATCGACAATTGTGGTCCAATATAAATATTGACATACAACAAATTAGCAAATGTTCAAGCATTTTATGTCATTGCCATGTGGTTTTTGACGTGTACGATACCTAAACTGGGCAATTCAGTTCAAATAACGGAAGTAATACAAACTAAAGTTATTGAATTTCTACTTAATTATATTTTAATTATATTGCTATGAGAATCACCAATTGCTTTATAAATTAATTTAAAGTAACATCAATTTAACCTAAGTTTTTATATTTAAAGCAATGCAATGCAACGAGACATGCTATTAAGCGTGCTTTAAGTTAGTTCTCTCTCTTAAATTATTGTTTTTAGGCATTTTTTAAAATACTTCCCTGCTTGATTACAAATATTTGTTTAAAATTATTTATTTTTTAATTCGACTTAATATTTCTAAACTAATAACAAATTTTAGGGCTTTTTCTTGTTTATAAAATCATTAGAAATCAAATTAAAGATAATTTTATTTAATATATTTAATTAAAAACACACCAATACATATGGAATCAAAATAACTATAACTTGAATAAATAAGAAGTACATTAAATACAGATGCAATATGGATATAATTTTTTTGTTTTAGTTGAAAATTTAATTAACACAAGTTCAAGAAATTTATTTAACAATCCATCTTGTTGCATTTTCTTTGTTAACCATAACTACCCGGTTTGATCCCGCGTCAATGCCCAAAAAGCCAGTGTCTCCAACACTTTGAATTATCTGTGAACCATTTTCACTTAACAGCAAGTTAAAATCAAGATCTGATCCGTTCTTTCCATCATATTGAAGCAGTTGAACTGTGCCACTTTTCACACCAAGATAAAGCGAGGGCGTTACGAATGGTTTTACCACAAAGCGACGATTATCAAAGCTGGAGGACTCCATTACCCAGTAAGTGGAAGACTGGCGAACAGTCAAAGCTGAACCTTCAGTAGGAGGCTGGTCGGTCGGTGCACAATTCTGAGCGTTCGCCGCATTTGTGATCTCAACAGTCGACATTTCGTTTTTAAAGTTAATATTGTTTCAAAAACTAATTTTTTAAGCTGGATTCAAGATTTAATATATGTATAAATAATGTTTATCGTATATGCTAGGTTTACAGTTAACTGTATACATAATTCTGAGCAGTTTTTAAATTTAAGTTTAAAATTGTACTAAAACCTTTTTATTATTTTTTGAACTGTAATCTAGACAGAATACAAAACGCCTACACCTATAGAACCTTAAACCGACACAACCTTAAACAGTTAGTAACAAAATGATACGAAGTAGGATGAAGCAGAAGGTAGGATATGACGACAAAGCAAGCATTTGAGTTTATTTTAACTATAGTAATACCTTACTTTATAACTTACTTTAAACATATATTGTACATACTGATTCTTTACTAAAAGTACTTCTATCTTGTTGGGGGTAACTTGGTATTTCAGTTTTAAAGTTAAAAAGTAATTTTATAAAACAAAGGTACTACATCTAAAAAAAAATCTAATTTTTTTTGTTTTAACACAAAACTGGAGCTTTGATCAAAGTTTGACAAATTGACTCCCATCTTTTCATGATTTAGGTTTGTTTGAGCGTATTTCACCAAAGTCAAAACATCTAAGTAAAGACATTTTTAGACTTTTAACATATATTAAAATCATTTTGACATTACGTATCGTTGTTTAAAAAGTCCTATAAATGTGGATGTTTTCTTGCATATACTACTCTATGTTTACATAGTACTGAATACTGATTTTTAAACATTTCATCACTAGTTAAAAAGGGTATCAACAACAACGGATGTCAACGGAAGTTAAGGTCCTGTAGATTTTGTGAATATCCTAGCAAGTGGATATCCCCAAACGAGGATATCCAAGAAAATGGATATGTGTGGTAATGGAAATCCTTTTTACCGTTTCCTTGTGTTGTACCTTATTCAACTCACCTTTTTGCTATATATTGAGCAGCAAATAATGATAGATTATGCAGTTTTTAAAGAGCATCACAAAGAATAGAACAATAAAAGGTTCTAACCAAAGAATCTCAAGTATTACTACAAGATAATAAATGTTATAACGAAGATATCGATAATAAAACGTATACAAGCTAAGTTTATATGCCAAAAAAAACTTCACAATTTAGTTTGTTTATTTGTTTGCCATGATATTGAATTTTTAATTAATAAAATACTTAGGCTGTATTGTTTAATTCGCACTGTCAGTACGTTATATCATATTTAAATAATTTGTAGACCTGAGGTTCTGAGTTTAATCCCCACTTTTGGTAAGTTTTAGTATTCTAGGTTGAACAAAGACCCGGGGTTTTAAGCCTAATTCCTGCTGCTGGTAGGTTGTAACATCTACCGATAAGGTAAACTGTTTTGTAATGTTTAAATTAAATTTTATACAACATTTATTTTGCAGAAAATCTTTATCAATTTCTAAAACTTTAAGTTTGTTTTTAAACACCCAATCAGCATCATGACCAGCGTCGTTCAAATCCTTAACAAAACCGTCAACAAGAATTGTGTACCTGTCACCGAGACTAAGGGCTCTAAGTTGAAAGCCAGTCTTGAGTTATTCAACTGGACCAGAGAGTCCATGCCGAACAGCAAATTTCGCTTCTCCTTTAATGCTGGTGGTGTTTCTTACTATATAGGTGTAACTGCATCTCAAAATGTAGAAATGATGGTCATGGATGGCAAAAGCAGCGAACTAGTGTTGTTCAACTGGTTTCCAGGCACTGGTTACCTACAAAACCAGGCTACAACATCTTTCTTGGCAGCTGACACATCGGGAAATATAGTTGCAGGCAGTCAAGCCAACGCCCAAAGTTGGGTCGTTCAATAATTATTAAACAGCAGTTTTGCTTTAGCAAAAACCAACATATTTAATCAAGAATAACTATTTAACATAATGTCGTTATTTTTGCTACCATGAAATAGTTTTGTTTACATTAAAATGGGTATTGTTATCACGTGATTAAGTGTTTCCAAAATTTAAAAAGTAATTTATATTTTTTGTTTTAGTAATATGGTTAAAGATCTTTGCTTTTAAGTTAATTTTACCCGTTTTTTGTCAATATTACGTCTTTGGCCTCTTTTTAATTTTTGGTTTAATTTGATTTTAAATTGGTGAACAAGATTTAATGGTAAAAAAATAATCTTTCAAAAATTTGTTGTTTAAAAATTTTCTCAAAAGTTCTTTCATATATTTTAAAATTTCTAAACGTCATATCCTTTCTGACTGTATCGTACTACTTTACTGATAATAAACGGTTTAATCATATTAGTTTGTGTTAAATTAGTTACTAAGCAATAGTTTCTGCAATGTGGTTTAAATATTCAAAATAAAATTCTAATTAATGCGAAAAGACATAAGTAAAAAAAAAAATTGAAATTAATAAAGTAATATATCATGGGGTTGAAAAAAGTAATTAAAAAAATTAATTATGGGTTTTTAAAAAATTTAATGTGAAACCTTGTTAGCTTTGGCTTTGAGAAGCTTTTTAAAATTCCTTAAATTTAAGGAAATAGTTTAATTAAAATTTTTTTATTAATTATCTTTTTAATTAAAAATTTTAAAAATATTGGAAAGTGTCAATTGTTGTAATTAAAAATTTCATGACTTTAATTTTCACAAATCTTTTTGCAAACACAAATCACCTCAAAAAATAGTTTTAATTGCAATTTAAACATCAAGCTACTTGGTTAAAGTAAAACCAAGATTTGATCTTAACCGTTTTATTGTTAAACCAATTTTGCAGTCTCAACTTTAAACAGGAGGTAAAAATGGCACCGTTTAAATGGTCACATCAAATGGGTAACAAAGAATCAACATATTGAGTTCTATGTAATAGAGATAGAAGAAGGTGTACAGCTACATTAAAAGTTCTATGTAATAAAGATAGAAGAAGGTAAACAGCTACATTAAAAGTTCTATGTAATAGAGATACAAGAAGGTTAACAGCTGCATTTAACAAAGAAAATGTGACCCAATGTTTCATTAGATAAGCTGACGCATTTTCTAATTTGTAAACAAGTTATTTTAATTTTATGCATTTATTTGTTCTCGTTGTAGAAAGGCTGACTTTACGGCCTAAACATGGAGTAATATCAGTTACCCTGATCCAGTTAGAGCTCTAAAGGGTTATGTTTACTTTTAAACTATCTTTAATAAATACAAATTTTTAAAAGCACAAAATTGTAAAACTAAATTTTCCGTCTTAAAGCTTGCGTTACATTAAACGGATATTAACGTCAAAGGATGTAAAGATCCGGTAAATTTCGTATCCGGGAAAACAAATATTGTGGATATCCAAGCAAGTGGATTTCCACAAGATGGATATCCTTGTTTATAATTCTAAAGGTTAAAGATAAGGTAATAAATAATATCTCTAATTGATAAAAGTTGAACTAAGACTTGGTTGGTTTAACAAATGTTGTATATTTAGACTGAAAATTTGTTCTCCTTATACATCTTTTTAGTTAGAATACGACCTTAAATCCAATGGTTTATTCTGTTAAGTGTGAAGTATTAAACTGTTATCAAAAAGATAAAATTATATAAAAAAGTACCTAATATTAAAAAAAGGTTTTGAATAAAATTGTTTTTTATCATCTACTAATTATATAAATAATTTTTGAAATTCAAAATATGAGAAATTCAAAATATGATCACTTAAGAAATCTCCAAGCCTTTAACAGTGCAAATTGGTTGTAATATCGAAACTCAAATAGGACCAGTGTTTTACTGGACCAAAGAGACAACCAATTTCGTCTTGAAATACATTCTTGTGGTGCAATCTATTATATGGATGTTACTGCATCAGAGATAGTCCAACTGATGCCAACAAGTACCGTTAATGAAGCACCAATGTTGTTACAATAGGCCAA
Organism: Corella eumyota; assembly: GCF_963082875.1. Taxonomy (NCBI): domain Eukaryota; kingdom Metazoa; phylum Chordata; class Ascidiacea; order Phlebobranchia; family Corellidae; genus Corella; species Corella eumyota. The sequence goes on along the minus strand of NC_137494.1, from coordinate 14,788,556 downwards.
TGGTAGTTTGCTACAAAATAGTGCAAATCAAAAGTTTTTTCTCTTGCTGTTAATGGTGATGATGATGTAATTGTAACTAAGCCATCTAATGCTTAGCCTTGGCTTATTTCTAACTAACTTTTTTTGTATATATCTTTTATCCTCGATGTGGGAAAGTCGAATGCGCGACTTAAACATAGAGTAACATCAGTTACTTTCACCCAGTCTTGTGTTGCCTGTGGCAGTTTGGAATATTATAGAATATAATTGCCCAATAATTATACTGCTGATTAAATGTTGGCTCAGCAGGAGTTCATGCCGTTAAAGCGCCTTACTCAAGGGCGCTACAGCTTGAGATCAGTGGGGATTAAACCCACGACCTCATGTGTGGTGTAGCAAGTGTTCTTACCACTACACCACGCTTCCGGTTCAAAAGCTTCATTTTTCTCTAAGAGTAAAATTTATTTATCTCAGAGTTTAAATTATTTTTTTTTGTTAGTATTTTGTGATTTGAAACAATATTGTTAAATTATCCATCAGTAAAAATTGCAAAAATTTAACATCAGTTATTTAGTCTTGTGAAAGACTGTTTTAATTTTTTATTACATAAAATATTCTATATTTTTGTAACTTTCTACAATTTATTTTATTTCCCTTAATTAAGCAAATAAAGTGTTTATGATATAAAATAAACTATTTTTTCTTGATGTAAATAAAATATATTAAACATTGAGGATAAATAAATGTATCGATTTCATTTTGACTAGCATACTTCTACGCTATACAGTTAAAAGAGAATAGGCTTACAGTTTACACACTAAATTATTCAGTTCTAAAAAGAACGCAAAACCCAAGTCAGTCTACTTTGAAAAATGTAGGCGTATATAATGTAAAAAGAATTATTTATATGTCAAAATGTGAGTTAGTATATCTTAAAAACAAGCGGACAATTAAGTTAGTTTACTATATAAAAGGCTGGCGTACTATACCCGACTTAAATACGTTAATCATTTCCTGTGCAATTTAAATATCGGGTGGCAGATACGAAACAAAATCGTTTGTGAATTCAATGCGTGGAATTAAAGAAGGGCTTATAATATAAGAAAAGATTTAAATTTTAGTTCTATATAGAACCATACGGCCGTTAACATAATATAAATACTACATTGATAATATAACCATATGGAATTTATAAGTTAGGCTGCTGTTAGTTACTTTTAAGATTTTGTTGTCATGTGTTCAAGCGTGTAAAACATTCAAAGTCGTCCAAGCGATTCGAAATATTTTAACATATACAATCTAATTGTATAGCCGTAGGGCTGTGCAATACTAACATACTAGATCGACTAAATTTAAAGGGTAAAATCAAAATAAAAACATATTTAGTGTAAAGTTTTTTTGGTAAACATCAGATAACTGTTGTTGGTTTTTAGATTTAAAATGGAGTTATTGTCGAAATATCGAAATCAGATTTTTTTATGTTGTTTTTTAATGTTCTCCATATGTGGATATACGATGTATAAGATGGAAATTTATACAGATTCGCGCATTTTTACATATGCAAAAGACCCATCACTTTGGTATAAGGAAATACCACCAACAACAACAACAACTACTGCCACAACTACAACAACCAAGCCCGTCACAACTCCATCAAAAACAACAACAACTTCCACAACTTTAACGTTAAAATTAAGTAGCTTAGCTCAAACTACAATAAGTACTTCAACAGTCAGCACAGCACAGGATATAACCACGCAGCAAAAAAACAATGAAACTGTTTCGAAATACTTTCATTTAAAACCCAATGAAATTATACAGCTTAACCAAGCCTTGGAAAACGCGACTGAAAGGGTTTGAGCTTTTATTATTCTAAAGTTAACCAAGCATAATATAATATATTTAAATCACTTATATTTAAATTACTTCTAGGAACTAAATTAAATGGTTTTACTTAGTATTTGTATAGCCCCTATAAATTTTTACAAGAGAAAAACGAGAAGTTATTTTTTGCCATTAATTTTGGCTTAGCACAATTGAGAAACAAACTTATTAAACTATATTGAGACAATTTTAATTTAAACAAATATTTTTTTTAAATAAATAACTTCAAAGTATAGCAAATATTTATCTATTTTCACCGTCAAGTTCAAAAATGATAATATTTCCACTTGACGCCTACGTTAAGAAAGTTTATTATCAATTTTGTCCACTTGGGTTAATATTTAATTTTGTTTTATTTAGATGCTTGTCGTTATTTGGGAGGCGATGTTCGGCGTAAGGGATGTGATATCCATTAATGAAAGTGAATGCGGTGCTTGTGATTTTACGTACGATAAGTCAAAGGTAATTTGATCGGTACTGATAAGTGTTTTACTCATAATTAAAGCGCCACTAAATACATTCTTAACTAATTTACCGGTAAAGTTTCCACTTGGAAAAACTACTTTTATAAGGGAAACTGTATTAGTCTGCCGTTTTTAAACTAAGTATATCAACTTTACTTTCATAAGGTTTATATTGGGGACAAGTACCACAAACTCTTTTCTATTAAAACAGTTTTTCTTTTGTTAATAGTTTTAGTGAATAGATGACATAAATTTAACATTTGTTTTGTATTTTTTAGTCTACCGACCCTACCGCCAAAGCAATTGTATTTCATTTCAATGAACTCCGCTTAAACAACATGCCACCTAATAGGTAAGGTTACTAATATAAGTATAAATTTATTACATCATTTTAATACATAATTTGCAATAGAATGGTATTGAGAATAGCTATAAATCATATTTAATGGGAAAATATGGAGGTATTACACTATGCAGGACTATCTAATTTATCGTTTTTGCTTTAGTATAATTAACATGTAGCCGTTAAAACGTAGTTGTATCGCATATAACTGTAAAATATAATTGGTAATATATTTAACTGGTCTATATAGATTGAGTGGTTTATATACCCCAAGGAAGTTAAACTTCTGAGAATTGCTTGTAATAATATGTTATTGAAACGCACTGATGCACAAGACTAAGTTAGAGTTTTAGAAATTCATAAACCATAAAACTTGAACCGTTAATACAATAAACACAGACTTGAAATATAGAATGCTAGCTGATTTTATGTAATAATGGCTATATATATTAATGCGTTTGGCACTATTGTTAGTTCCTATTAAATGATAGAAGAAATATATATATATATATAAGGTGACCATGCCATAAAATACTTAAAATCTTTATGTAAACATTAATACTTTTGGCATGTTTTAAATCATTTAATTGATTTTGTTATTTTTTCCCGTCGTATTGTTGTAATATTAATTCTATATCATATTAATTATTTACTTTTATCAATGCGCGCAAAACCAAAAAAAAAATAATAAAAAAAATAAGTGCAATATTAAGAAAAAACAATTCTGTAATTTAAATTATTAATGAAATGTCTTAATAAAAAATACTATACTATGCTATAAACACTACATATTCTATTATACAACCTAGGAAAAAGATGTTAAATCTTGATTTTAGAATATAGAAATATCACAAATCTAGTTGAAAACTAATTTTCAACATTTTACACAAACTGATCATTTAAAAAAAAATTAAAAAAAATACCCTTTATTTTAAATATTAAAAAACTACAAAACTATTTAAGGACTAATTTTCATCCCTTTACAAAAGCTGGCCAAGTTAAAAATAAAATTTGGCGAAAAATTTTCGAAAAAAAATTTTTAATAATTTTTTGTTGTCATTCAGGCGACCTGATCAGTTTTATGTTTGGTGGACAAGGGAAGGAACTCGAGCTCTTCGGGTGCTTAGAGGAATGAGTTTACGTGAATACGACGGCTTGTTCAACCTTACTATGACCTACAGGTAATATATGACGTTTTTGTTTATGTTTTTCGTAAACAAAGGTGGACTGTTTGGTTACAAATGTCGTATTGTATTTTAAACGTTGTACTGCAACAGTTTATTTATTTTCAAGTTGTTTGGCTTGTGTCAAAAATCACCCTAAAAGTTGTAGATTAATTACTGATATAAGCCATTCACCTACAAACCGCTCTTTTCTATTAACCATTTTCCCGAACCTACAGGGTGTTGTAGTGGTAACACTTACTACATCACATGAGGTCGTGGGTTTAATTCCCACTGCTCTCAAGATGTAGCGCCCTTGAGTAAGGCGCTATAAACAGTTTAAACTTATGCTTAATCAGCAGCTTAATTGCAGGGCAATTATAATTTATATAATAACTGCCACAGGCAACTCAAGACTGAGTTGGGTTAACTAACGTTAATCTATGATAAGGTCTTTAGGTCGACCTTTACACATCGAGGATAAATATATATAAAAAAACTCAAAAAATGCTCTTCAAAATTAGTACATTTTTTATACACATGTAACTTTTGTAGTAAAGCCTAATAAGTGATCATGAAAATTACATTTAGAAAAAAACAAAAACCGTTTCCACAAACGACACTACAACATTGAGAATCAAACCTAATATATCTTGTTTAAAAACTCACAACCTTAAGTTTATTGTAAAATGAAAATATTTTATAAATTTTGATTTGTATTTAGACAAGACTCTAGCGTGTACGATCCTTACGACACAGTGCCAAATATTTACAAAAATATTCAAGCCAAGGGCTCTGGAAATATGAAAAAGGACCTAGACGAACTTATTAAAGGCAAAAATCAAACGGCCTTATGGATTGTATCGAACTGTGGCTCCACAAGAGGCGCAAAAGAGCGATTAAAATTAGTCACCCAACTAATATGGGCGGGGCTGAATATTGATTGCAGAGGGGGTTGTTTTCCAAGAAACAAACCAGCGCCGCGTAGCGAGCAAAATGAGATTGTTTCAAAATTTAAGTTTTATATCGCATATGAGAACAACTATCACTGCAAAGACTACATCACTGAAAAATTTTTGCTTAGTGGATTAACTTTTGGTGCTGTCCCCATCGTATGGGGGGGTAGAAGAGCTGATTATGAATTAATAGCCCCTCCTAATTCGTTCATTTTTGCGGAAGATTTTAAATCACCGAATGACTTAGTTAATTATTTAAAATATCTCGATAAAAACGAGACCGCTTATAGAGAATATTTTGAGTGGAGGTTAATGAAAATTGAACACTTGCCGAACTATTTAAGAGCCATGAGGTGGTGCGCATTATGTAAAACAATTCATGGTATTAATAACGACCAAGTTTTTAACCCAGATTATGACCCAGCAAAATCTGATGTTCCTTTATACGGATATGCCAAATCGCGGACGGTACCTTCAATCGCGGATTGGTTTTATGGATTAGAAGCCCCGGAATGTGCCAATTAATCAAAATCCCCCTTTTTTACTGTATTTTTTATATTTTAAACGCAGTATATGCAATATCTTTTATTTGCTTTATCAAAAATGTAATAGAGTAGAAGATTAAGTTTTATTCTGTTGTATTGTCGTTTAAACAACATAGTTACGAGCTTCAAATAATCAATATTGACTTAACCGACCAAAGATATATCCAAGTGTACGAATTAATCTTATGACAATTTAATAGCCCACGCTTTTCCAGATTTAGAATTGTCATGATTCGAAATCTGTTTGTCAAAGTTACCATAGCAACGCGCACCTATGTAGGTATAAGTTTCGGTTCAGCGATTTAGCTTTTGTTTGATCACAATCGGATAGTATCCATTGTTGGGACGAGGTATTTGTGAACGAATAATAATATATAGCGCGGTAGTCAGCCTTAGGGATAGATAGTATGGGTTTAATTCGTAGTCGAGTTACGTTACTTATTTACAGTTGTAAACATAAAATTAGGGGAAAGTTAAGTGGTATTTAACTTTAAACACATTTGCCAAAGTGTCTACTACTTATATATAAACAAATATAGGCGTTATAGATATGTAAATATTCAAGATTTATTCAGATATTACTGTATTTTATATAGAAAGAGGGGTATAATGATCAATACTTCAACATTTAGTTATACAAAATCAAGTTACTTTTTTAATATTATTTAAAAGGAATGTTATAACGAATGAAAGCAGGTTTATTGTCAATTATATTTGCTTACACCACTGGCAAATATTTTATGGTTTAAAAATGTTAATAATTAAACGAGAACCTGATATTGGTTTTATAGTAGAACAAAATTGAAATTAAAATAAATAAAATGTTGCACAAGCAACTTATTCTACCGTAAACTTGCGGTTTTTTATAGCTACTTAAATTACATTCCTGGATAAATGCCCCTGGTATAGAAGAAACTTTAAAATTAGTTTGTTTACAACTTTGCAAAAAAAAGTAAATAAATATTTTTACTTTTGTATATTTTCATTGCTCGCATAGCTTTTACACAATCACTGTAATACTATATTACTTTAAAAGAAAGTGTATGTAATACTATATTACTTTAACAGACATAAGCTTAAGTGATAAAAACGCTAGTAAATGCCTTTTTCTGTTTTCTAAAACACCATACTATTTTACTTTAGATGTATTAGCGTATAAATATATATGTTTTAAGGTAATATACACTGTTATTACACAAGTATATAATGTCAAGTACAAATCGTGTTACGTTTAATGACTCAGACACCTCAGACAACGAAAAAACCCGCGAAAAATTTAACCAATCGTCGTTACCAGGCGCTGCACAATATGAAAGTACACAAGACCCTAACACAGAGCTTTCTACAAGGACTTACAATCCTAATAGGCGGGATTCAGCAGACTCTAGCGTCCATTCAATACCTCGTGAATACAACAACCCAGCTTTTAAAACTGATTTACCTCCAGGGTTTAGTTTAACTGGAAGTCGTAACTTACCTATTCCGGACACGACCGGGTCAAGCCAGGAGGTGACCTCCGGGTCTGATACTAGGTCCCGTAAGCGAAGAAGGAAGAAACGTAAATCTGGGGTCTCGCCAGCTAAAACTGAGAAACAACAACATGTTAACGGTAAGTACATCTAAATAAAAGACCTAAATATAGATGAACACTTTTATGTATAAACTTAAGAGTAATATACTGGGATTAATTTTATATAGCCGTTAGCGTGGTCAGAACACTTGGCTTTACTACATGGGGTCATGTGTTCGATCCCTACTGCTCTCATGTTGTAGCGCCTTATAGTAAGACTCTGTAAACCGTTTCTACCGAGCCACTTAATCAGCAACCTAAATATTGGGCAATTATAATCTATAATATTCCAAATTATCACAGTTAACTCGAGACTGGGTCAGGGGAACTAAGGTTACTCTATGTTTAGGTCGTGAAGTCGACCTTTCTACATCAAGGACAAAAAAAGAAAGATATATACAAAAAAAGATATATACAAAAAAAGATATATACAAAAAAAGATAAAAAAACAGTCATTGTAATGAAATTTAAACTTATTTATCTTGAAATTTATATTTTAAATTTTATATTATTTAACCACACTTTCCATATTGTTTACTGTATCGCTATAATTTAAAGGGTTGGGTGTGTGTAGCTCAAAACATAAACAAAAGTAGTTTTAAGAATTTACTGACACGTAAAAGTTATTTATATAATGTCTACTTTAAATTACCCGGCACTTAAGTGCGCTCACTATTATGCGCAAGAGGTTAAGTAGTTGTAAAGAAAGTTAGACTTTATTTTAAGTAATGTTAAAGTAAGTTAGAACATTGTTTTATGTGGTAAGTTTATTTTATGAATATAGACATTTGGGGAACTTTAAAATTAGATTTTTTTATTTTAAAATGTTGTTAGTAATTTAGTTATAAATTAAATAAGTATGCTAAAATTGATTTTATTTTTAAATTTGGTAAACTTCGTTTTTACAGTCAGTTAGTATAGATCATTAAGAATGTCAATAATTTAATTGTATAGGTATGAAAAAATTTTAAATAAATAATTTATAAACCCGCAGGGGCTTATTTTTTATCGTTTTGCGGGTATCTAAATAAACAAACTACGTATAGAGCTCGTTTAAAATTTACTGTGATTATACTAACTTTCAATAACTAGATATAAAATTTCATCTTTTTGGGGGTTTTGTTTTGTGAATTTTTTTACTTACCAGATATGGCAACTTAAACAGTTTGATAAACATTAAAAAACTGGAATTACAAAAATTTGTTTTATGATTTAAAACATGTTATAGTTCTTGAATTTATTTTATTGGTTTAAAATTTGCAACAGTTGTTTAATTTTAAAGTTATAGCATAAAATATGACCAGTAATGTATTAATATAAGAGCACTATCTTATAATTGGTAATAATTAACTCAAAGTAATCACGACTAGTAGTGCAGTCTTTTAAACGACTTTTAACACAACAGAGACATATCACGATATAGCTCAAATTTCTCAAAACTTTACTGGATTATTTATTAAAAGTTTTGCAGCATATGAGGTTATGGCATATAACAACAAGACAGCAGATTAATTATAAGCATGTAGTATGCAAGCATTAGTAAAATATAATTTTGTGTTGTATATACTACTATAGTATGTGATGGCTTAAATTCATTAATTAGAAATATTAATTGGCATAAAATTTACGGAAACGATGATTAATTATTTTTCCGACGACAATTAATTTATCAACAACATATAAATGTTTTGTTAAATAAATAAATTAAATTTTGGGTTGGTATAATGTTAAAAGGCGCGGCTATATAATATACCAGTGTGAAATTTGTAATATTTATCATATATTAAAACTTAAACTATAAACTTAATAAGGGCAAAGAAGAAATAGAATATTTATAGAAATTAGATTATAAAAACAGAGCTAATAGGTAACCTAAAATATTAGACGTATAAAGGTATTAGATTAAAGTCGAATTACCCTTGAATTTTTACAGTTTAACATTACAAAATACGGAAATAACAATTTAACCTTTTTATAGAAAAGTCAGTTATTCAAAATGAGTCGTCTGTGAAGACTTAACATTACGGTTATAATGTTGTAAAAAAGCGATTCGTTTATTCTCAACTTTTAGTTAAAAAGTTTGACATTTAACAATAACGGTTAGTGAAGCTAAGCAAGTTAGTTTGACATTTAACAAAAAACTGGTTTTAGCATTACTTTTGATACGTGTAGTGGCTCAAATGGCCGCGTATTTTGAGTAAATTAGTTGTCAGCGTATTAAGCATTTGCATAATTGACTTAGTTATTGCGATATGCACTTTAAGAGATTACATTAATTTTAAACCATTTTTGTCAACAAACTTTTGAGTTTATTTGTGATTTAACAACTTAGGATAAAGTGGGAAAACAAAGAGATTAAATTTACGCTGTTCTAACAAACATTAACGCACCCTTTATTATAAATTAAAGATAAATATTGGTTCGCGCCATTGGTAAATAAGGGTATTGAGATATTAAAAACTCTTTCTTAAATTAGGGGCAATTTTGCGCAATTCTACAAAGAGTTTAAGTCTATTTCAGTTATTAAAGAGTTACCAAAGCAAATGCATTTTAATACGATCCCTATACCACCGAGATAGGTCAATTTTGGTCGCATTTTAAAATGTGTTTTAGTAGTAATATAACGTTGTAACTTGCAGGGTTATATTGCATAGAACTTGTAAAAGGGAGTTGTGTTTTACAGCAAGCTGTGGTTTGGTTTGTAAATATTAAACCTAACATGCTCGTTACGTTAGTGCTTAGTATTTTATAGCCCAGTGGATCACATGATTTAGCACGTTCATAATTTAAGCAAAACTCTCATTTTAAGTAGTAGTATTTGTTTTTAGAAACTGCTAAGTTAAACAGATAGTTAATTGTTATATTTTATAATAAAATTAAATATTTTTTAGGTAAAGTAGGGGAACTAGATATACAAGAGGGTGAATACTTACACCACGCTTTTAGCAGCCCCGAATATAAGAAGCCAGCACCGCGACATCTTCCTCCAATCACAACTCACACTGCTGCCTTCGCGATAACAGGAGCTGCCCTGATTGGTCCACTTTCACCGGGTGTTAATAACTCCTTGAACAGACCGAAGACTCCTCCACCTGATTATATAATGAACGAAAATAATGAACAAGTATGTAATATTTAAATTAGTTTAATTTTTAACATACTTCATAAATGGATTTACTATTTTTTATATTTATTTATACTTGATGAGGGAGGGTCAATTTAACAGTCTAAACATAAGTAACATAAGTTACCCCGACCCAGTCTCAAGTTGACTTTGGCAGTTTGGGATATTATTGATTATAATTGCCTGATAATTAAGCTGCTAATTAAGTATTGACTCTGCAGAAGTTCATATCATTTACAGTGCCTTAAACAAGGGCAATGCAGTATGAAAGCTTTGGGGATTAAACCAGGACCTCATGTAGTGAAGCTAAGTGTTCTGACCACCATACCACGCTGCCGGTCTTTAATGTAGGAATGCCAACTGCACTGCCTTAATATAGAGTAACATTTGTTACCCTGATTATGTCTCAAATGCCTTGACGAGCATTTTTATAAATTGTTATTATTTTTATACAGACGTATTCCAATAAAGCTTATGATAGCGATTTTGAGTCTGGGAAACTAAAAAAAGATCAGAAAAATGAAAATAAGGTAAAAAATTCATTTTTTAAAATTATAAAACCAATAAAGGTTATATAAAAAGTTAAAAAACAAAGTGAATGGGCCTTGGTAAATTGTTTAAAAAAATGTTAAATTTAAGCTAATGTTAAATACACGAATAATACGTTTTAAACGTCAATAGTTGTTTTAAAATTACTATCTTAATCTATTCTTTACAGAACAATCAAGAAACTGGATTCGTTTCCAACAGTTCGGGGAAAAATAAATTTCGACAACACAACGGAGAGGAGGTAAGGAAATGTTTGTTTTAATAAGGTTTAAGGTTCGATTCCCACTGCTTCCATGTCGTAGTTTTCTTAGCCTAAACACCATAAACGATACTAACTGTTAATTTAATACCCAAATAAAAACTTATTATTATAACAAAGTAATAAAAGTAATGACCTTATACTAAGGTTGTAAATGCTATTCCACATTCAGTTTAAGCAAATAAAACGAACACTATTATGTACAATATATGTTTAACTTTAACGTACAAGTTTAACATTATAAAAATCAGTTGTTTTTGCAGAATATACAAACTAGAGGTGCTTATATTTTATTATTATTTTATGACATGATATAAAACACAATTTAATATACTTTTAGTACATCGTAAAATAAGGTGAAAACTAACATTACCTTGTGAGAGTTCAAAAGTTTGCAGTCTTCTCCATATAAACGTTTAAGCAGCTTAACTATTACACGTTTCACTACTACAACATATACTGTCCACTAAAAGCTTAAAAAAAGAAAACGCAGCGTAGCCTACGTCATCAAGCGCCTCGATTTTAAGACGAAAACGCACGAACGTTTTTCGCTTAAAAATTAAAAGCGCCGAGATCGAAATTTAGTATTTTAATTTTGTTTACATAATACAATATATTGCGAAACAAAAACAATATAGTAATCATAAAATGACTTTAAATTTTTAATAACCATTATTTTTATAATTATAATAATTAATAATTTTATAATAATCATGACTTTTAATTTTTAATTTTAATAACTTTTAATGACCTTTAAAAATTATAAAAATTTTATAAAAATTAAAAGGCATGACTTTGATATTATTATAATAATTTTAAACATGACAATTATTTTTATAAACGCGATTTCACAATATTTTAAATCTATTTTTATCTGATAGCTTAAATGTTTTTTTAATGCTATTACCTAATCGTGTACAATAATAATATTAATATAATAAATAATTTTTTAAACAAACATTGGTATTTCATATTTTATATTGAAAAATCTTTGACTAAATTAACAAAAAAATCGATTTTTTATAAATTTTCCAACCCAAAATCAAACACAAGTTGAACACACGAATATAATACAATAGATCTAGCTTAAAAGTTAAATAAGTGAAACTCAAAACATATTTAAAGAAATAAATTGATTGTAATTGCGGTCGGCCCTGTGTTTACATTACTATAAGTTGTTCTATTTACAAATTGACGTCAGTATTAAAGAGTACGAGCGAATGTTCAATAATGTTTTAATAGAAGCTGAAGCTGTAGTAGTACTTCAGCACTTTAGTAATTTGAGAGATTGTTACAAATTAGCGAAAGAGTTGTTACATTCTGGTTAAATACTTTAGAATTTATTCACTTAAAATATAATTTCTTAGCAGTCTTCGTTTGCAAAGTTTATGATATATTACAAACAGAACATAAGGTAAGTAAGGTAATAAAAGATGGAGTTAGTTTATTTGGTCTAGTTTTTTTTCAATCGATTACTGGAAAGCACGGCGCCAAAACCAGGTTTATTTAACAGCTGTTTTCTATTTTGGAAAAACCATTACAAAGTGTAAATAGAAATCGCTACTAGACGGTAGTAAGAAGTACTAGATTAATGCATATCATTTGCTATCGATTTTAGACAACCTTATGTAGAATACATAAATATATTAGGTAGTTATAAGTTACGTTACCGTATGGAAGGTTTGCAATGATTTAAAAAAGGTTTTACTAATATTGCTAGTGTTTTTTTAATGTAGCTTCTAAACCCCTAGTAAGTACAGCTTGTGAATTATTAATTTTTAATAAGTCAATACACTTTGGCAGTTAACTTTAATAGCTCATCGACTAGGTTTTAATAGCTTGTTTTGCAAATTTGTTATTTTTAAAGCAATCAGTTCGCTATTAAACTATGTACTCATAAAAATAGGGTTTTATATCGGTTGAATTACAATATAAATAGCAAAAAACTGCTGCATGGTATATGCCAGACGCTTTGTTTTATAAATAATGAATGCTTAAAAATGAAACGAAACAAAAAAACGTATTTTCCTCTTGGAGTTTAAAAGAAAGAATAGACTTGGAGGCAAGCAAGCCGCTTGGGAATATAGGGCGGAAATAATAAGAAAAGAGTAGCGAGATATAAAGGTTCTAGCTGTGCTATTGTATTGTAGTTTGTTTTGTTACAGCTCTAGTTTTAAGTCTTTATAGCTTAGCTAGTTTTAGTAATTAGTTTATTAAGTCGTGGTAATTAAATGATGTTAATTAAAATCGTTTTATTTTGATAATATTTAGAAATATGCAAAAAATTGTAAAGGAATTGTAAGTTTATCAAAAAATATTTAAAATTTTAACAAAATATGGATGATGACGATAAAACCAGTGATTTAGAAATGACGTCATTTACCAAGGTGACTGATGACGTCACGGGGTTACCGCATAGCGTTGAAAGAGGTTCGATGGCTTCGAATTCGTCCATTTCTGAAACGTCGCGAAAAACCGATTCGTTTTTGCTTAAAGTAAGATTATGTTGTAACTTATTTATAAAGGCGTTTTTTAACCATGTATACCAATTAAAACAACTTAGTATAATTGGGTTATAGCTAAAATAATTAGCTGATTTTGGCTTTTATAGCGCGCTAAAAATAATCTAATTTTTGCTAATTAGGAATACAGTTTTAAATTTAAAATTTTTAAACTAAATGTTTGAGTCACATTTTAAAAGCATTCTGTATAGATAAACTTTAATATTTATTTTATTTGTGATACTAGTAATTGTTTATACGCTAGTTGAACCCATATTACATATACTTACATACAATATTATGCATACATGTTACTCAAGCAGTTATATTCTATGGTTATTGAAAATTAGATTGTTTCCGTTTTAGATTCAAGTAATTTTCTCAAGTATCTATACTTGTATATACTTTATTAGGGATTTAATTCACCAAAAAAATGTTATAGCGATAGTTTTTAAAGTTTGAATTATTTTATAAAAATGTTTTTAAATAAAACTTGGAATTTTGTAGTATAAAAAGTTTTATTTTCATTATAATTTGATTTATTTGTAAAATATTATTTTTAAAATTATTAAAAAAATAATAAAAAAGTTTTTATTATTATTTAACAGTCGGTTATGACATAACAATAAAGACAAAAAATGGCTGAGTTTTTTAATAGTTTTCAAAATTGTTGTTGTTAAGATTTTTTTGCCTAAATTTAGTTAGTTAAAATTAATTAAAATAAGTAATTATGAGCTTAAATACTGGAAATAGAAATTGGTATTTTCCCGTGCCCAGTTTTTCTAATCAGAAAATTCTTAAACCAAATTTTTTTGTGGAGTTTTGTTCAACTATATGCAGTTGTAATTGCTTTGAACTAGAACCATTAGAGGTAGAATCAGTTTAAAAAAACTAGTTTTAAATGTTTTATAACATAAAAAATAAATAGTTTACGCTATTATATATTTTATAAGAAGTTTTTTAAATTTTTTGTTCTGATAAAACGGTCTTGCTTCTATTAAAATGTTTATCAAAACGTTTTTAAAACTTAATAAGTAGATTTTAACCTTTAAAGAATATAGTTATATCAAGTAGCCTAAGCTACTACAAATATGCGGACTTAAAAAGTAACTATTACTTTTAAAATATAGATTTTTTGAAAACCAACTACATAAAAAACGCCAAAATTTTGTGTAATCTAATATTTATTGATTAGATTTTACAAATTAAAGGTTCCTAAAGTAGATTATTGCTAAATCTAAGCTTTAAAATTTAAGATACTTTATAGTTAGGCTGTAAAGTTGGTCTCTTTATATTTAGGCTGTGCAATTGACCTCTTTACATTAAAAATAAAGTTACATAAAAATTAATACAATTTTTGTTTAGAATTCGCGGGAAACTTTATTAATGAACGATGGTGTAAGGTATATTGACTTTATCCTCGCTTATGAAGTCGACAAAGATGGGGGACAAGATGAAGAAGAAAAAGACAAAATTCGGGAACGATTCGAAGGGGAACTTGTTAAAAGTGGATTGGAATTGGAAATTGAGCCAAAAGAAGTAAAAATTAGATTTTTTTTCTTTTTAATTAATATTTTTTTAAATACGTAATTTTATAATTGTTTTATTTTTAATTTCTAACAAATATTTTAAAATTTGTATGGGCTAGTTTAAATATTTTTTTAGGAAAATGTCAAAATATATATAAAAAAATTATATTTTTAAACGTTTTTCTACTACACCCATTAATAAAAAGAATTTAGACAAATTTTTTTTTGACTTTTTAAATAAAAATCTTAAGTCTTAAAAAAGGTCATTTTTAAACAAAATATAAATTTTCTTAAAGGAATCACAAAACCAAAAGACAGTGTTCATTAAAATTCATATTCCATGGGACACAAGATTAAAATATGCCGAGAGAATGAAAATGAAAATGCCGTTAAAGGAGGACAAGATTGAGGAAGACCACGAAGAGCATGAGATTTGTGATTGGACATGGCTTAAAAACTTGGGTTCAAGTTTCCTTAAACCGTGCCGATTAAAACGGGACGAAGTAGCTAAATGGGTAATTTTTATCATAACTTTATTATCATTTTTCGTTTAATTTTTTGATATTCTCATAAGGTGCTGGCTTTAACCTCACGGTGGTAGAATATACCTTCATATTACCTTAAGTTGGTGGGTTTTATGTGTTTATTGTAAAAGGTTATGACATGTTTAAGCTATCTGTAAACGCCGGACTCAAACGCGATTATGTTGCATTAGTGTGGCTCAAACCCAAAATTCTTTGTTATATATACTCGACTTGTTTTCTAGCTATTTTGTAAGTGACGTTATAATAGAAATTATCTTAAGGTTTAATTTCGCCAAATTTTACAAACTTTTGTAGAACTTTGCATGTTGAATTAAAATGGTCGCCAATTTTTTGATATCTTGTTACCGATTTGTTTTAACAAAATAAAACTTGTTTTTATTATTTTTCAGGAAGAAGATGACTCTTACACGGCCGAGTTTACTCAAGAGAAAATTGATTTTTTCAACATCCAAGACCAAACCACTTTCTTTAACGACGCTCAACGCTCGAGAATGGTAACTGAATAAAATATCTCTCTTCAATACACATCACTATTATATTAAACAACGCAATAACCAATATATTAAACAACACAATAACTAATATATTAAACAACACAATAACTAATATATTAAACAACACAATAACTAATATGTTAAACAACACAATAACTAATATGTTAAACAACACAATAACTAATATATTAAACAACGCAATAACCAATATATTAAACAACACAATAACTAATATATTAAACAACACAATAACTAATATGTTAAACAACACAATAACTAATATGTTAAACAACACAATAACTAATATGTTAAACAACACAATAACTAATATATTAAACAACACAATAACTAATATATTAAACAACACAATAACTAATATATTAAACAACACAATAACTAATATATTAAACAACACAATAACTATTATATTAAACAACACAATAACTAATATGTTAAACAACACAATAACTAATATATTAAACAACACAATAACTAATATATTAAACAACACAATAACTAATATATTAAACAACACAATAACTATTATATTAAACAACACAATAACTAATATATTAAACAACACAATAACTATTATATTAAACAACACAATAACTAATATATTAAACAACACAATAACTATTATATTAAACAACACAATAACTAATATATTAAACAACACAATAACTAATATATTAAACAACACAATAACTAATATATTAAACAACACAATAACTAATATATTAAACAACACAATAACTAATATATTAAACAACACAATAACTAATATATTAAACAACACGATAACCAATATATTAAACAACACAATAACTAATATGTTAAAGAAATGACCAATTTATTTAAACAGGTTTTAAACAGCATTATCTCTATACAACGGAATTTACAATCATATGTTTATAACCTTCAGAATAAAAAAAACTACCATATGTAATGCGTGGGTTAATTGTCACTGCCATATATCAACTTGGCCCATATTGTGATGAATAGAATGAAGCCCATATGGCCAGCCATTAAATGGTATTTATAATAAACTACATTTTAATATGACTTTCGTTTTTTAAAGGCGATGCGAATCTTAAGTGAAGCAAGGTTTGGCGAAAAGAGAATTGATATCGGGATTTCACAACTTATTAATGATGGGGTTTATACAGCAGCTTACCCCTTACATGTAGTAAGTAGTACAAGATTAATGTGTTATAGTTAAACATATGGTTATGGGTTCGATTCCCATATGCTGTCATGCTTCAGCGTTTTATAAAAGTTAAAAGCTGAGGTCCTAAATTTAATTTTTGCTGCCGGCATATCAGCATTAAAGCAGCGGGGATCAAACTTTGGACCTCTTGTGGTAAAGCCGAATGTTTTTACCACTACACCAAACATGTAGGCTCTACATTTTTAAGTTACATTAAGTTTATAAATAATATGACGTTTTTACACTTAATTTAATGGATGATATTACTTTAAACAGGGTAGAAAGGCGGGCTCAAAGACTAAAATGGCGAAGAATGAAAATATGAGACGACTTCTTTACTGGGAATGGGCGAGATGGGGTCGCTGGTACAAATTTCAACCTCTTGATCTTATTAGGTAAATTATTGGTTAAATTAAATTTAACTTATTTAATTTACTCTTGGTGTTAAATGATTGTCTAAATATAAAGTAATGTATTTCTTTTATTTTTATTACTGATGTAAAAATGTCGACTGCACAACCTAAACATAGAGTAACATCAGTTACTCCGACCCAGTCTCGAGTTGCCTTTGCCAGTTTGGGATATTATAGATTATAATTGTTTGATATTTAAGCTGCTGATTAAGTATTGGCTCATCAGTTTATACCGTTAATAGCACCTACTCAAGTGCGCTACAGCATGAGATCAGTGGGGATCGAACTCATGGCATTATGTTTTGTAGCTTGGTGTTTTTTTCTAGTAGACATTTAAAAAAATTTTATTATTTTAAAATTCATTTTTTAACTAACACCATATATAAATTAACTTTAATTTAAGCTCTAAAAAAATATCTAATAGTTTTGTTATTTTAAAACATGCATTTACATACATATTGGAAACAGGTTGTATTTTGGTGAAAAAGTTGCTATGTATTTTGCGTTTTTGGACTTTTACATAAAAATGCTTTTAATTCCATCCTTACTGGGTATTGTGATATTAATCTATGGACTCGTATCGTTATTTATCGTTGATAATCCGAGGTAGAAAATCGTCAATGCGTTTATGCTTGCCAATTTTGTCGATGTCGCTTGCCTTGTCAATTTGCATGAAAAAACCCTGGTAAATTCGTGCAAGTCAATTCGTACCCCAAGTATTGCACTATATTAGTGTGTAAGTTTTGGGTATGAAATGACTGAATACTTGTTTTACCAGGCGTGGGATGACCTGACCGGTTATGTTTGCATGATTTACCCGTTTTTCTAATCACAATTTCTGTGTGTTGCAATTATTTTCACTCGGCTTATTTTTGCACTTTTCATGTAACACTGTAGACAGTACCTGGGCGAAAAAGTGGCAATTTATTTCGCTTGGTTGGGATTTTACACTGAGATGCTGATTTATCCTTCAGTACTTGGGGTGATTGTATTTATTTACAGTCTAGCTACTTTATTAACAACTCATCCAGTGTAAGTATCAATTAATTTATATCTAATTAAGCATTTATCATAATACATTAAAATACATAAGGGCATTTTCATAATCTAAATTTTTACATCTAAAAAAAAAACTTAAATTAAAAAAATATTTTTTCTTAAATTAAAATTATTATTCTTAAGTTATTTATTCATTTTAAAATACTATTTTAAACCAATTGAACGGCCTTTAATTCTTGCTTAAAATCAGTAATTTGGCTTCCTTTTATAAGTTTATATAAATCTCATTATAATTAAAATTCTACTGCACGTTTGGAAAGCATTTTTGTGTTGTGTAGTTTTTTGCAAGCATGGTTTAATTCTAAGTTATTTAAGTGTTTAAAACGGTTAAAATTTAAATTAAAATGTTTAAAAATTATATATCTGTTATTAAATATTTTTTTATAATAAAACTAGTTAATTTTTTTCTAAAAGTTAATTTAAAATGTAAAATAACTTTATTTTTGTTTTGACTTGTTATATGTTAATAGCCAAGAAGTATGTGATAGCTCATACCCTACTTACGCTGGTAATATTACAATGTGTCCTCTTTGTGACTTTGAGTGTACGTACTGGAAGCTATCTTCGTCTTGTTTGGCTGCAAGGGTAAGCTAAAAAACAATTTTTAAAATGTGATTTTGTCAAGTTCAAATTATTTTTTTTCCATGTCACCTCAAGTTAAAAGGTTTGCTTATTTTTTTTAAAAAGGACGTGTATAAGCTTTGTGTAAACGCTAGGCTCGTTGGCAAATAATGTGGCATTGGTGCGGCTTAAACTCAAAACCTTTTGGCTTGTAGTGCAATGTCATGACTGCTACTTCAGACTTCCTAATAATATATGTCATGTATTTTACTTCAATTAAATAAAAACTTTTATTTTATTTAGATAACGCAAGTGTTCGACAACGAATCGACCATCTTCTTCGCAATATTTATGTCGTTATGGGGTAAGTTAACAACATTTTTACATTTATTTCTTCTACTTAAGAATTACTTTAATTACTTCAACTTACATTTTTAAAAAAATTAATTTGAATTTGAATTTTTTAACACTTGGTGTCTTAGGTTTAGTTTTTACCGCAGGCATTTTATAATAATTTTTTATATTTATGTTATTTTCATTTAGCTACAATGTTTTTGGAATTCTGGAAACGTCGACAATTTACTCTTTCGTACGATTGGGATCTGGTCGATTATGACGAGGATCGAGATCTTATCCGCCCGGAATTTGAGGCTCGTGCCACCGGAGAAAGGCGGAACCGGATTACCGGAGATATGATTCCGTTCGTCGATCCGAAACTCCGCTTTTCAAGGACGTGTATGTCATTGGTGGCAGTATTTTTCTGGGTAGGTTAAACTTTTTAATTTTCTTAATTTAAAAGTCCGACTTTAATATTAAAATATTCTTTCTACACTAAGTTAGTTTTAAGATGTGTTTGTTTGATATACTGTGGTATACAATAAACCACCTTAAGGTGGTAGGTTTTTATACTTTATTGAAGAGGGTGCTGTTGTGATGAGTTTAAGCTATCTGTAAACACCGGGCTCAAGGGTTAATAGTGTGGCTTGAACCCGAAATCTTTAAGGTTGTAATTTAATGTCATGACCCATATATACCACACTACACCAAAATACTTAAATTTTGTTTTAAATTTTTGTGCAAATTTTTTTTCGATTTTTTATATGTTTTTGTATGTACCTAATTTTTAGATTTTTATATGCTTTTTATGTATTTAATTTTTAATTTTATATGCTAACTTTTTTTAAAACGTTAATCTATATTCAAATATAAAATTGTTTTATTTTCTGCCAGGTGTTAGTAGTTATAGCTGCAGTGTTCTCTATAATAGTCTACAGACTCGTCATCTCTGCCGTATTTGCTTTAAATGTGGATTTATCTGGGTTGGGTGAGGTCAGCACATTTGCTACTCCAGCGATGTTAACAACTATAACTGCTTCACTACTTTCTTTAATTATCATCATGATGTTAAATTTTGTAAGTTTTATAACAAGATTTTTAATATTTCATTTTTACATCTACTTTTTAATTAGGTCTTTTCGCATTAATAAAAGTTATAAAAAGATATAGAATAAATATTACAATAATGCAAAGGGGAAAAATGACCAAATTAAATTATTGATTTAAAACACGCTAATTATATTAAAGTTTACATTAAGATTTTATTATATGTTATGACGTGTTTACTGATCCTAGAATTAATAAAACAATATGTTTAATGTTATATATATATATTTATAAACTTTTAGTTTAGAATAAATGTTTTAGTAATTTTATATAGACAATATTAAATATTTTTGCCTTTAATCTTAAATATTTTTAACAACTTATTTTTTTTTTAGGTTTATGAAAGGGTTGCCATTTGGCTCACTAACCTAGGTAAGCTAACTTGGGTAATTAAATTTTTTTTTTTCTAAAATAAAAAAATAAAGATTTTTTCCCCTTTTTTTTAAATATAATTTGCTGGCTTATACCGATATCTAACCCTAAAAATTAAATAATTTTAGAATTGCCGCGAACCCAAATCGAATTCGAAGATAGTTTTACTTGGAAGATGTTCTGCTTTCAGTTTGTAAATTACTATTCCTATTTATTCTACATTGCCTTCTTCAAGCGAACATTTGCAGGCTACCCGGCTCAGTATACTTACTTGTTTACTGAATATAGATGGGACGAGGTAAGATTGAAACTTTTTTTATCTGTTAAATTAAGCTGATTTTTAGGGGCTTTTGTTTATTCTCGACGTGGAAAAGATAACTTTACAGCCTTAACATAGAGTAACATCAGTTACCCCCACCCAGTTTTGGGTTAACTTCGGCAGTTTGAAATGTTATAGATTATAGTTGCCCAATATTAAGTTGTAAGGTGTTGGCTTAGCAGGAGTTTATACCATTTGTAACCCCCTTAAGCAATGGAAAACCAACCTACCACCCCATGTAGTAAGGCAATGTGCTATCTTGTTAGCATGGTAACTCTAACTTTTAATTAATTTGCTGATTATTTTGTTAAAAATAATATGTTTGATAAAAAAAACCTAATCTAATTCAGTATCTTATCAATATTTTTTATATCAATGTTTAAACTTTTATTGAATTTATGTTTAGTGTGATGCTGGTGGTTGTATGTATGAGTTGTCGATTCAATTGATTATCATCATGTTCGGGAAACAGTTATGGAACAATGTTGTAGAACTTGTCTGGCCTTGGCTTATCAACCAATACCGGTAAATAAAAAGCCCTATTTGAACAATTTACTTGTATCTTAATATTGGCTTGAAGTAGTCTTGCTTTACAGCATATGTTTAAAGTAACTACGGTCACCTCAATCTAGTTATAAATTTAATATGTTTTAAATTGATTTTTAAATAAATAAGGTCAAATTTACGTCTTTAAAATAACCAAAAGTTGCGTTTTTAGTTTAGTATTAAAATCACCTTTTAGATTTACTTTGACTTTGTCTTAAATTTATTCTTATTTTTCCAGTATTCGTAAATCTCGTAAAGTTTCGCTAGAATCGAAGGAAAACACTTATACCAGATGGGAACAGGATTATGATTTGAATGCCCCTAAACCAATGGCGTTGTTCTACGAATATTTAGAAATGGGTAAGTTTACAATTTTAAACATATATGCAAAAACTATGTAAAAAATTACTAAAAAAATGCCTTTTCTAGTAGAAAAATAATGTGCTTTAAAGTACTAAGGCTTTTTACAAATGTATCAGTAATATTTAACAACTTTTCTTTTAAATTTTTGTTTAGTTATTCAGTTTGGTTTTGCAACACTCTTTGTAGCAGCTTTCCCATTGGCTCCCCTGCTTGCCTTGGTTAACAACATTATCGAGATTAGGTTGGATGCAAACAAGTTTATTTGCGAACTTAGGTAAGTTTAAGTTAACTTGAAATAATACATTTACCTGTAAAAGTTTTCGTAATATTACTTTTAACTTATAGTTTTTTTTATTTTTATTGGAGAAGATGTGCTGTTGTTACAGTTTTCAGCTATCTGTAAACGCCAGGCTTAAGAGTCAATAATGTGGTATTGTTAGGGCCCGAACCCGAAACCATTCGGACTGTGGTCTGATGTCATAACTTAGTTATTATGGTTTTTAAACTGACTTATGTATAATAATTAAATGATAAATTTACTTTATTTCAGGCGTCCGTTAGCAAAGAAATGTTCCGACATAGGAGCTTGGTATTACTTGCTAGATTTTATTGGAAATTTAGCAGTAGTTACAAATGTAAGTTTTTTTAATATTTTTTTATCTAAAGCTGAGCCTTTTTAAGCTTCTACTAATTACTGTGAATGATTGCGGTTTAAATACATTATGAAACAATTTAACCCATACCTAACTTTTCGTATAATTTTCACTTGATTCAATAAAAGTTTGTTTTTGTATAGAAGTTACTTTAAAACCCAATGTTATTTTAACAGGCGTTTACTATAGCTATAACATCAGAGGCCATACCCAAACTAGTATATTATTACACTTACTCGCTTAACGTATATGGACAATCTACTTTACAGGTATTATACTTATACAATAAAAACATAACTAAGCGGATCTAAAATTTTATAAACTGATTTTTAATACAATTTTTATAGTTTTTTTTTATGTAAAATTTGTTGAATTATAAAATATATTTTGATCTTTATTTCATGCTCTCAGAAGTCAATTATATTTAAACCGGTAACGTATTTTTACTTAAAAATTATTATTTTTAAATATCTAAACTTGTTTAAAAATTATAGTTATTCAATTACAAAAATTTACCAACTTCTAAAGGGTCTAACTTTTGTATTTAAATTTTATAACTACCCGCGATTTATCCAATGTATATGTCTACTGCCACTGTGTTGCGATTTTTCGCTGTAGTTGCTCGTCGTCTCTGTGGCGCAATGGATTAGCGCGCTGGACTTCTAATCCAGAGGTTCCGGGTTCGAGTCCCGGCAGGGATGCATTTTTAATTTTTTTTAATTTTTTAATTTTTTTTTTATTGTAGGGCTTTACAAATTATAGTCTTTCCTACTTTGATACGGACGATTTTTCAACGATAAGCAGTCCAAGAGTTAAAGACCCATTTCCAGGCGAAGGCAATATTACAATATGCAGGTAGTTAATAGTTTTTTTTCCAACTTTTTTCAGCTTAAACACAGTGTAACATTTGTTACCCTGACCCAGTCTCAAATTGACCTTGCTAGATTGGAATAAAGTTATGACCTTCTGTTGTGAAGCTTTGACCTTCTGTTGTGAAGCCAACTTATGACCTTCTGTTGTGAAGCCAAGTGTCTTAACCTAAATTTAAAGTCGACGGTGGACAGCAATATTAGAAAGATAACTTCCAAAATTTTTGACATATTTTTACTTGTTCTAGATATAAAGATTACCGGTCTCCACCGGGTTCGAACCCGCCTTATGCGCTCACCATTCAGTATTGGCATGTTTTCGCTGCTCGGCTCGCATTCGTTATAGTTATGGAGGTAACACTGTTTAAAACATTGCTAAATGTTAATTAAAAGCACAACTTTAATTACACTTAATAAGACTCAAGTTGTGAATGTTTTAGATTACACAAGATAGCTATTAACTTATTGTTAGCCTGATTAAATAGTAATTAACCTGTTTAATGTAGTTTATATAAAAAAAAAACAATATTTGTCACTTTGGCAACGTTGGAAATCAAACCTAGAATATCTGGTCTTATAACTTAAAAAATTAAGTTTTTTCATTCTCAATAAACAATGTTTTTGTTTCAGCATGTTGTGTTCTTCCTTAAAAGTTTGCTGGATAAACTAATTCCCGATCGACCACGGAAGTTAAAAGAGAAAATTAAACGCGAACATTATCTCGTTCAAACAATGTTGTTAAAGGCTGAAAAACAAAAGTTGATGCAGCAATTCTCAAAAGGTAAAAACTTTTATTTAACTTGGGCAATTTTGGTGATTGTGTTATTTTATATTTTATATTATCTAACACCTAAGTTTTTTTTTTTAAATATTATTGATGTTTTGCTTCACTTTAAAAACTTATTTTTGTTAAGCTATATTTAACTTTTCGTTAATTTACGTAACTTTTTATTAAAGGCAATAGTACAGGTAGCAGTAAAACAAAATTTGGGTCCTTCTTTACTAAACTCAATCGGCTTTCTTTTACTAAAATCGTCTTTGCATTAAAAACCAGTCGATAGCTAGCCCCACAGTAATATGGTCGCAACTCTCAACTAATATGTGCCCGCTGCAATAATTTACCCGCGTACCCAAAACGCCAGTTTTATGTACTTTGTAAGCCTTAAACGGACCTATATAAGAGATTGTCCACCAAGCTTTATTATTATATAGATTAAAAAATGTTAATATTCCTATTTTGTTTAAAGATAATGAAGGGGAAAGATCTCCTTTTATAACCCCAACTAAAACGGACCAACCAAAATCAACTTCAAATTTTCAAGTTATCGACGAAAAAACGTCTCCTCGTTAACATTTAATTAAGTATGCAACAAATAAATACAATAAGTTCATCTGCTTCCTATATAAATACCTGTTACGCTTCATATTAAACTTAATATCTTATTTAATGACATATTGTGGGCATTTATTTTTATTATTATCAAGACGATCCGTTTAAGATTTTAATTTTTTTTTTAATCCATCCAAAGAACTGTGTCGGTAGAATTTAACTGTGTTAGAATTGTAAGTTTTTTAAGTAATTTTAGATCTTATAGAAAATAGTACCTTAGTTTAAATTGCAGTATTAATTACTAACTCTTAACACAAATTAACTGATCAAAAGCACTGTTGGGTATCGCAACAGTGATGTTAACATATTTAAAAGGAGAAATATGTTTTATTTGATGTTTTTATTCACTTTAATAATGTTCATAAAATTTCATTTAATAAAAATTACATTTGCTTATACTTTTGGTTAAAATGAAATATAACATTTCATGACATTTTACTTTACTTATATCTTGGTATTTTTTTTTTTAAGTTTTTTATTTGTTTAAGTTATATGAATTTTGTTAAATTTAATTTTAAATAATGTTTAACTCTTCATTGTAACAATTGAGGACAAAGTTTAATTTTTTAATTTATTCAAGCATAACTACGCGCAAGCAATAATCACTAAATATTAGTGGATATCAAAACAACATCAATTGATATTTTAAAACAATAATTAAACAAGCAATTATACTTAATGGTAATGTACAAAAAAACAATATTTAAACAAAACGATCTTTAACAATATGTTAAACTTGGTTTTAGTATTGTACTTGTATGGACCATGATTTGTAACACATTTAAAATAGTTGGCGTTGTTTTATTTAAAATAACTGATTTGTTAAATTTTACTTGGTTTTAAATTTAAATGGAATTTTATTTGCTTAACTTTTTTTTGCAAACTTTTAGATTATTTTCAGCAACTGTGATATTACTTTGTTTTCCTTCATCATTTGCCCAATCAGTAGCTTGTTTGTAAGCTTCGATTGCCTCGGTGAACTTGGAAACCGCTTCGCTGTATCGTGATTTGCGTTGATACCACGCACCAATGTTGTTTAAGAGAATTCCGTAAACTTGATATTTTCGTTTATACTTGATCGTATCTATCAATCTGAGCCCCTCTGTATTTGCTTGAAAGTCGTCGATATCTGCCAACATCTCGCAATACCCAATATTTAACAAACATTCACTTAGTTTAACAACTTTTAGTTCCGTGTTTACTCCAGATAAGTTTTCTACTCTTAATTTAAGTTCATGCATGAGTGGAATCACGTAATGTTGTACAACACTTATCATGTTTTGATCTTCCTTTAACATTTCTTGAACTGTTAATGTAATTTCTCTTACACACCACTTCATATTCTCAACATTAATGCCTGGGTAGATATTGTCCTTATATAAGGAAAATGCGATCGAGTAAAATAGAATAGACTTTAGATATTTCTTCTGAGCATGAAGATCATTAGCTACAGATTTAACTTGTGGTGCAGTTAGCTGAGTTTTGTTTCGAATTATTAAAGTTATTTTGTCTCTGATCTGAGTAACGCGATAATACTTTTTGGTTTTTAAACAAGCAACATAGGAAAGTATAAGATTTGAGATGCTTTGTATTTCTAGGTCGTATTCAGAATGTTTTATTGTTGCAGAAAAAATGGCATCGGAATTTCTTTCATATCGTAATTTGCAAACATTTTCTAAACAAAATTGAATATTTAAATAAAATTATTGTTGATATATAGTTAAAAATTTGGAAAAGGTATTTTTTTAAATACTTGAATTTTTTTAACAGTTTGCATCCGTAATGATTAGTGTTGAATAAACAAATTATTTATATATTATTATATTTAAATATGTTATTTTGCGTCATAAATTTATTAAGATTTAAAACATTTAAATTTTGTTATTGTTTTATTAATTCTTTTAAGCAATAACTTACCTATGTGGTCAATAATTTCTAAAAACTCTTGTGACGTGACAGATCCACCTAAAAACAATTATATAACATCCGCACGGAGCGCTAACGAGCCAACTAACTTTTTTAAAAGAACAAAGACAGGTAGTGTAGCGAACCGGTCATGGCATCGGACTACAAGCCGAAAGGTTTCGGGTTCGAGCCGCACCAACGTTACATTATTCGACCTTGAGCCCGGCGTTTACGGATAGCTCAACCACGTTCTAACAGCACACCCCTCCCAATAAAAAATATAAAAACCTATCACCTTAAGGCCAAAAAGTTTTTTGGGCATTAATGTCACAATATTCGCCCTTGAACCCGGCCGGATAATCTTAACAGGCCAAAACAACACATATCTGCAGATAAAAATACTATCACTCTAAAATAATGTAAAAAAAGTATAAATCTTCAGTTGGAGTCGTATTTTTTCATGACACTAGACTTAAATGTATTGTGTTATCATACCTATATTAGTATTAAATTATCAACTTTGTTTTTGTTTTGAGCGTTGTTTACTCACGATTTTTTTGTTTTGGTCGAGTTACAGTTGTGCTTAAATGTGATATTGATGTCGATAGTTCTGCCTCAGTTGTTTGCGAACCAGTCACATTGTCTTCTCTAGTATTACCCACAGTTTCTTCATTTCTTGCATTTTCTTGTGGTATTGTATAGTGGGTAACTTGGTCTGCAACAATTATGCCAATTATTAATTTTAAGTTTTAAATGTTGTTTACACAAATTAAGTTAAAGTTTTACAGTTACCTGCATGCTCTACTTGCATTCCTATCTCTCTATCATCATGTTTATGAACGTTAACTTGGACATAAATCGGTGGAACGTCGTTATTTTCCATTTTGCAGGTTGTTGAAACTTTAAAAATAATAATAATATAAGCAGACGCTACAAGAACTTTACTTTAAACACGATATTTCCTACAGTGTGTGATGTTGTATTAGATTAATTTA
This sequence comes from Corella eumyota, assembly GCF_963082875.1. Classification (NCBI taxonomy): domain Eukaryota; kingdom Metazoa; phylum Chordata; class Ascidiacea; order Phlebobranchia; family Corellidae; genus Corella; species Corella eumyota. The sequence continues at coordinate 14,760,553 of NC_137494.1, read as the reverse complement.
CTTTGTTTCCTGTTTCTCTATTCTGGTTTGGTTATTGCACGATTAAAAGAAAACGAATAATTCGAAAGTACTTAATACTTAAACGTAAAAAGGTCTTTGTTTAAAAATTCGTTATTATGCAATAAGTGCACCAAAAACGCTTTAAATCAACACAAAATCTAATTGTTTTATATTTTATTGTTTTGTATTTATTATAGCAATGGTAATCATAAAATTTATTTAATAAAATATTACATTTTTAATATTATTTCGTTTTATCTTTTTAAAATAGTGTGTATATTTTAATTATAATGATTAATTACTTATTTTTTATAAACGTTAACTTGAACATTAATCGGTGAACCGTCGTTATCCGCCATTTTTGCCGATTGTTAAAACTTTATTTATCCTCAAACCAGCCTTATAATATAGCGATATCGTTTCCCTAGTTACCTCTCTCTGTTTCAATGCTAAGTTTGTTATTGGTGTAATTCGAAACTTTTCTCTTCTTTTGCAGTTGAACAACACACCAATGTTGTTAAAGAGAGTTCTGTAGTTTTTATCATTAATCTCAACCCCCTCTGTATTTGTTCAAAAGTTGCCGATATCAGGCAATATATCGCAATACCTGATTCTTAATTTAAATACGTGCATAAGTGGGATCTCGTGATGTTGTACAACACTTTTTATATTTTAAAAATATATGTTACACCTTTTTGTATTGTTTGTATATATTTATGAAGTTTTTTTTAAAAAGGAGGGCTTTGAACTTTTATGTTAATAATTGTAGAAATAGCTTAAAGTGCAAGTACACTTAAGCCAATGCTAAACGTAAGTCGTCGCATTCTGCTTTCAGACCTACTCGTTTTTGTTTTTGCGTAACCAATTTAGGCAAACGTTTTGTAAGCGTTTTTAACTCCGCTGTTTATGCTAGGCTAACATTATAGGTATGTAAAGTTTTCTTGGCTTTAAAGATACAGATACAAATTAAGTGTAAAATGAGTCAGTATAAAATTTTTGATCTTGGATTTTAATTGTAATTTTTAATATTTTGTGACAGGTGTAAACAAAACAAAAAAAGATAGTTTTGCAATTTTGGTAAAGTTTATTTTATTTAGTAATATACCCTCTTGTTATTTGCATATACTTAGCAAAACTACGCAAGTGAAAAATTTCCTGAAGAGTATTGGATGCATTATATTTAATTTGCTTGAAAGGTAAAAAAATTTTAACTTACCCTTCGTATAATTTGTACGTTTAAAGTTTATAAGAGTTAGTTTATGTAGGGCTTAAGTACATTCTGGCTTATTAAGATAAAAACCTGATTAAATACTGGCTTAATAAGTTAAAAATCGAATTTTAAACTATATGTTACGTTATCAAGTATAGCCTACTGAACCGACTTCATAAGTGTTATTTATATTTATTTAACCCAATGTCTACATGTAATTTAATTCCATTATAAATTATATAAGCTACGTATATATTTTAGAGGTTTTGTTTCTATTGTTGAATCATCTCCAGTAATTAGCAATGATTCCGAAACAGTATTTTCAAAATATTTAATCAGCTTCTCGTCAAAAGTAATTGCAAAGACATTTAACATTATTAACGTTCGCATTTAATTTTTTATTATAAACTAAATTTGGTAAAATTATAATAATACAAATTTAATATGATATCTGGCTACATGAAATAGTTATGTGGATTATTTAAACTAGGTGATAGAAACTAATATCATGAATTATTTAAGCTAGTTAAAATTACAAATAACTATCGTTCGTATGTACTTCTTTAGTTTCTTTGTCATGATCTCCTGTTTGGTCAAAGCCATTAAACTCGTTTGTTTTAATAGCTAGTTTACCGTTAGTTTCTTGATTTTGATTATCCATCAGCAAGAATAGTAATTTAGTTAAAACAACGCAACCTAGGTTAAAATTTATATAAGTGAAATTGTTTTTTTCTAAATAATTTTTTGTATACTTAATAAATTTTTAGTAACTTTGTTATGTTTTAAATCATAGTATTGGCTTTGTCAATTTTCTTGATCCGAACACTTTGTGATCCGCTTTTTTATATATATCCATGGTCTATGTACTACCTGTTGTATGATTAAGTAATTACTCACCTATGTAAGCATAGATCAGGAATATTATGTGAAAATGTGACATTTGATCTCTAGCCAGCGAATACCAATGAACAAACAAGTCGTGAATTAAGTAGGCTGAGTAACTTAGGTTGCCCAGTGGTGTAAAAACCTTCCAATTTAGTAAATGTGTTATAGGCCCTAAATATATTCCGAAACATAAAAAGTTATATTTCTTTTTTGGCAAATTATCTGATTAGTTAAGTCTTTTAGTAAGTAATTGTTTAAAAAATTCAGGTTGTTGAGTATAAAAATTAATTTTACTTATATTAACTTTATATATATTCAAAAATTAACTACTTAATTTAATAGTTATACTTACCTCCATATCCAAAATTACAAGCACACACTACCCAAGCTAAGCACATCGCGAATACAGGTCGAGCCATAGCGCTATAGAATGCACTTAGATTATTCTCCATATATAGTTGGGGTCCCATGTAGTAATATAACCCATATGTTACAGCTAGACCTGAAGTGAGAGTTAGAACCCAACCAGTCAGTACAATTATCTGAATAAGATTAAGACTTAAGCCAAGGTGAATGTTAAGCAGGGTCCAATAAATTAAAGTTATGTTTCTTTTGTTATATTTGATTAAAATTTGTTATTTCTTTTTATCTTTTTCAACTTCAATTTAAGTTTGGTTTTGTAAAGTAAATATCCAGTCAGCATTCCAATTCCATAAGTATTAAACCTAGACCACGGAGTAAAATAGGTGTCTTCAGTAAGATAACCGAAATTTTCGTTACTGCTATCTACTCGATGGAAGCTTAAAAGAGATAGATTAGTTTAATAAAATTTCAACTTTTACAGCGTATGGCAAGTTAAGAACAATGCAATATTGATATACATAGCGTTACAGTATAGCATGACAACAAATTGTGTTATTAATAGAAGCGTTTACATTTAATCATACCATATAACTTGGACTAAATATTTAAAAAAAACTTGGTTTTGTATGATAGGGAAAATGTTATAAAAAACATATTTTGTATTCTTACTAAGATTGTTGAAGTCGTATGCGAAGTTGTGTAGGTTGTAGCTTGTATACAGAACTTACTACTCCAACATAAACTGAACTTCCTAATGTTAATAAACAAATAATAAAAACTCCAATTTTTCCGTTTCTAAAAAAAAACGCATGAAAAAAAAACGTTGGACACTAAAATTTTATTAAGGTTTTTGTTTTAAGGTGGGTCTGTTATTTTTAAATGCTGACTTATACCTGTTTAGAATAAGAAGTAGAAAAGGTGTCGTTAAATACAATTGCATATCAGCTGCTACATACCAACACCAAATCATACACTGCAATGTAAATCACTTTAAATATTTTTACATTTAGGTGACTGCAACAAAGTTAAAACAACGAAATTTTATATTATAAATCATTATTAAAACTAATCCATTTACAATTTATCTTATATTTTGAATTTATATTACCGGTTTTAAGTCAAATAAGTTGTTAATGTACAACAAATTTTTCCACCAAGCTTCCGTGCAGTTATTTATTCGAGCAGTAGTGCTCCAGAAAGGACCATACCCAAGATATTTGTTAAACCCAACAATAATTAATATCACGTAAGCATAAGCAGGGGTTAGTCTAAACAAATTGTTAAGATTATCTTAAAAATGTTACATTAAGTTCGATTGTAGTTTATGGTAGCCTACAAAGACGTTTCTATAAGAACAAGTTGCCTTTTTTTAAAGTTTACTTTGTTTCTTTATTTAAAAATTATAAAATAAATTTATATACCTTAGATATCTCAGTAGATATACTTTTAGAATATTGATTTTTCCTTTGTTTTTTACTATTTGTTTCATACCAAGATATATTACAAGAAATCCACCAATAAAAAAGAAGGTATCAACAGCAAAGGTTCCAAGATAGGCTGGCATCAACAATCCTAAGTTGTTCTTAGTGTATCGGTTGAAAAACACTCCGTTATCTAAGATTTTAAATTATTTTAATTGTAAGTAATAGCATTTTTACATTATTTTTGAGTTTAATTTTGTCAAAATAATAAGTTCAGTAAATCAACAAAGGAAAGATAGGTACATTTGTTTGGTAAGTTTTTCTATCGAGTTAGATATATGTATGTTATATAGTATGCCTAACATGTATACTTTATTCTATATTTCCCATGTTACCTGATTTAAGAGATATAAATTCGTGAATATGGAACAAAATAATCCAAGTTGCACTTAAGAAACGCATTCCGTCTAAAATTTGCAAAGTTTTCTTTTTTTGTTCGATTCTTGGAAACATTTTGGCGTTTGATTGAATTGAGAAACAGTTTAACATTTTTTCTTTAACAACAAGACAAAAATTTAGTTTGGTGGGTTTTAATTTTAAACCAATAAAATATGTTTCATTGTTTTATTATCAAAACCTTGATATTAATTTGTACCTTTTAATCCAATAGTTAGGTTGTTGCCTTGGAGTTGTTTATATTTTACATCCCAGATAGTTCCTAGTGATACCAAGATAATCAAAAACACTGAAACCGCTCTGTAACAAATATGTATCAAATTTTTGTAAAAGTATATAGACACGGCTTTAAGCTTTATTAAAGTTTGCAGTTTTTGTATTATATTTATCGATTTTACAAGTTCTGGCCTAATTTCTAAATGACATAAACAATTTAATGTACTGTTAACCAAGTTGCACTCGTTGTTTACTAACTGTAACTAGATAATGTTTTTTAGTTAAGCAAAAGTCAATTTATTATGCTAGAGTCCTATTTAAAACTCTTATATATATTAGATCTCAATACTTACATTGCAATTATGGCTGGTGTATCAAGTGTAGTAACATAATTGAAGCAATCAATATATAGCAAAGGAGGTAAAGATAAAGAAATGTTGCTGAAGTAAGCAGCTGAAATAATTTGTACAGCAGTGTCTGAACATTCAGATGTAAAGCATGTTCCCCAAGCGATTTCAGATGGAATCACCCCAGATTGAAACTATAGTAGTTTAAACAATTTATTTTCATATTTCTTGAATTGTCACCAACAACAATTGTAAGATTTATATGTTGACATGTATTCACTTTTTAAGTTCAAACAATTTTTAAAGCAACTAATAAAGCTTATTTTAAAATTCTGAATGCTGCTAATAAAATTTAACTATGTTTGGTTATTCAGACCATAAAATTATTATTGGTGTTAATGTCAATTTATAATTTTCTAGTTTTTATAAATTATTAAGTATCTTATAGTTGTTTGAACAAAAGTAATGGTAAAAGGGAATCATCAAAACCAATTATTTTAAAGTTTCAGAGTAGTTTACCCCTATATGAGTTAGATGTGAGTTGCACGACTTTGTACTGATGACATCACTGCTGACGTCAACACACTCGTAAAAGTTGCCAGACCATCTTACATTTCCTTCCAAAATTTCATTTTGTGGTACACCCCATGCATCCAACACTGTGGGAAAATTATTAAAAATTTATCCTAGATGTGTTGTGTAGTGAGTTTAATAAATTTGAATCGTTTTTTTTAGTTAGTTGGGTGAAAAATAATATATTCTGTTTAGTTTCTTTCAAATATAAACTCCTTATTTACGCATGGGTCAATTCATGTTCATTTATGGGTGTCCGTACAAAGTAAATTTTTTTCTGTATCGAAATGTAATTTTAACTACATGGCTCATTTGTGCATTGTCATCATAATGTTAAAACACGTACCTAAGTATAATGATTGTTCATAACTTACTTTGCAAGGCATATAATTTTTGAAGTTTGGCATCAAATAATACAACTTGAAAATTTCGAATACAATTCTTTGAATCTATTTAAACAGTTACTCAATAACTTTTTTGTGGAACTTAATCAAATTGCATTGTAGAAGTTAATAAAATTGCAAAAGCACTCAACAACTTTTTTATTTACAATCAAGCAAACTTTTAAATTTAAAATTGGTTAAATTAAAAAATATACAAGAAAATTTAACATTGGCTCAATACAACAGTACGTTGATATCATAATTACAATAGAAACAAATATTTATGATAATTTAACTTGATACGATTACAAATAACTTTGGTTTATATGCTCCTCGTTTGTTTCTTTATCGTGATCTAATGATTTGTCGAAGCTATTAAACTCGTTAGTTTCAATAACTTGTTTATCGTTAGTTTCTTGAGAGCGAATATTTTTTGGTGAAAGTAGTAATTTAGCTAGCCTTGTGAAGGGCCATTCGACTAATAAACAGAGAACTACTGCGCCTCCGAAAGATATAACAACGGAACCTAGCATTGAAATAAATGAAATTCAAGTTTGTTTTTTTTAGGTATAGTAAGTATGTGTAACATAAGTAAAAGTGCAATAACAATGGCATGTAATGACATAACATTTATTGTACCTATAAACTTTACTTAAAGTCAAACCTAATGCTAATGTAGAAAATACTGTACTAATTGATAGCTCACCTATGTAAGCGTAGATAAAGGTTATCATGTGAAAATGCGACATTTGGTCTCTAGCCAGTGAATACCATAGCAAGATTATGTAATGAATCAAATAGACACAATAACTTAAATTGCCTAGTGGTGTAAAAACTTTCCAGTTCAGGAAATGTGTGATTGGTCCTGAATTTTTAAATATTGTTATACATATTTAAATAAATAATTAAAACCTAAGGTTATCGTTTATTAGAAGCATTAAGTGAAAACACACCTCCATATCCAAAATTACAAGCACATGCGACCCAAGCTAGACACAGCGCGAATACAGGTCGAGCCATAGCGCTATAGAATGCACTTAGTTATTTTTCCATATATAGTTGGTGTTTCATGTAGTAATATAACCCATATGTTACAGCTAAACCTGAAGTGAGAGTTAGAACCCAACCAGTCAGTACAATTATCTAAATAAGATTAAGACTTAAGCCAAGGTGAATGTTAAGCAGGGTTCAATAAATTAAAGTTATGTTTCTTTTGTTATACTCGATTAAAATCTGTTATTTCTTTTTAACTTTTTCAACTTCAATTTAAGTTTGGTTTTGTAAAGAAAATATCCAGTCAGCATTCCAATTCCATAAGTATTAAACCTAGACCACGGAGTAAAGTAGGTGTCTTTGGTAAGATTGCTTAAATTATTGTTAGTTTTATCTTCGAGTCGATGAAACCTTAAAAGAGTGAATGTAGGTTGAAAGATTTTAAAGTTTGCAAAAAATATAACATGATCAGCAAACCAGCGTAAATTATAAGTACAGTTACTATATATTAGCGTTTGCTATAAACACTTGTAAAAGCAATAAAGTAGTGTAGTAATTTATCAAGGGGTATTTTGTGTACTCACTGAGCTTGTTCTAGTCTATATTTTAGTTGAGTAGGTTGTAGCTCATACACAGAACTTACTACTCCAACATAAACTGAACTTCCTAATATTAACAAACAAAGAACAAAAACACCAACTTTTTCGTTTCTAGAAAAAACATTGTAAAAATATTATTGACATTTCCTTATTCCAAGAAATTTAAGTGTTAGATAGATTTTGTTTTAGTGTAAGATAAAAGTATAACGGTAAATAACTGGCGAAGTTTACCTGTTTAGAATTAGTAGTAAAAAAGGTGTCGTTAAATACAATTGCATGTCTGCTGCAAGATACCAACACCAAGGCATGCACTGCAATGTAAACGAAAGTATAAAAATTATTTACACAAAAGAAGGATTTGAAAAAAGGTTAAAAAATTACCATGGTCAAAACACCTTCTTGTATTTTTTTATACACAATTTTGTTTTTATTTTTAACTTGGACACCAACATTATAGTCTTTTTAAAAAGTTTTTGTATATGATAATATGCTAACACTACAAACCTGTCTTAATTGAAACAAGTTGTTGATGTACAACATGTTTTTCCACCAAGTTTCGGTGCAGTTATTTGCTTGGTCAGTAATGCTCCAGAAAGGACCATAACCAAGATATTTACTTAATCCAACAACGAGCAGCATTACGTAGGCGTAAGCCAGAGTTAACCTAAAAGCTTATAACTATAGCACTGTTGTACTAGGTTTGGTTGTAGTTTATGTTAAAATAAGTCATCTTTTTGCAGTTGATTTTAATAAGACTTTCAATATTAAAAAATTATAAAATAAATAAACCAGAGAAATTATGATTTTATTACATTATGTGTTGGTATATAGTAGTAAATTATTAAATACTCAAAAATTGTGAATTATTTTTGTTTTGTGGTGCATTAGTCGTGTTTCGTGGTACCTTAGATATCTCAGTAGATATATTTTTAGAATATTGATCCTTCCTTTGTTGTTTACTATTTGTTTCATACCAAGATATATTACAAGCAATCCACCAATAAAAAAGAAGGCATCAACAGCAAAGGTTCCAAGAAAGGCTGGCATCAACAATCCTAAGTTGTGCTTGATAAATCGGTTAAAAAACACCCCGTTCTCTAAGTTGAAAAAAACAAAAAAAATATTTAATAGCCCAACACTGATACATACATATTTTTTTATAATTTAGAAAAACAAGAAAGATTAAATAACTGGCCCAATAGTGTATATTTTAGAGTATATTCACTGTTTAGGATGTAAATTTGTGAATATGGTAAGGTTTTCTTTTTTTCGTTTAATTTTCAAAACATTTTGGCGTTAGATTAAGTAAATTAGTATTTTAAATTTGATATCGCAGGCGAAGCATACTGGCACAAATTTCTAAGTAAGTTGCCCGTATTAAATTGAATAGTTGTATAAAAATTTTACTTTAAAAATATATATTGTAGTATATTGACCTATATTACGTATTGATAAAGATATTGCAAATTGAATATGAAACAAAATAATCCAAGTTGCACTCAAAAAACGCATTCCGCTTAAAACTTGCAAGGTTTCCTTTTTTCGTTTGATTTTCAAAAACATTTTGGCGTTCGTTCGAATTGAAAAACAATTTAAAATTTTTCCTGCAACAACAGAAAATTTTTTTTTAAACTGCATTTTTTAGGCAACCTTTCTTATTTTTAAAAATTGTAAACATTTTAAATCAAAAGATATGTTATTTTTATTAAACGAATTAAATGTAATTTAACTTGATATTATTTTTGTACCTTTCAATTCAATAGTTTGATTATTTATCTGATCCTGTTTATATCTTACATCCCAAATAGTTCCTAATGATACTAAGAGAAACAAAAAAAACGAAACCATTCTGTAATAAACATTTTATGTTAATTAGGTCTTTGTAAAAGCGTGCGGTAGTCGCTTCTAGTTTTATAAGATGTTTGCAGTTTTTTTTTAAGTTTTTCGACAATATATTTGCAATTTTTAAAGTTCTGACTTAATTTATAAATGGCTTAAACAATTTAATATACTGTTTAACTAGTTGTGCAGTTTGTTTACTAACTATAATTAAATATTTTTTTTGTGGTTTAAAAAAGTGACGTTTGCAATAAATTAATCTAGTTTAACATAGGAGTAAGTAACTGTTCTTTTGTTACAACACACTGCAAACTGTTAATATATTTTAGGCCTTAATACTTACATTGCAATAATTGCCGGTATATCAAGTGTAGTAACATAGTTGAAGCAATCAATATATAGCAAAGGAGGTAAAGATGAAGAAATGTTGCTAAAGTAAGCGGCTAAAATAATGTATACAGCAGTGTCAGAACATTCAGATGGAAAGCATGTTTCCCAAGTTATTTCGGATGGAATGATGCTAGATTGAAACTATAGAAGTTTAAACAATTGCATTACATTTTCTTAATTTATACCCAACTAAAATTATTTGTTAGCATGATTTTATTAGTCAAGTTTAAATAATATTTTGGAACAATCAGTGAGATAAACTTTAAAATTCTAATTACTGTTAAAATTAAACAAGTTATTTAGACAGTAAAAACTTTAACGATGTTAATGCTAATTTGCAATATAAAAGATTTAAGTTTTAATAAATTATGAAGAGTCGTAAATTTGTTTAAACAAAAGTAAAAAAAAGTTAATAATATAAAAAGTTAAATTGATATATTTAAAATAATTTACCCTTGTTAAAAGTGAATTGCGCCACTTCTCCTTGATGACGTCAACGCTCTCACAGGAGTTGCCAGTCCATTTTACGTTTTCTTTTAACATCTCACATTTGGGTACACAACACTTCAAAAATTTTGCTAACTTATTGTTAAAACAGTTAAAAAAATCCGCAGTTTAACTTGTTATGTGGCAATTTGAAGACAAAAAATAGAAGGGTTATTTTTTAATAGTTGTCAATACACAACGTTAAGTTTAAATTGAGCAAAAATCTAAAGTTATGTTAAATTTAAATTTTTGGTTTTAGTTGTTGCTTACACAAATTAGGTTAAAGTTTTAAAGTTACCTGCATGTTCTACTTGCATTCCTATCTCTCTGTTATCATGTCTATGAAAATGTATACGTTAATCGTTAATAATTTTAAACACGATATTGTCTACAGTGTGTGATGTTGTATTTAATTAATTTACTTTGTTTCCTGTTTTTCTATGTTGAATTTAACATTGCACGTATAAAAGTAAACAAAGCCTTGTATTTGAGAAACGCAGCTAACGCTTTGTTTGAACGCTTTGTTTGAAAAAAATGTTGGAACTGTTAGTATTTTTGATTAAAATAAAATAAAAAACTTTATAAAATTTAACTTTAACATAAATTTGGTACAAGTTAAATTAAATAACGTTACAAAGTTTTATACTTTTTAACAAGTTTTTAGTTGTTCAATTTTAATTTTGTTAAACTTAATTTTAAATAATGCTTAACTCCTAATTACAACAATTGAGGTTTTAGTGGCACATATACGTCATGACGCATCAAAACATATCCGCAATTCATAAAATCCGTATTTTACGTAAACACAAATAACAAGAAGATGAACAAAGTAATTTCACTTGATTTTCAAGAATTTAGTTTTTTAAATACTGAAACTGGTAAGTGTATTACTTATATTCATGTAAAAAAATGCTGTTAATGTGTTATTTTTAAATTTTTACAGCATATGTTTATGATATAGTGCTATAGTTATACTAGCTAACCTTTTTAGCAGTCAATTGTGTAACCATTTTAATTTTACACGTGACTCTAGCACTTGAATGAAGGTGCTGGGTTTGATTCCCACAGTTGCTAAGTTTTTTTATGTTTAAAAATTTAATTTTTGAGTAAACTAATCAAAAAAGAACACTTGCTACATAAATGGTATTAACTCCTGCTGAGCCAACACTTGATTAGCAGCATAATTATCGGGCAAATATAATCTATATAATATTCCAAACTGCCACAGGCAACTCGAGACTGGGTCGGAGTAACTAATGTTACTCTATGTTTAAGTCGCGCATTTGACTTTCCCACATCGAGGATAAAGATATATACAAAAAAATATATATATATATTTGAAAAATTACTGAAACTAGTTACCATTCTGTGCTTCTTTAATTATGTTTTTTTTTATATTTTTAGATGAATTAGTTCAATGCAAAGCATTAGACTCAAATTTATGTTCAGAAAAATTATCGGGGACAATTTATTCAAGCATACCAAGTTCACTTTCGGAAAATAATAAAAATAAATTTAACCAATCTCTTGATGCTATTATAAATGATCTTTCATGGGTGCTATCACTCGATTATGCCAAGTTTTGGTGTCAGGTTAATAACGTTATTTAATTAATTATAATTTGAGACGACTAACTTTGCAGACTAATCATTGAGTTATTTATATTATCGCAACAAGTAGATTTTGTTTTTTTATTTAATTTTAAATGTCTTCTAGTTTTTTTTAACTTTGTTTAATTGTGAATGTTAGAATTCTTAACAGCCTAATTGTAATATAACTTTTGTTATTTTATCCTAGTCTTATCTGGTGACTGTTTAAATAGTTTAACATTTTAGGCTTTATCATTTGTTTATTGACAATATTTAAATACTAATTTAATTAAAAATTGGTCTGCTTGTTTTTTAAATTACATGTTATATTAATCGTAAAAGAAAAAAAAGTTACCTAAAATATTGATAATAACAATTATAATGTTGTTTAAATATTTTTTTGTATAGGTAATAAATGATGAATTGGTCCACCATTCTATTAATTCTTACTTGAGGTTAGCTCCACGATACAGGCAAGAATTATGGCCTCTAGATTTTGTTCAAAAGCACAACTTGCTTCATAGATTGGTGTTCATGGTGTGTTTAAGGTAATACAAGTACACTTTATTGTTCATAGTCATAAAGTATTTTTTACCTTGTTAAAATAATGTTAATTTGTCTAAAATGGGAATCAAACCTAGATCATTACTTTATAAATTAATGTACAATGTAGCTTTTAAAAACAAACATTGTTAGACTTATCAATCATTAGGCTCATACTAAAAAAGTTTTAAAGAAAATAATGGCCTAACTTATAATTCAAACTAGTTTAATTTTATTAGAATGTCCACACCGAAGGAGTCCCCAGAAAATTTTATGACACCTTCCTATTTTGCTGATCTATTGTATGAGAATTTCCTATTTGACATTCCTAGTTTAATGGACATTTGTTCACTGTATGCTGTGCCCGAAAATGTTGAGTTGCTAACAAAAATGATAAGTTCAGTATTTAAACACCAACCTTCATATTTTGATGATTTAGAGAATTCCTCGCACACTGTATTACAGGTAGAATTATAAGTTTCAAACAATTAATTATTTACAATTCATAGTTAAATCTTAGACAACAAAATCTTATTATGCATTGAATATTTATTAATTTATCTTTTGTTCTTTAAATGATGTTTTTATATATAACATTTATGTAAAAAAAAACTTTGCTGGGTGGGGTAGTGGTTGAACAACTTGACTTCACAACATGAAGTCCTGGGTTAGATTCCCACTGCTCTTATGCTGTAATGCTTTTGCATAAGTAACCCTATGTTTAGGTTACATTATGTTAACTAAAAAAAAACAAATTATTACAACAAAATTAAGTTTTACTTGGGCAGTTTACATTGGGTAGTTTTTTGTTTAAGCTAAATATTTAAATTATATTTTTCTAGGTTTTTACTGAGTTAGAGAAAAAATGTGGTTTTTCATTTGAAGAAACTGAGAAAGAAAGACCAACAGAACTGAATACCGGGTTACCAAGTTTAGAGTTACTTAAGTTGAATGGCAATGAATTAAGTGATATTGTGCTATATTTATCCGATGTACTTCATACTTTAAAAGCCTTTTCTGTGGTAGTTTTTGAGCCTTCGTGTGAATATTTTTATAAGGTAAGTAGGAATATTTTTTGATTATATGCCGATATCATTAGTTATTTACATTTTTTGTTATATGCTATCTATAGTAATATACTGATTTCTAATTTTAAAAATTTTCTGTTATTAGTTTATGTTTAACTAAACTATTATCATTAGTATTTTATTCTAAAAAAAATAACATTTTTGTGCAATGTGTATTTTTGCACTGCAATATACCTAAGTAACCTATTATTTTAAATTTTAGTACTAATACCACTTATTTTTTTAAATTAAAAACATTTTGCTCTTTATATTCTAGGCAGGTATCTTGGACAAGTTTGCGAATTGTTACAGCAACATTGTACCCAAACTACAAACTGTTATAACAGAACGATCGGATTTATGGGAGAAAACACAATTCCTAAAACTTAGGACACATCTGAGACAATCTCGTGAACATATTAAAGAGATCTCCCATCATTATATTAAAGTTATTTTCTGTACTGAGATAGCAAATGCAGTGGATAAAGGAAAAAGAGATGAGGCCACTGTGATAGTGGAATCTTATCTTAAGGTATTAAGATTATTAAATGATTATTTTATAAATAATAAGACTAAGTTTTTGCATTAGATTTTGATTAATATTTTTTGCTAGATGATAGACTGCTTTATGGTTGGGATTTTAATTGTCATAATATAGTCACAACTTTTAACTAATTTTTGCATGTAAAAGTTTACTTGAACATCACTAACAGCATTTTTTTTAGACCAATCCTAAAATTGGATCATATATATATCTTTTTTATCTTACTTGTTTCTTATAAATTTTTTTTAAATTTTAGTTTCTGTCTGGTATTTTGTCACACCAAAAATTTGTTGCTGATTTAAATAAGAAATCTCGTTTAACCAATGACTTAACAACCACCATGGAGGTAATGATAACATATATGTAAAATGCAAAAAAGCTATTTTAATTAAGCGTTAAAGGTTATTGATAATCTTTAAAAAAAGTGTCCAGTTTATGAATGAGACTATTGCCATTTTTTGTGTTTTATTGGGTATAAAAAACCTTAAAATTTAAAGAACTGTTTATGCAGTTATTTTGTGGTAAATATAAATTTATTTTAATTTAATTAATAAATTTTTTTTTCAGGAATTTTCTGACATATGTGAAGAGCAATATGCCTACATTCTTCAATCATTAAACCAGACTAAACAAAAACCACCATCCAAAAACAACCATATTACAAACCAATCAACCAGTAAAATTGAAACCATTTTAGAACCAACTCCACAATGCAGCAATTCCCAACCGGTTTCTAATTCCAAATCAACAGAATCACTTTTCCTTATTCAATCTGTAAGAGATGTTTTGCCTCATCTTGACAGTGATTTTATCGATAAATGTTTAAAAAGATGCGACATGAGTCCCGAAAAAGTGATTCAATTATATTTAGAGAACAATTTACCTCCCGACATTGTGGAAAATGAAGTATTCGCTAATTCGAGGTGAATTTTGTTGAATTTGTAGTAAAAATTTAAAGACTCAAAATTTTGTTGTAGGAAATAATTGTTTTTTTTATTTTAACGTTTATAAAGTGAGTCTAAGAACATTTACAGATTTTTTTACATGCAAAAAATACTATAATAACATTTATATAATATATGATTTTTAAAAACTATTTGCTAATTTGGACAATTTAAATTTTTAGTATTTATTTTTAACCCCAAGTTATGGCTTAAAATATAAATTTCATTTAATAAACAATATCAATTAAGTATTTAAAAAAAATGTTGAATTTTGTTTAAAAATCTATTTATTATTTAGTCCACAAAAATCAAGAAGTTTGACACCTGAAAAACAAATTACTGAACAAGATTTCATCTCCGATCGAAAAAATATTTTCGACCATGATCAATTTGATGTTTTTCATCATGATACAGTTGACCGCACACAGATCCATCGTGGAAAAGTGGAAAAGCCAGATGCAGGTCACTGGAAGATGGAAAATGAGGTGGAACATTTGAGGGATTTGTATTCCAAATATGGGATTGTTGAGGATGAGGGAAGTGATGTGGAATTCAATGTCAACGGTGAAAAATTTTTTTGTATTTATTTATCCTCGATTTGGGAAGGTCTTCACTACCTAAACATAGAGTAACCTTAGTTACTCTGACCCAGTTTTGAGTTTTTTGTGGTAGTTTGGAATATTATTGATTATAATTGCCCGGTAATTCTGCAGAGTAAGTGTTGGTCTAGCAGGAGTTCATACCATTTATAGCACCTCACTCAAGGGCGCTAAAGCATGACAGCAGTGGGGATCGAACTCACGACCTCACGTAATGTAGTAAGTGTTCTGACTACAACACCACGCTGCCTGTTTTTTATTTTTTTGTTTGATTTACTTTTGATGTGAGAATTTTTAAAGTTTAATCATTAATTTAATAACTTCACCAAAGTCTTATTTGTTTAAGTTTAGTATGTAATTAACCTTATTGTCAGTTTATCAATCTATTTATTAATGATTGGGTTAGGCCAAAATCCTATTACTAGTGGGACTGTTAAAGTCTTAAAGTACACTCCAACAAGTTTTTTCTGGTCTTTGAAAATATTCATTTAATTTTAAAAATATTTTTAGGGGTCAAAAAATATTTTTTTTTAATTTAATTTTTATTACGGTTAAATTTCTTTTGTTGTATTTTTAGTTGATAATCCATCTTTGTACGATGACGAATACGACGATACCTATGATGACGTGGCAGTAGTAAACGAGGGGGATTCCCTCAGTGATGACGAGCTTATATCGAGACGACCATTTCAGACACCTCGGGTGCTGGACCAGGGCAAAAATAAACAAGTTAGGGAGAAAAATCAAGAGGAAGATGTTGATGAGTAAGTTATAATTTGTATTCTGATTTCGATATCAATTCAAATATGTTTTAAAATTTTAGTTGGTTTACTCGTGTTGTTAAAAAGGCCCTGGAACAACCTAAATTGGTATCATTCTTAAAACTTTTGAGCTACTTTTTTTTTGTATCATTTTAAAGATTTTGTGCTGTTTGGGCCTCAATGTTTTGGTTTAACAGTGGTAAATAAACTTACAATTTCTAATCTTGAAATAACATATGCAGCTTTTTTTCCCGCTGGCCAATGTTACTTTTATATTTAAATTGCATGTAACATAAATATATATAAAATAAAACAAGATTGCTTACTATGTTTATTGCGTTTTTTGGTACAGTGAAACTCCAAAGCCTAAACGTGACGAATTTATTCAAAATCCTGAAATTGTTCGCGCGAACAGAGAAGCAAGATGGCGACAAAAACAAAGTGAACGAAAAGGAAAACCCCGCTCCGAAAATTCTGGGGGAAACACTGAGAAGGAACGAAAGAAAAAGGAGGCTCAAAAATCGTCACGAGCTAATCATAACCGGAAAAATTTGGCGACAAAGAAATTTTCCAAAGGGATGGCATAATAATTAATTTTTATTTTACGTTGTTAATCTAAACTTTCAATTCATGGTGATTATTGGTAACTTTAGGAATCAAATAAATACGAAAAAGTGCAAGTTTGTTTAAGAATTTTAAAACAAGCCTTTTATTAAAAACTGTATTCTACTATAATTAATTAATGTTTAAGTGTCTATCGGCATAATATAAAGAATATTGTCCCCAAACATATCGTTTAATCTTGAGTTTAAATTATGGAAAAGGTAGTTTTTGGGTTAATAATATTTTTTTTTATTTAAAAAATGAATTAAAATATTTTTTTAATTAGGAAAACTAAAAGTTAGGAAAAGAACGAATACTTTTGTTTAAAAATATATTTAGTGTAAGGGTAGGTTATGAAGTCAAATTTTAATATAATGAGATATTAATAAGACTGCAGACTAGTATTTTTACGTTAACTGTTTTACATAATTGTTAATACATTATCTTAGACCTTTACAGATCATTTTTATTGGCTCATATCAACCTTATTTGACCTCATAAATAAAGCAAATTTGAAAAAAAAAATTGTTTTCTTTTTTTATTTTGTTTTAAATACTGTTGTTTTTTTATATGTCAATACATTATGTTAACAACATATCTTTTCATTTTTTAAAACTCACTTTCTTTAAGGTACATATATACGCTAATAAATTTAGTGTAGCTGTTCATAGCTCAGGGGTGAGGTCTTACGATCTGTTACAATATGTTTCAGGTTCAAATCCTGCTGCCGTTTTCCTACTACCGTTAATAATAATATATACCTGACGCTTGAATATACTCGTTAAAAAGTAAATCGATATTTGTACTATATTATAAACATGAAATTGAACATTTATTTGATGAGCATTGGCCAAACTAACATACTAAATAAAGAAATTTAAAGCAAAATAAATTAGAAAAGTTACAGATAACTTTTATTTGCCCATATTGGCCTCATTTGACCTCATATTGGTACCATATAATATACGACAAAAAAATTTCAAAAAAAAAAAAAAAATTTAAATTGAATTTAAACAGTACCAAAAAAATCGCATTGATCTAAATAACTTATTTCTAAAAAAATATTAATAATTAATAAAGTTATGAAATAATTTTTAAGTTTTTGCCAAATGTCAAAACATGAAATTGAACATTTTATTAGATGCGCATTGGCCGAACTAACATACTAGATAAAGAAATTTAAAGCAAAATCAATTAGAACAAAAGTTACAAATAATTTTCATTTGCCCTTATTGACCTCATTTGACCTCATATTGGTACCATATAAAATACAACAAAAAATTTCAAAAAAAATAAAAATTTTAAATTGAATTTAAACTGTACCAAAAGAACTGAATTGATCTAAATAACTTAATTCTAAAAAATTATGAAAAAATATTAATAATTAATAAAGTTATGAAATAATTTTTAAATTTTTGCCAAATGACAAAACATGAAATTGAACATTTTATTATATGCGCATTGGCCGAACTAACATATTAGATAAAGAAATTTAAAGAAAAATCAATTAGAACAAAAGTTACAGATAATTTTCATTTGCCCATATTGACCTCATATTGGTACCATATAAAATACGACAAAAAAATTTCAAAAAAAATAAAAATTTTAAATTGAATTTAAACTGTACCAAAAGAACTGAATTGATCTAAATAACTTATTTCTGAAAAATTATGAAAATATATTAATAATTAATAAAATTATGACATATTTTTTAAATTTTTGCCAAATGTCAAAACATGAAATTGAACATTTTATTAGATGCGCATTGACCAAACTAACATACTAGATAAAAAAATTTAAAGCAAAATCAATTAGAACAAAAGTTACAGATAATTTTCATTTGCCCATATTGACCTCATTTGACCTCATATTGGTACTATATAATATACGACAAAAAAATTTAAAAAAAAAAAAAAAAATTAAATTGAATTTAAACAGTACCAAAAGAACCGCATTGATCTAAATAACTTAATTTTAAAAAAATTATTGAAAAATATTAATAATTAATAAAGTTATGACATATTTTTTAAATTTTTGCCAAATGTCAAAACATGAAATTAAACATTTTATTAGATGCGCATTGACCAAACTAACATACTAGATAGAGAAATTTAAAGCAAAATCAATTAGAACAAAAGTTACAGATAATTTTCATTTGCCCATATTGACCTCATTTGACTTCAGATTTGTACCATATAAAATACAACAAAAAATTTCAAAAAAAATAAAAATTTTAAATTGAATTTAAACTGTACCAAAAGAACTGAATTGATCTAAATAACTTAATTCTAAAAAATTATGAAAAAATATTAATAATTAATAAAGTTATGAAATAATTTTTAAATTTTTGCCAAATGACAAAACATGAAATTGAACATTTTATTATATGCGCATTGGCCGAACTAACATATTAGATAAAGAAATTTAAAGAAAAATCAATTAGAACAAAAGTTACAGATAATTTTCATTTGCCCATATTGACCTCATATTGGTACCATATAAAATACAACAAAAAAATTTCAAAAAAAATAAAAATTTTAAATTGAATTTAAACTGTACCAAAAGAACTGAATTGATCTAAATAACTTATTTCTGAAAAATTATGAAAATATATTAATAATTAATAAAGTTATGACATATTTTTTAAATTTTTGTCAAATGTCAAAACATGAAATTGAACATTTTATTAGATGCGCATTGACCAAACTAACATACTAGATAAAGAAATTTAAAGAAAAATCAATTAGAACAAAAGTTACAGATAATTTTCATTTTCCCATATTGACCTCATTTGACCTCATATTGGTACCATATAAAATACAACAAAAAAATTTCAAAAAAAAATAAAAATTTTAAATTGAATTTAAACTGTACCAAAAGAACTGAATTGATCTAAATATCTTATTTCTGAAAAATTATGAAAATATATTAATAATTAATAAAGTTATGACATATTTTTTAAATTTTTGCCAAATGTCAAAACATGAAATTGAACATTTTATTAGAAGCGCATTGACCAAACTAACATACTAGATAAAAAAATTTAAAGCAAAATCAATTAGAACAAAAGTTACAGATAATTTTCATTTGCCCATATTGACCTCATTTGACTTCATATTGGTACCAAATAAAATACGACAAAAAAATTTAAAAAAAAATAAAAATTTTAAATTGAATTTAAACTGTACCAAAAGAACTGAATTGATCTAAATATCTTATTTCTAAAAAATTATGAAAAAATATTAATAATTAATAAAGTTATGACATATTTTTTAAATTTTTGCCAAATGTCAAAACATGAAATTGAACATTTAATTAAATGCGCAATGACCAAACTAACATACTAGATAAAGAAATTTAAAGAAAAATCAATTAGAACAAAAGTTACAGATAATTTTCATTTGCCCATTTTGACCTCATTTGACCTCATATTGGTACCATATAAAATACAACAAAAAAATTTCAAAAAAAAATAAAAATTTTAAATTGAATTTAAACAGTACCAAAAGAACTGAATTGATCTGAATAACTTATTTCTAAAAAATTATGAAAAAATATTAATAATTAATAAAGTTATGACATATTTTTTAAATTTTTGCCAAATGTCAAAACATGAAATTGAACATTTTATTAGATGCGCATTGACCAAACTAACATACTAGATAAAAAAATTTAAAGCAAAATCAATTAGAACAAAAGTTACAGATAATTTTCATTTGCCCATATTGACCTCATTTGACCTCATATTGGTATTATGTAATATACGACAAAAAAATTTCAAAAAAAAAAAATTTAAATTGATTTTAAACTGTACCAAAAGAATTGAATTGATCTAAATATCTTATTTCTAAAAAATTATGAAAAAATATTAATAATTAATAAAATTATGACATATTTTTTTAATTTTTGCCAAATGTCAAAACATGAAATTGAACATTTTATTAGATGCGCATTGACCAAACTAACATACTAGATAAAAAAATTTAAAGCAAAATCAATTAGAACAAAAGTTACAGATAATTTTCATTTGCCCATATTGACCTCATTTGACCTCATATTTGTACCATATAATATACGACAAAAAAATTTCCAAAAAAAAAAAAAATTTAAATTGAATTTAAACAGTACTAAAAGAACTGAATTGATCTAAATAACTTATTTCTAAAAAATTATTAAAAAATATTAATAATTAATAAAGTTATGACATATTTTTTAAATTTTTGCCAAATGTCGAAACATGAAATTGAATATTTTATTAGATGCGCATTGACCAAACTAACATACTAGATAAAGAAATTTAAAGAAAAATCAATTAGAACAAAAGTTACAGATAATTTTCATTTGCCCATACTGACCTCATTTGACCTCATATTGGTACCATATAAAATACGACAAAAAAATTTCAAAAAAAAATAAAAATTTTAAATTGAATTTAAACACTACCAAAAGAAATGAATTGATCTAAATAACTTGTTTCTAAAAAAATTATGAAAAAATATCAATAATTATTAAAGTTATGACATATTTTTTAAATATTTGCCAAATGTCAAAACATGAAATTGAACATTTTATTAGATGCGCATTGACCAAACTAACATACTAGATAAAGAAATTTAAAGAAAAATCAATTAGAACAAAAGTTACAAATAATTTTCATTTGCCCATATTGACCTCATTTGACCTCATATTGGTACCATATAAAATACAACAAAAAAATTTCAAAAAATAATAAAAATTTTAAATTGAATTTAAACTGTACCAAAAGAACTGAATTGATCTAAATATCTTATTTCTGAAAAATTATGAAAATATATTAATAATTAATAAAGTTATGACATATTTTTTTAATTTTTGCCAAATGTCAAAACATGAAATTGAACATTTTATTAGATGCGCATTGACCAAACTAACATACTAGATAAAAAAATTTAAAGCAAAATCAATTAGAACAAAAGTTACAGATAATTTTCATTTGCCCATATTGACCTCATTTGACCTCATATTGGTACTATATAATATACGACAAAAAAATTTAAAAAAAAAAAAAAAAATTAAATTGAATTTAAACAGTACCAAAAGAACCGCATTGATCTAAATAACTTAATTTTAAAAAAATTATTGAAAAATATTAATAATTAATAAAGTTATGACATATTTTTTAAATTTTTGCCAAATGTCAAAACATGAAATTAAACATTTTATTAGATGCGCATTGACCAAACTAACATACTAGATAGAGAAATTTAAAGCAAAATCAATTAGAACAAAAGTTACAGATAATTTTCATTTGCCCATATTGACCTCATTTGACCTCAGATTTGTACCATATAAAATACAACAAAAAATTTCAAAAAAAATAAAAATTTTAAATTGAATTTAAACTGTACCAAAAGAACTGAATTGATCTAAATAACTTAATTCTAAAAAATTATGAAAAAATATTAATAATTAATAAAGTTATGAAATAATTTTTAAATTTTTGCCAAATGACAAAACATGAAATTGAACATTTTATTATATGCGCATTGGCCGAACTAACATATTAGATAAAGAAATTTAAAGAAAAATCAATTAGAACAAAAGTTACAGATAATTTTCATTTGCCCATATTGACCTCATATTGGTACCATATAAAATACGACAAAAAAATTTCAAAAAAAATAAAAATTTTAAATTGAATTTAAACTGTACCAAAAGAACTGAATTGATCTAAATAACTTATTTCTGAAAAATTATGAAAATATATTAATAATTAATAAAGTTATGACATATTTTTTAAATTTTTGTCAAATGTCAAAACATGAAATTGAACATTTTATTAGATGCGCATTGACCAAACTAACATACTAGATAAAGAAATTTAAAGAAAAATCAATTAGAACAAAAGTTACAGATAATTTTCATTTTCCCATATTGACCTCATTTGACCTCATATTGGTACCATATAAAATACAACAAAAAAATTTCAAAAAAAAATAAAAATTTTAAATTGAATTTAAACTGTACCAAAAGAACTGAATTGATCTAAATATCTTATTTCTGAAAAATTATGAAAATATATTAATAATTAATAAAGTTATGACATATTTTTTAAATTTTTGCCAAATGTCAAAACATGAAATTGAACATTTTATTAGAAGCGCATTGACCAAACTAACATACTAGATAAAAAAATTTAAAGCAAAATCAATTAGAACAAAAGTTACAGATAATTTTCATTTGCCCATATTGACCTCATTTGACTTCATATTGGTACCAAATAAAATACGACAAAAAAATTTAAAAAAAAATAAAAATTTTAAATTGAATTTAAACTGTACCAAAAGAACTGAATTGATCTAAATATCTTATTTCTAAAAAATTATGAAAAAATATTAATAATTAATAAAGTTATGACATATTTTTTAAATTTTTGCCAAATGTCAAAACATGAAATTGAACATTTAATTAAATGCGCAATGACCAAACTAACATACTAGATAAAGAAATTTAAAGAAAAATCAATTAGAACAAAAGTTACAGATAATTTTCATTTGCCCATTTTGACCTCATTTGACCTCATATTGGTACCATATAAAATACAACAAAAAAATTTCAAAAAAAAATAAAAATTTTAAATTGAATTTAAACAGTACCAAAAGAACTGAATTGATCTGAATAACTTATTTCTAAAAAATTATGAAAAAATATTAATAATTAATAAAGTTATGACATATTTTTTAAATTTTTGCCAAATGTCAAAACATGAAATTGAACATTTTATTAGATGCGCATTGACCAAACTAACATACTAGATAAAGAAATTTAAAGCAAAATCAATTAGAACAAAAGTTACAGATAATTTTCATTTGCCCATATTGACCTCATTTGACCTCATATTGGTATTATGTAATATACGACAAAAAAATTTCAAAAAAAAATAATTTAAATTGATTTTAAACTGTACCAAAAGAATTGAATTGATCTAAATATCTTATTTCTAAAAAATTATGAAAAAATATTAATAATTAATAAAATTATGACATATTTTTTTAATTTTTGCCAAATGTCAAAACATGAAATTGAACATTTTATTAGATGCGCATTGACCAAACTAACATACTAGATAAAGAAATTTAAAGAAAAATCAATTAGAACAAAAGTTACAGATAATTTTCATTTGCCCATACTGACCTCATTTGACCTCATATTGGTACCATATAAAATACGACAAAAAAATTTCAAAAAAAAATAAAAATTTTAAATTGAATTTAAACACTACCAAAAGAACTGAATTGATCTAAATAACTTGTTTCTAAAAAATTATGAAAAAATATCAATAATTATTAAAGTTATGACATATTTTTTAAATATTTGCCAAATGTCAAAACATGAAATTGAACATTTTATTAGATGCGCATTGACCAAACTAACATACTAGATAAAAAAATTTAAAGAAAAATCAATTAGAACAAAAGTTACAAATAATTTTCATTTTCCCATATTGACCTCATTTGACCTCATATTGGTACCATATAAAATACAACAAAAAAATTTCAAAAAATAATAAAAATTTTAAATTGAATTTAAACTGTACCAAAAGAACTGAATTGATCTAAATATCTTATTTCTGAAAAATTATGAAAATATATTAATAATTAATAAAGTTATGACATATTTTTTTAATTTTTGCCAAATGTCAAAACATGAAATTGAACATTTTATTAGATGCGCATTGACCAAACTAACATACTAGATAAAAAAATTTAAAGCAAAATCAATTAGAACAAAAGTTACAGATAATTTTCATTTGCCCATATTGACCTCATTTGACCTCATATTGGTACTATATAATATACGACAAAAAAATTTAAAAAAAAAAAAAAAAATTAAATTGAATTTAAACAGTACCAAAAGAACCGCATTGATCTAAATAACTTAATTTTAAAAAAATTATTGAAAAATATTAATAATTAATAAAGTTATGACATATTTTTTAAATTTTTGCCAAATGTCAAAACATGAAATTAAACATTTTATTAGATGCGCATTGACCAAACTAACATACTAGATAGAGAAATTTAAAGCAAAATCAATTAGAACAAAAGTTACAGATAATTTTCATTTGCCCATATTGACCTCATTTGACCTCAGATTTGTACCATATAAAATACAACAAAAAATTTCAAAAAAAATAAAAATTTTAAATTGAATTTAAACTGTACCAAAAGAACTGAATTGATCTAAATAACTTAATTCTAAAAAATTATGAAAAAATATTAATAATTAATAAAGTTATGAAATAATTTTTAAATTTTTGCCAAATGACAAAACATGAAATTGAACATTTTATTATATGCGCATTGGCCAAACTAACATATTAGATAAAGAAATTTAAAGAAAAATCAATTAGAACAAAAGTTACAGATAATTTTCATTTGCCCATATTGACCTCATATTGGTACCATATAAAATACGACAAAAAAATTTCAAAAAAAATAAAAATTTTAAATTGAATTTAAACTGTACCAAAAGAACTGAATTGATCTAAATAACTTATTTCTGAAAAATTATGAAAATATATTAATAATTAATAAAGTTATGACATATTTTTTAAATTTTTGTCAAATGTCAAAACATGAAATTGAACATTTTATTAGATGCGCATTGACCAAACTAACATACTAGATAAAGAAATTTAAAGAAAAATCAATTAGAACAAAAGTTACAGATAATTTTCATTTTCCCATATTGACCTCATTTGACCTCATATTGGTACCATATAAAATACAACAAAAAAATTT
Organism: Corella eumyota; assembly: GCF_963082875.1. Taxonomy (NCBI): domain Eukaryota; kingdom Metazoa; phylum Chordata; class Ascidiacea; order Phlebobranchia; family Corellidae; genus Corella; species Corella eumyota. The sequence continues at coordinate 14,734,959 of NC_137494.1, read as the reverse complement.
CAAAAAAAAATAAAAATTTTAAATTGAATTTAAACAGTACCAAAAGAACTGAATTGATCTAAATATCTTATTTCTGAAAAATTATGAAAATATATTAATAATTAATAAAGTTATGACATATTTTTTAAATTTTTGCCAAATGTCAAAACATGAAATTGAACATTTTATTAGAAGCGCATTGACCAAACTAACATACTAGATAAAAAAATTTAAAGCAAAATCAATTAGAACAAAAGTTACAGATAATTTTCATTTGCCCATATTGACCTCATTTGACTTCATATTGGTACCAAATAAAATACGACAAAAAAATTTAAAAAAAAATAAAAATTTTAAATTGAATTTAAACTGTACCAAAAGAACTGAATTGATCTAAATATCTTATTTCTAAAAAATTATGAAAAAATATTAATAATTAATAAAGTTATGACATATTTTTTAAATTTTTGCCAAATGTCAAAACATGAAATTGAACATTTAATTAAATGCGCAATGACCAAACTAACATACTAGATAAAGAAATTTAAAGAAAAATCAATTAGAACAAAAGTTACAGATAATTTTCATTTGCCCATTTTGACCTCATTTGACCTCATATTGGTACCATATAAAATACAACAAAAAAATTTCAAAAAAAAATAAAAATTTTAAATGAATTTAAACAGTACCAAAAGAACTGAATTGATCTGAATAACTTATTTCTAAAAAATTATGAAAAAATATTAATAATTAATAAAGTTATGACATATTTTTTAAATTTTTGCCAAATGTCAAAACATGAAATTGAACATTTTATTAGATGCGCATTGACCAAACTAACATACTAGATAAAGAAATTTAAAGCAAAATCAATTAGAACAAAAGTTACAGATAATTTTCATTTGCCCATATTGACCTCATTTGACCTCATATTGGTATTATGTAATATACGACAAAAAAATTTCAAAAAAAAAAAATTTAAATTGATTTTAAACTGTACCAAAAGAATTGAATTGATCTAAATATCTTATTTCTAAAAAATTATGAAAAAATATTAATAATTAATAAAATTATGACATATTTTTTTAATTTTTGCCAAATGTCAAAACATGAAATTGAACATTTTATTAGATGCGCATTGACCAAACTAACATACTAGATAAAAAAATTTAAAGCAAAATCAATTAGAACAAAAGTTACAGATAATTTTCATTTGCCCATATTGACCTCATTTGACCTCATATTTGTACCATATAATATACGACAAAAAAATTTCCAAAAAAAAAAAAAATTTAAATTGAATTTAAACAGTACTAAAAGAACTGAATTGATCTAAATAACTTATTTCTAAAAAATTATTAAAAAATATTAATAATTAATAAAGTTATGACATATTTTTTAAATTTTTGCCAAATGTCGAAACATGAAATTGAATATTTTATTAGATGCGCATTGACCAAACTAACATACTAGATAAAGAAATTTAAAGAAAAATCAATTAGAACAAAAGTTACAGATAATTTTCATTTGCCCATACTGACCTCATTTGACCTCATATTGGTACCATATAAAATACGACAAAAAAATTTCAAAAAAAAATAAAAATTTTAAATTGAATTTAAACACTACCAAAAGAACTGAATTGATCTAAATATCTTATTTCTGAAAAATTATGAAAATATATTAATAATTAATAAAGTTATGACATATTTTTTTAATTTTTGCCAAATGTCAAAACATGAAATTGAACATTTTATTAGATGCGCATTGACCAAACTAACATACTAGATAAAAAAATTTAAAGCAAAATAAATTAGAACAAAAGTTACAGATAATTTTCATTTGCCCATATTGACCTCATTTGACCTCATATTGGTACCATATAAAATACGACAAAAAAATTTCAAAAAAAATAAAAATTTTAAATTGAATTTAAACACTAACAAAAGAACTGAATTGATTTAAATAACTTGTTTTTAAAAAATTATGAAAAAATATTAATAATTAATAAAGTTATGACATATTTTTTAAATTTTTGCCAAATGTCAAAACATGAAATTGAACATTTTATTAGATGTGCATTGACCAAACTAACATACTAGATAAAGAAATTTAAAGAAAAATCAATTAGAACAAAAGTTACAGATAATTTTCATTTTCCCATATTGACCTCATTTGACCTCTTATTGATACCATATAATATAAGTCAAAAAAAATTAAAGAAAATTAAAAAAATTTCATTGCTTTTTAGAGATTACATTAGTTGTAACATGACTTGGATTTTTATAAAAAATTAAAAATTTAGTGTTTGGAGCGGGTTTTGAACCTGGTACTTAACGTACCACAGTTTAGAGGCATACCACTAAGCTATCAAGCCAGTTATAAAAACCATACGTAACAGTATATATATCTTGCTGATAATAAAATTTATTCACAAACAAATAAAATCTACATTTGTTTATTAAATAATGTATTAACAAATAGTGAAAAATTAATTAACACAATAAAATAATGTTTTTTTTATACAGCCTTTTCAATTCCATTTCTTTTCTGTGGTATTTGTACCTAAACAACATAATATAATAATATTTAGTTATACATTTTGTTCACAAAAAATAATTCTTAATTTTTTTGCGCACTTTTAAAAAATTTTTGAAATTTTTTTTTGTATGTAAAATATATTAATGTACTTTAAATAATATGATTAAATTTAAACTAAAGGGTTTACCCAATTTTATCAAAAATATTTTAACTTTCACATATATTAAATTTTTTAAATAATTAAAAATATGTCTATTAAGTCATTGCCCGAATATTGGTTAAATAAATTTTAAAATTGTAAAAAAAAATCTTTTAATATCTGACTTTTATAATTAAGTATGTCCAAATTGTACATGTAACTATTTAGCATCATACTAACGCAGTTTAAAAATTGCTCTAACCTAGTTATTTTTAAATTTTTTTGCAAATTTATATTTTTAGAATTAAACTAAGATTCACACACCCCAATTAACATATACTTTTTAATTTTTAAGGTTTAGGGATTTTAACAAAAATTTTGCAACTTTTGTATATATTAGTATTTTTCAAAATAATAATTAAAAATACGTTAATTAAGGCAATACCCATATAATGGAAGAGTTAATTTAAAATTTTTTTTTTAAATTTGATTCTTATATTTATAATGTATACCTTAATACATGTAACTATATGATGTCATATTAACGGAGTTTAAAAATTTGTATTAACTTTGTTATTTTTTATAATTTTTGCAATTAAAAACAGATTGCCAATAATAAAGGCTATTTTAAATTTTAAAAAATTAACTATTAAGTTTTTTTTATTGCTACAACCATGATCTTAACCATTATTAGTATTCAAGGAATACAAAAGCGTAGTTACATAATACTTGTACTTGTAACAATAATAAATTTATTTTATTAAATATATAACCTTTAAATTATAACTTACTTTTATATCGAATATGCTTCATATTATCGATTCCTTTCTCTTTGTAATGCACCGTTTGATTTATTTTTGAAATGTATAATAATCTTTCTTTATTCAATATAAAGTATAACTTACAAGGCTTAAGAAATTTAAAAAAAAAGTTTGTCAAAATCTAAATTAATTTTAACATATGATATTGCATTGATATATATATATTGCTATTAAAAGTATGTTACAGCATTTTAAAACTGGTAAATTAAAAGCTTTTATTACTAAAATATTGTAATTTTAATTTAACTTTTATTTTGTATTACTATTGCTAGCTTGGCTGACTTGAGATTTAAAAGCAAATGTTACAAAGTGTAAACATGGACTTTACTGAAACTCACTAATTACCTTGGGCACTCTTACAGATAAAAATGTAAACAAATAATTTTAAGGTGTGTGTTTCAAAACTATTGCATTCAGTTTAATGGAGTAAAAAGTAAGTTTTGTAAGTTAGGGTCTTTTAAGTAAAATGAAGTAAAATGTTGTTATAATTATGGTTTAAAATTTTTGATTTACAGTTGTCATCAGTTTTAATAATAAATTTAAAGGTGCAGTCATTTAAAAATAAATTTTAATATGTTGTTATCATGATATAGTAAAAATTCCAATTTGAGAAAGTTTTATTTTGAAATTAAAAAAAAAGTTTTTTTATTTATATTTGTTCGTAGTTGCTAAAAGCAGATTAAAGAAGGATTAGCAATAAGCATTTGCTACAATTAAGTAATATTATAGGCCTGTGGACTATTTTTAAATTGTGATAGTTTATAAAAGTTACTTAATGTTATCATGTAGGCCTGCATAAGTGATAACACTTTACTAATAATAATTTTTAAATAATGCTCAATAAAGTTAATAATATTAAAATTAAACAATATTGTATGAAACATTCTAAGTAAGTTTTATATTCTCTTGAATAGGATTATTCCGGCAAAGCAATACCTCATCGTATGTAAATAAGAAGCCATGCTTTGATTTAATGAGATTCTCAAGAAGGGGACCTACGACTTACAATGCCAAGAAACATTTGAAGCTAGTAGGCTATAGGTGTAGTACATAAAAGCTGCAGAAATACAATTTTGTGGCTTGGAATGTGTGTAACCATAGTGAGACTAGCCTTAACCCTATCTGTAAATGCTTTGTTGCAATGATAACTATGACATTTCATCAAGGGAATTAAATTTTATGATTATCAAGGAATTCAAGTACCTTAAATATATGAACAAAAAAGGAAGCTTTTGCTGTTTAAAAGCTTGGTAACAGAATAACTATATCAAGGCAGTGGCTTACCTTAGTAGAATAACTGCTAAACTTCAGTTTAAAACTATAAGATTAAAGGGGGTTATATTACCATATCATTATTATACATCAAGTTTTTAAATTTTTTTTTTTAAAATGACTTTGATTTTTAGAAATGTTAAGTGCATATTAATAAAAAAATTAATTGTAAAAAATTCATAATGGCGTAAGTAATTTTTTTAATGATTCTTTTTTATGGTAATGACATTTTTAATTATGTGTTTATATTTTAGTTCTGGTTCGTTGGTAATAAGCCATTGCACCACGTCAAGGTCAACCAGAAAGCAACAGGTTATTTTACCCAATAGGAAGGCAAACGATGGGATTTTAAAGGTACCTTGGAAAAGTAAGACACCTAAAAAATCCCAACCAAAAGCCTTAAATTTAGTAATCAGCCAAAATTTTTTAAACCCCAATTTAAACTAAGTTCGAGGGTGCGCGCAACTAAATTCTAATGCTCGGTATAGTAAAAAAACTAATTTGCACTAACGGTTCTACACCGTATATATAGTAAAACTGATTTTTAGCTAAAAATTAAAAAGTCCAAGAGTAAAGCATGGAAGAACCTGTAAAAGCCTGTAAAAATAAAGTTAGGTGTTAGTTTATAGCCTATATATAATTAGAACCTGTAAAAAATATAATTAAAACCTGTAAAAAAAAGCCTGTAAAAGTAAAAATGGTTAGAGAAAAATTGTAAGAGAGATGGCAACGGACCATATTAGTTGTTTTTACTTACCATTAAAATATGATTCCAGTTTTTCTTTCACCAGAACGAAAGAAGAAAACTATACCGAGCAAACTGAAAACTAATTAACCTTCCTATCATTTAACTTTAGGCAATGTTAATAACTTTGTGGGTTACCCAACTCCAACAAAGTTAAAACATTTTTTTTTAAATTAGACTTTTTTAAATTATTTTTACGTCGCGATTTTAGTTTTTTGTTTAGGCCTAATACAAATACAATAAAGAATTGAGAGAAGAGAAAAATATTTTGGTTTTAGGTTCTAAGTTTTAAACAAGTTACAATAACCTTAAATTATCACACTTAACTACTCAGAATTACAAGTTAAAGTTACCTAAGATTACTTAAAATTTCTAAAGGTCCCGAGTTGTTGTTATTAACAGAATTAAAGCCCTAACTATAAATGATTCTTTTTTTTACTTTAACCTTCTATTTAAGATATGGCATTTAATAAATATTTACGATATGACATTACATCAATGATAAACATGGCAGAAGTTGGGACAAAATTGATTCAAGTTCTTGGTTTTAATCATTTTTACTCAACTCTTAATTATGTTCCATCCATGTTAGATCCAAGTTCCTCCTACCCTGCGAAGTTAATTTCCATTTTCACAAGCTAATAACTTACAATACTGCAGACTAAGCATGGCGCTATATACTACCCACGAGTAAAACGCACCATGCTCACTTGGAAGAAAATAATTGATAGAAAGTGGAAAACCGGGGTTTATAGATGCCGGTATTTAATTAGCGCGAAACTTTAATTATAATTAATTCTGCTGCACCCCCAAGCGTGTTGGTTCTTTAGTTAAGGTGTAGTCCCTGGCTGTTGAGGTTAAGCCTCCCACATTTAATTGTTCGGTAGCGTTTAGACCCTAATATGAGCTGTGCGTTGTCTACATTAAAAATATTAAGAAAATGGCACGAAATACAACAGTAATAAATAAATGTGAAAAAAAATACAACATGGGACAGCCCGGACGACCATTTGGCGATACGTGGTTCTGCTGACCGTAAGGGCCAAAACACAGACTAGTACTGGTACATGGGAGACCTAAGGGGACCTAACAATGGTATTGGGAAAATGGTCGCCGGGAAGGCATCAGCTCATTGACTGTTTGATCCCAAACTTCGACCGACCCACGAAGCGAAATGGGTAAATCTAGGTTTGGGACAGTCCGCAAAAAATAAATTTACACTGGGAGAAGAGAAAGATATTGCATACAATTCTGTCCAGTTCTAATATTTTCAAACCTTCAAAAATTAGTGATAAAAATCACAAAATCTAAATCTTATCTCAAAGTCCTTTGTTTTTCGGATCATTTATTAATGATCAAATTTTACGTCACATTTTCCATATGTGACGTAATTGTTGAATCCATAATCGTCATTGTTGATTTTTTGATGGAAAGGCAAAGATTGTAAGGTGTCACATACACCTTTTTGAATCTATAAACATAAAAATAAATTATCAAAAAATGGCTAAAAATAAATTGCCTTTAAAATAAAAGTTACATCACATATTGCTATACAGATTTAAAATTTATTTTTACCCAGAAAAAAAAAACACAATTTTAAATAAAGTCAATTTTTAAGTTTTAGTTTAAAAGATTTTGAATAATTTACCTTCAGCATAGAGTGCTAGAACATTCCAGTTCCGATTCCCGCTCTAATCTTATCAGTTATGACGTAGTTAGCGAAGACGTCACTTGCTGGTGATAAGATGAACATAAAAGTGATGTTGACTTATCACTGCAATAAAAATAAAATTCAATAAAAATTTTGGAAAGTCAAAATTAACAGAACTTTTCAAAGAGACATTTAAGTGATAAAATAAAATTTAATTTTTTAAAAATTTTAATTTTTGCATAACTTTAAATTGACAAAGTTTAGTAATAAAATTTATATAAAGTGAAGTATTTACCTTTTATTAATCAGGAACTGGCGTTATGAGTAAAGTCATTTAGGCTGTAATGACCTCACTAATGCTTGGGTAAGTTTCAAAAACCGTTAGGGTAAAATCGATCTAAAAAATAAAGCAAGATTCAATAAAATGTAATTTAACCAGAACAGAAGTTTTATTTTACCACAAAAAAACAAATATTTTAAGTTAAGTTACTGAAAAGAAAATAATTTTTAATATTTACCTTTAAACTTCTTTTTGTGCATTTCACGTTTCCTCGTCCACAAAGCGTTCACATTGTCAGGTTGATGACGTCATTGACTGGTTACTGTTTGGTTGATGACGTCACATTACGTGGAGTCTTGTTGATGCTCAAGTTTCAGCGACATAAAAAAGATAAAAATCAAAGATTAGTTGGAAGGCGACGGATTTGTCGTTAATAACTTAATTGTTTTTAGCCAAATTTTGATTAATTAACTAACTTATATATTTAAAAAAAAACATAATAAATTGAGTAAAATATAAAATTATGTCAAATAAACTGAGCTTAATATTTTAACTTTAGTTTTCTGAATTAAGAATTTACTTTTATATATGTTTAGTAATCGCAGCAGAAGCAGCGCAGTAGCAGTAATATAGAAAAGAGAAAAATAGAATAGATAAAGAGTAGATTTATAATTTTTTAAATTTAGTTAACTAGCAAACGCAGCAGCATATAAATATATTATAAAAAAATTAAGCATAAATTTCTTAACTTAAACTAGCAATAACGCAGCGCGCAGCAGCAGCTTGCAAAAAAATCAAACAAAAAACAATCCTTGCAATCATGCAACATGCATATAAATATATAAAATAATGTTATGGCAATAAAGCAACAGCACATGCAGCATACAGCGCTTAAAATTATGTTTTAAAATATTAATTCTCAGTTTATTTTACCAGGATATTTAAATATAACCAACCCATTTAATTTTGTTTTCTAACACATTAATTTAATAATAAAACAAAAATTAGTTTAGTTTACAAATAATTAATCGAACTTACCAATATCACCATGACGTCATGGTATACGTCACATTCACGTCACAAACCACCAACCATCCTCTACTTTGCCAACTTTCGTCAATACATTGTCTGCAAAAAAACAAATTATTTTAAAAATATGTAAAAAAATTTTTAAATTATATGAGTTACTATATTTTTGAGGTAGTTAACAGTACTAGCCATTTCTTACATTTTTTAAATTAATTTTAGTTTTATATGTTACAAAATATATAAAAAATAAGCTCTTAAATTAACAAAGAGCTTGAACATTTGATAGCGTGGCAAAAAAATTAAAAATTTCACTCATAAATTAATTTTACAAAAAATCATAATTTTTTTTTACCTTATTAAATGTAAGATTGACCCTCAAAAGGTTTAAAGTTAAAATGAATTTTTATTTCCACTTCTGGTTGTGATTTTGCTTTCTTGACAGTTGTATGACGTAATAAAATATAAATTGTCTATTAATTCTTGAATTTCTGCTTTCTAGATGGTTTGTACTTTAATATGACGTCAAAATAAATATATCTTCTGATTTTGTTGTAGAATTGTTGCAAAAAACATCGAAAATTGACGATTTAACTTGATATAAACTGAGTATAGATTTAACAACCTTTTACCACGCGGTCCAGGCTAGAAAGAGCCACGTGTCTTAGTTTCTAGAATTCCTTGCGCTTCTTTCAAACCCGGGGCCGAAAATTTCAAATCTCGGCGTGAATTTAATCAACGCGCGCGCCTCTCTTGATTAGGTTAAAGAGATGGAATGTTTGTCTAGAAGAGAATTTACGAATTCGTTGTAGGCATCTACGTTTTAACTTAAAATTCTTAAATATAAAGATTTTGACCATTTAAAGCCTACCTTCTTTATGTGTTAATATTAATAAATTTATAAGAATTTTCAACATCTTTGGGTTAACAAAAGTATACATCGTTTTAAACAGGTTTAATTTTTTTTTTGCAAATACTTTTAAAACATAGTTGAAAGCATAAATTAATTTTTTTACCTTAAAATAATGATTAAATATTAATTTACCTAATACAACTACGAAAATTTTGATAATGTATTTTTATTTATTCTTATACATGTTTATATTAAAAATGAACAAACGCAATCTAATCTAATGTTCGACTGCTCTTGGCTTAAACTGTAAAAGTTTCAGAAGTAAATATATATATTTATAATCAATAATATCCAAAACTGTCAAAGATAACTTGAGACTGGCCCAGGATAACAAACGTTATCCTATGTTTAGGTCGTAAAGTTGACCTTCCCACAATAATGATTAAGCAATATACAAAAAACTTAAATAGCTTATTACTTAAGCAAAAATATTCTAGTCAAAGGTGTGGTGGAATATAATTTATTGTTTAACCCAAAATCCAACAAAAATATCTACAAAGTATATTTGAATATGAGATTAAATAGAAATGAATATTTGAAAATATTAAAATCAAAATACGTAAAACTCGTTAACAACTTTTTAGAATTTGAAACATTTTTTAAATTTTGAAATTACTTCCAAAACAATTTTGGAATATGTTTTCAATATAAATTATTTAGGACGTTTTTCATTTATTTAGAAAATTAAAATCAATTGTAAACCACTTCTTTTTTGGCAATAAATGTTATTTTACACCCTTTGCAAATTACTTAAAAAACATTTAATTAAAAAAGCACATTTTAAATCATTTCATAAAATTAAGATAACCACATTTAAAATTTAACCAAAGTTTTTAACCCTACAATAACACACCACACATTTTTATACATTTTTTATATTTTTGGCGTTTAAAGCCATTTTCCATTCGCTTTTAAAAGTTTTTTAATAAAAGCTCTTATGGTGGACATAGACGTCAAAGCGTAAATCCAAATTGGGAGAGTTATCCTCAAAATGATGGTAACCTCATACTCTGTGAGGTTTACTGAAGCATGACCTCTTTTTTCTCACTTTCTCTTCTCGTTTTTGTTAGTAGGTAGATGCTTCTTATTCTCCCTTTATCTGTAAAAAAAATGATTAAAAGGTTACCAACCAAAAGTACAAGAAGCGTGGTGTAGTGGTTAGTACACTTGGCTTTACTAGGTCATGGGTTCGATCCTCACTGCTCTCATGCTGTAACGCTCTTAAGTAGAGTACTATAAACTGTTTGAACTTTCAACACTTAATCAGCAGCTTACAATTATCAGGAAATTGTTATCTATTATATTCCAAACTGCTAAAGTCAACTCGAGACTGAGCCGGCATAACAAATGTTACTCTATGTTAAAGTCGTGAAGCCGACCTTTCCACATCGAGGATAATTGGGTTAAAAATTGAAAAAAACCTTAATTGGATTAAAAATTGCACGAAAAACAAAAACTTACCCCAAGATGTTAATATTGTGAGAAGTTGAGGCCCTGTCCAGTATAAGCTCGTTCACCTTGGTAGGTGGAATCTTGGGACAGCGCGGCATCGACCTGGGAACGAAATTCATCCCCCATGTAACTATCCTGTGAAGAGGGATAATATATAGAATTAGTTTCAAATTTGAAAATTGGTAACATTTTTTTAACAATTTATTCATTCTTTGTGTGGAAAGGTCGACTTTACAACCTGAACATAGAGTAACATCAATTACTCTGACCCAGTCTTGAGTTGCTTGTGGCAGTTTGGAATATTATAGATTATAATTGTCCAATAATTATGCTGCTGATTAAGTGCTGGCTCAGCAGGAGTTTGTACCGTTTAAAGCGCCTTACTCAAGGGCGCTACAGCATGAGAGCAGTAGGGATTAAACCCAGAACCTAATGTAGTGTGGGAAGTGTTTTGACCACTACACCACGCTGCCGGAAATTGTCTTTAGTTGTTATATAGATACCTGTGAAAGTTCAGCTTGTGAAAGGCCGAGTTGGCTCATACCCTGACTAATTGGTTGGCTCATCGACAATCCAGCTCCAAATCCTTGTGTGAGTGCCCCTGTAACAAAACACTTTAGTTTAAAACATCACATTTTTCAGTATAGGAAACATACAAGTAGCATTAAACCGTAAGGTAAAGCTGCACGAATTCTACACAAAAAATTAAAAAAATAAAGGCCTCACCTTGTGAGAAGTTTTGGGTCATGTCCTGGGATTGAGTTTGCTGTTGACTAGCGACACCTTGTGCTTGTCTGTTTCTACTCAAACGAGGGGCTCGACCTCCGGACTTCTGAACTGGGCGACCTTGAGACAGAAAATTATTTGGTAAAATTCTTGCACATTTATAAACAATTCCAGAAAACAGTATCTTGGTGTAGTGGTCAGAACACTTGGCTTCACTACATGAGGTCTCAGGTTCAATCCTCACTGCTCTCTTGCTGTAGCACCCTTGTGTAAGGAGTTATAAATGATATGAACTCCTGCTAAGCCAATACTTAATCAGCAGCATAATTATCGGGCAATTATAGTCTATAAAATCCCAAACTATTAAAGGCAACTTGATACTGGGTCAGGATAACTGATGTTACTCTATGTTTAGGTCGTAAAGCTGACCTTCCCACATCGAGGATAAAGATATATAAACAAACAATAAATTCCTACCTTGAGCATGTCCATTATGATAATAGTTTGGTGGGATAGTTGGGTTCATAAACATATTAACAGGGACTGGGAGGGCTGCAGTAGCTTGTTGGGTCTGTAAACCCGATGTAGCTGGGTTAATCATCCCCATTTGATCGTGGGTTCGATAATACTGATGGCGGGGTGGCAGGGAGCCTAAAAAGAGATTATAGTTTATGCAAACTTAATTAATCTAAGAAAGCTAATTAAGAGTTTATGCAAACTTAATTAATCTAAGAAAGCTAATTAGTAACATTACTCACCATTATAAGTAGAACTCCTGTCATAAGCTCCACCAGGTATAAGAGCTTCTTTTGCATCCCACATTGTTGTACTCATAAATCTACCTCCCTATAAATATATTTACAAGTTAGTAATAGGTTAAAGGCACATGCATGTGTATTTTTCCACAAAATACATGAAGCTAGTGTAGTGTACTGGCAGTGTGGTGCAGTGGTTAAAACACTTGGCTTCACCACATGAGGTCCTGGGTTTGATCCCCACTACTCTTATGCTGTAATGCCCTCAGTAAGGCGCTTTAAACGATATACACCAATGCTGAGCCAATATTTAATTAGCAGCATAATTATCGGGCAATTATAAACAATAATATTTCAAACTGGCAAAGACAATTTAAGACTGGGTCAGAGTAACTGATGTTACTTTATGTCTGCGCTATGAAGTCGATCTTTCCACATCCAGGATGAATAAATAAACATTAAAAAAAGCTTATATAGTGTTGCTTTAATGTTGGTTATATATACATAAAAAAACCTCTTTATAAATCAAATTTGGGCAAACTTAGAAAAACGCACACAAATTTACGTTTTTGAGTAAAAACTGTAATTTACCGGGTTAATAACGTTGGTAAGCTTGCGCGGTTTGGTAAACTGCATCAAACTTTCCTTCAGTGCTCCTAATGGACCTTCAACCAACGCTCGTTGTTCTTTAAAGTATGTCAACAAATGATTCCACAAAGGTTGTTTGGATAAAGCTTTTGGGCTCCCAACTATTATAACCCCAAACCTAAATAAATAGATCGGTTTGTAAAGTAATTTATATACAGTTTAGAACTAAAGGAATCATATACAAAGTTGTAATAGAAAAAACAATTTTTTTTGACTATAAACAAATAGATTAAGAAGTTATAAATATTTGTTTTTTTACCTTGCTCGAGTTAAAGCGACGTTGAGACGCCGAGGATCGTTTAAGAATCCAATTCCTTGATGTTCGTTAGCTCTAACGCACGACAAAATAATAAAATCTTTCTCCCTGCCTTGGAAAGCATCAACACTGGCAATCTCTACCTCCTAAAAAGTAAAAATATTATTAAATACTTGTCGACGGCGAAGATTTGCTCGTGATAATTTAGTTACGCACCACAAACAGCAGTTTTATTTTTTTTCTAGGCCTATAAATGTGACATAAACACTTTGATCAAGCTTTATTATATCTAGTAAATTTTACCATATTATACAAAATATACAAGATTTAAAGCCAAGCAATAACTAAACCATTAAAATAAAGTTATCTACACAATACATGTGTTTTAATTAAACTAGATTCTAAAAAATATTTTAAGAATTGATTCTAAAATTTTTGTAGTTTAAACTTTTCGCTAAAATTTACACAGAATTCTAACTTACCATGTACAACTTAGAATGAAGTGAACCAGAGTATTGCATGTATTGAACCAGATACGACCTCTGTCCTTCATATGGGGTTATAATCCCTATTTGCTCCGGTTTAATCCCCGATTTCAAAAACTTTGTCGTAATTCTTTCCACAACTGCTGCTTCAGTTCTAAAAAAAAGTTGGTTAAAAATAAATTAAATTAAGTTTTATTACAAAAACTAAAAAAATTAAACTCGTTTTCAGCATAACTTGTACCTGTTTAAGTAGGATGTTCCTGAACTAGCAATTTCTTCTTGTCCTGAAGTTTTGTAGAAAAACATTGGTTTGTCTGGGGATGGCCACGTGAAACTAAGACCCTTTCTCATTCGTTCACCTAATTTAATATAAATTAAATTATAAAAAAATATATATACAAAAAGAAAAAAATACAAACAAATAAAAAACAAAAAATGTAAGGAAAAAAAAAGAGAAAAATACAAGAAACAAAAAGAATCTAAAAAAAGACAAAAAGAAACAAAAAAAAAACAGACAAAGGAAAAAGAAACTTTAGGTTTTTATTAACAAGCCTATATAACTTTTTATTTTAAAAACTAAACTTACCAGCAGTAACACCATTCTGTAGAGAACCCTCATAAAATATATTGGAAGGAAAAGCTGACAGAGCTGGGTGCATTCGATATTGGACCTAAGATAATAACAAATAAAACATTTTAGATCTCAAAATCAATAGTTTAACAACTGTTTGCATTTGTGTATATTTAAATATCATAAATTTAATTAAATTTTAAGATCATAATAAATACATGAAATTAAAATTTAATATGGCTTTAAAATGAATATGTAAATATGATAATAAAGAATAAATAGCCTTTTAAATATTTATAACAAAAAACATTCATATATTTACCTGTAACCTGATTGGTCTTATCCCCAATATTACAAGTCTTTCAAACAAAGATTGAGCTAAACCAGCATTTGCTGCCTTCTTACACATCACAACTGGACCAAGTTGGCAGTGGTCACCAACTAATATCAACTAAAATAATAATTTTGTTTAGTTAAATTTAAAACTTTGGCAAAACAATTTTTTGACGTAAATTTTTGCAAATTCAAAAACTTCAAAGATTCACATGGTTGAATTTAAAATAATTGACAATTTCTCGCCACTAACTTATACCAATCAAAATCAATTTTTTTTTAATTTTTAAACATTGACAAAGAAATTTTTTTGTAAAAATTTTACTTGGTTAGATTTAAAACAATTGACAACTTTTTAAAAATTTCCAAGTGTCTAACAACTAATATCAATAAACACAATCTTTTTTTAATTTTAAAACTTTGACAAAATTTTAGATGGATGGTCATCAAGTTTAACAAAATCCTCTCAAATATTTTTAAAAGTTTTCTCACCTGCTTAGCCCCTAATACAACCGGCACCATACACTCAGGTTCAGTAGCTTGCGTGCTTTCATCAATCAAAATTGATCGGAATCTAAACTTCACCAATCTTGGATCACCAGCTCCAACACAGGTAGAACAAATAACATCAGCATTCTAGAAAAAAAAAATAAAAGATTTAAAGCGATAAATTACTAAAAAAAAATTAGTTTACTATATTCTGGTTATTTTGTTCAACAATAAATAATAAACACAATTAACAAATTTATTGATACTGCAACATGGAAGCAGTGGGGATTGAGCCCCGGCCTTGACATTGTAATAGCAATGGCTTAAGTGTTGAAAAATTACCTATAATGTTACTACTGATATACCTGTAACAATTCTCTCTCTGCATTTCTCCTTAGAGCTCGATATCTTTTCTCATCATTTGAAGACAATTCTCCAGTTTCATCCTTCAGTTGTTGCAGCTTTTGAAGTTCTGGTAAGCTAAAATATTGGGAATAACGATTAAAAAACTAAGAGTAAGACCTTTCTAAAATTTGGATAGAAAACATAATCTAATAAAACAAAAATTATTTAACATAAACAAACAAAGGTAATACAAGTAAAGGTAAGACACATATATATTTAATAAAATGACTTTGGAAAAAAACAATATTTAAATAGTTAACTTTTAATTCACCTTCCCAGACTTCTGACTTGATTATGCAGAGATAAAAATGAGACATTTGAATCAATAGCTTCCCTGCTTTTAGCACACAACCTCACAACTTTCAACCCAGTTCGATGTATCTTCTCAGTTAGTTGATCAACTGCAATATTACTTGGTGCACACACCAGTACTTGCCTGAAAAAAATGTAAAAAAATATTAAAAATTAATACATCTTTATCCTCGATTAGAGTTACAACTGTTACCCAGACCCAGTCTCGAGTTGACTTTGCCAGTTTGGGATATTATAGATTATAATTTCTCAATAATTATGCTGCTAATAAAGTGCTGGCTCAGCAGGAGTTCATACATTTTATAGCACCTTACTCAAGGGCGCTACAGCATAAGAGCAGTAAGAATTTAACCAACGACCTCATGTGGTGTAGCAAGTGTTCCTACCACTACACCACGCTGCCGGTAATTTGTTATACTTTTAAAGATAAGAGTTAATTTACCCTTGCTGGCAGGATTTGACCAAGTGGTAAACTATGGTGGCACTTGTAACAGTTTTCCCTGTTCCTGGTGGTCCTTGGATCAAACATAATGGTCTTTGTAACACTGTCTTAACAGCATAAACCTGTGGGTAAAATAGATTACAACAAAAAGCAATTTCTTTAAATTTAAAAACTAGTTTTAGAAAATGAGATTTTGAACTAGATTTTTTATAATGCAATTCTTTTAAAAAGGTGCTAACAGTGGCAACTTCTGTTAACCCCCTCAAAAAATCACCATGTTAACAACAATATACCAAACAGGTATAACTTCACAGGCATTTTTCAACATTAAAACTTAAATGTATAACACTTACTTGAGAGTGATTTAACTCAGGAAGACCAGGAGCAGAAAATCTTTTAGGAAGATTGGTCTTAAGAGCATGATCTTCAACCTCATGACCGAGTAGTCGATGGTAAATTAAAGCTGAGACTGAGGCCTCATCAACTGCAAATGTTTTCATTGCACTCTGCATTCTGAGAAAAAAGTTTTTGATTTAAATAATTTTGAATATTGGTGTTACTTAATAATATATAACCATAAGTGGGAATAAACCCAAAATATTGATTCTTTACAAAGACATTACAACATCCAGTGGGAATCAAACCCAGGACCTCAAGTCTTACTTAGGGATGCTACAACATGCCAGCAGTGAGAATCAAACCCTGAACCTAAGGTAATACACAAGGATGCTACAACATTGCAGGAGTAAGAATCAAACCCAGGACCTTAAGTCTTACTTAAGAATGTTACAGCATTTTAGCAATGAAAATTAAACCCACGATCTTAGGTCTTACTTGAGGATGCTACAATATGTCAGCAGTGGTAATCAAACCCAGGACCTTAGGTCTTACTCTAGGATGCAACAACATACCAGCAGTGGAAATTAAACACAGGGCCTCAGGTCTTACTTAAGGATGCTACAACATGCCAGTAGTGGAAATTAACAACTTTAAGTTTAGGAATGTTGTAACATATTAATAATTAATCCATAACCCTAAATTCTGAGTATATATAGCTCATTAAATTTAAATTTTGTACCTGTCAAATGAAGTTGACTTCCACACAAAATCAACTTGAAAATTTCTGGTTTGTTCCAGTGGAACACCAGCTGAAGATCTTAACTCCATCGCAATCTCATCACTGAAGTTATCAGGGACTTTCACAACATGACCTTTCCCTTCCCATGAACTGTGTCTTAAACTGATCTCATCACCTTTCATTAACTTCATATCTGGGTCAAAATATATAAAAATTTAACTTTTTTAGGAAATAAAACAAAGTGTAAACTTAAAACAGCTACGTCATGTTTTAAATCATAAATTTCGTAACTTTTTTAATAATAATAATATTGTTGTTTAAATTCATGTGGTACTTATGTTACGCTTATTTAATGTTTCTAGTTTATATTTTATACTATTTGAATAAGGTTTACCTTTAAATAAATCATTTCTGTTAAGAGCTACAAAAATCATTGCATAAAATTACTTTCTATTTAATAGTTTAAATTTCTTTTGAACAAACCTGAGTCAGTTTTTGGAAGTTGAAAGTGTGCCAACCTCTTCTTATTCAACCCAATATCCCATCTCACAGTCACATTAGCTTGGGTCTGAGATTCCTTTAATCTCCGATCGTAATCAGCTTCCAACTTCACCAGAGGTCCGAATATGTTCTGGTATTGGTAGGCATCTTCATACCTATATAAACATAAACAAGTTAAAGTCAAATGGCCTCTTTACATTACTCTAGTCCAGTAAGTTTTTAAAGTATATATATATGGAATGAGTCTAACATTGATTCCTTTTGTTTTAGTACGTTTTATTGCAAAATGCAACTTTTTCAAGGTATGTATTTAAATTCAACTTAGTACAAATACTGAAATGGAGGAAACGACTTTTAATGTAAGTCTAGGGTAAACTCTACCAAAGCAAAACAAAGCTTGTTTTGTATATAGGCCTATTTATTACCAAAACTTGATCATTACCGTAACAAAACAGCTTGTGGTTCTTCATCAACTCCTGGTTTTTCCAAATCTTCAACTGTAGCATCTGACTTCTCCTAAAAAACAAAAATAAAGATCCAGGTTTAAACTACCACTTTGTAAATATTACTCAATAACCCACGCCACCAAACAGAACCTAAATTGTTATAACAATGCTGCAACTGTACTTATTTTACATGCACACTAAATGTTGGAGGTTTTGTTTATTTCGTAGGCCTATAAATTTGATGTATATATCGCCCACTAAGCTTCATTATATATACCAGTTGATGGTCAGGACTTTATTTGTTGTAATATGGTTAAACTTACAATATTAATTGCTCACAAAAATTTACTTGTACCCACAAACAGCAGTTTTATTTATTTTTTGGGACGACAAATTGGACATATAATCACAAGCTCTATTAAATAAAGATTAACTTTTTTATCCTTTTTTAAGATTTTTAATGAGATTAGTTGTAATACCTTCCATAACTCCTCCAGCTTGTTAATTTGTTGAGCAGTAATCTGTCTGGCTCTCATCTGCTCCTCTTCCGATGGAATTTTAACCAACCAAGGCAGAAAACATCGATCCTGGATTAAAGGCTGCCACTGGGTGGCATCCCTGTGTAACAAAGAAAAATATTAATCATCGAAAACATTATAGTTTTAATATAAAAATAAGTAAAATTTAAAATGTTAAAATTTCTTCGTAAAATTTCAAAAATGGTTTATTTTAAAAAATATTTTTTTAAAGCTTTTAAACTTACCAATTCATATCCTTCAAACTACTTTGATTTGCACAAGGTTGCCTGAAAAAAAAATAAAAATAAGTTTTTATTGAACATATAAGGATTGGGTTAGTCAAGTTATTTATTTTTAAAGGTTTAGTTAAATCATTATTATTATAACAGTTTTTAGTTTTATTTTGAATGGATAATTTTCGAAAAATATTTAAAATACTAAAATACAATCTTTAAAGTACTTCCTTTGGATAAAACTAATCCTAATCCCAGCCTTAACTAGGTCTGATCCATTTACTGCATTCTTACATTTAGCAAAAAATGAATGAAATAAATACCTGCACAAAAGTACCACAACAGAATCAGCTTTGGCTGGGATAAAACCAAGTAGAAACACATTTTTACATCCACAATTATAACATTCCAGCATGGAATCACCAAGTTGACCGTCCTTGTGTAAAGCAACCTCCTTACATTTTGCCCTTACAAGATGATTGATAATATGGCTACAAAAGAAAAATATTTAAGAGTCAGTAGTTTGGTTTTATAGCATCAGACTACGAGCCAAAAGTTTTAGGGTTTGAGCTGCACCAATGCCTCATCGTTCGCCCTTGAGTTAGGTGTTCACAGATAGCTTAAACACATCAAAATAACACACTCTTTCCCAATAAAAAAAGCTAGTACTTCCTATCATTTTTTTTAATTAAATTTAAATTTTTTTAAAAGTTTCATAACTTAAAAAGTAATTAAAAATATTTGAAGTTAAAACCAATTTTGTGTTCAGTGACACCAACTTTATCAATTTTTGAGTAAAACAAAATTGCCAAAATAGGAATTTAAAATTTTACCTTCCCGAAGTATTCCCTCTTCCATTACAGAACCACTTGTGTGTAGTGTTACACATTACTACACAGTTTGGGTCGTGAATACCACAATATCTATAAATTAAAAAAAACAAACTTATAAACTAGAAATGGAACAAACTACAGATCTGAATTTGGACCTGTAAAGCATAGCCTATTTAAAAAAAAAAGATAAAAAAATTAACGAACTCAAAAATTGTGGATTTATTTCATCTCTATTATACACTTATATTTTTTATTTAACAATTTCAGTACATATATAAAAAAAGTTTTACTCATGGGTGACTTTTAAGCAAATTTTTATTTTTTTTGGCTCACTTGCAAGCATGTTCCGGGAGGTCCTTGGTGTAATAAGTATCTTCATCATCTTCCTCAAACCTTAGCTCCGACATCACTCCTTGTGTTGCAACATGAATGCTCCCCTGCAAACCAACATCCACGTTTTGATCCCCTTCACCTCCATCTTGTGTCTAAAAAATTAACAAAAACTCGGTAAAAATTTTAAATAAAAAAAAATTTGTAAAGTTTAAAAATCTGTCAAAAAATTTAACTTTATTTTCAAGATTTAATTTTAAAATGATTAGTAATTGATTAAAATTCTTGAAGAAAGAAAAAAAAAATTACTTGGCTATTTTCTACCACATCCAACTGACTCTGGCTTGCTTGACTATGCAGAGTTTGGGTCTGAGTTTGAGATGGTAGAGTGAAATCATTGAACTCATATTCACTTGCCTGCAAAATAAACACAAAGTTAAAATATAACGAAGCTTTCTATTGACAAAAAGCTTATGCAACTTTATAGTTGTAGCCATAATGGTTTACCTAATAAAGGTTTCACTATTTTATTTACATATTTGTAAGTTAAATTTAGTAGTGTTCATAATAAATAATTGTTAAACAACTGGTGATCACAAAAAACAAAAAATTATCTGTGGGTAAGTTTTCCCTCTATATTATAAGAAATTGTAATAAAATATATGCTATTCATAACTATGTATATTGACCAATTAGAAAAGAAAACCGAGTAGTAATCAATTTTTTAAGGTTAATAAAACTTAGCCACACCTGTGTGTCTCCTCCTGGAACAAGTACATCACTCTCTTCCGGATCCAAAAAAGTTAAAGTCTGCGAACTCGGCCCATAAGCATCAACACTACTCATTATTTAAACCTTACGCAGTTCTAAAAACAAAGTGAAACTAGGTTAGTAACAAACACTATAAAAATATGATTGTTTTAGATTTGGGTGATACTAGAATTCTTCACATAAAAACAAAAAGCAATGAATAAACTTTATACAATTTAAGATAAATATAGAAAAAAATAAAAACTAAACTGTTAAGGTCTTTCAAAAAACAAACTGGCAGATGGCAGTTAAAAATAAAATAATTATACTATAAAATATGTATAATACAGATCTTAGCGTCTTTTATATTTTTGTGTTATTTTAATCCTTAAAATTTTGATCATAATCCATTAAAGGGACTTTGAGCTATTTCAAAAAAATATATTTTTTAAGAATTTAAATTAAATCCATTTCTTTTTCCTGTTTTAGAACTCTTCTAATGCACTGAATAAACCCAGCTAAATTATTTGTGGCGTTTAATTGTTGTTCAAAATCTTTACGATTTGGTAAGTTCGGTTCGCTATCTGTAACTTCGTAGGTTTCATCAACTAGCCTTATTATCACAAACGAGGCATTTTTATCGATTTTTAAATTGTCATTGTCATGGAATATATACTGGGTTCTGTGGTCTTGTAACGTTCTTATTTCAAGACCGAGGTATTTGGAATAAAGTTGAAGGGCTTGCTTGATATCCGATTTTTGAGATTCTAATTTTCGCCTTTTCGTTTGGTTTGATAAATTATTTTCTTTGAAACTAACTTTTGCTTTGTCCAATTCAATTTCCATTGAGTGTAACTTCTCTTCTAGTATCTTGTTTTGAGATTCAGCTTCTATCTGAGCATTTTCAAGTCGCGATAATTCCAATTTTTCGTTGTCAAGATTTTTCAAATCGTTGCCAAGCGCAGACTGGTCATCTAACACATTATTTACAGCATTTTCTAAAAAGTCCGTAACCTTCTCATTCTCATTGAAAAAATTATCAAACGATTTCTGATCATTTTCTAGGACAATACTGGTGTTTTTAACCAAATCCTGCCACGCTCTTTCCGACAAAGACAAAAACTCATCCAAGCGTTCTTGATAATTCATCACAATTTAATGTAATTATCCTTTAAAAGAGTATTGTACATATACAAGCTACAATAAACCTTGGTTTAGAGACTGGTTAATAGTTTATTTATTATTTAATTTTTAATACACGCGTGGAAAAATGTCAAAACTTAATTTTGTGTCATGCAGAACTGAAATTTCAATATTTTACGTTAAGTGACGTCATAAACATTCTATAACAAATTCAACTTTGGTCGCTTGGTGACACAATTTAACATTTTAAGTTTATCCTCTTTAAAAATATATTTAAAAAAAAATGTTTAAATATTAATTGTTAAACTAAAATGCTAAAATATATTAATAAATTTTGGAAATTTTTTTATTTTAAATAAATTAAATAAATTTGTGATTGGGCAATGTTGCAATGCCTAAAATTCAGCAAGATAATTTAATTATAGAAAAATACCCCAAAAAATATTTTTCCACAAGGAATATATTAAAATATGCCAACAAAATGATTTTAACATAACGGTTTTTCCCAATGCCATTTTTAAATAGATCTATTGCTGCTAAAAGTGTAGTAAAATCTATAAATAATACAATGACTTGTTTTTAGGCTCTACATCCGTTTAACAAGGTAATATGCATTAGTCAAAATAAAATGGCAAAAAATATAGTTTAGTTTCATGCACAAAACATATAAGCTAACAGTTTGATTTTCATTAAATTTCCGTTAACGCCTACGAAATAAATTTAGGGAGTTTGAATATGCTAAAATTTGTAAAGCTAATAAAAAATTTTCAAAGAAAATCAAACTGAGAGCCAATTTTAAATTTCTTGAGGCATTTTTAGCGTTTTGTACGAGTGCGTACAACCCAATTGAAAAAGACGAATACTCTTATGGTATACTTCAGTTCAGTTCTATGTTAGTGAACTGCTGTCACGATATTTTTAAGTTTATAATAGATTGCTAAAGCGAAAAAAAATTGTAAATTTACGTTTTACAAAACATTCAATAGCTTTATATAAGGTATTAAGGCTTATAAATATATTCAAAAGCAACTTACTAAAAAAGGGAGTTTTAAGTTTACTATTTAACTTCTAGTGTGAGTCAACACTATTGTTTCAGAATAATGTTGTTGTATGACATATTAACATTGTACTGTTAGTTTGGAAAAAATATTTACAAAGTTGAGATTTTTTTTGAAGTAAAATATAATTTTAGCGATTTATTCAGAGTTGTAGCCTGAAAAAAGCTAGGATGTAATGATTACAATAGATACAATGACTTTTTATGTAGTTATAGTTAATCATTAAAGGTTAAACGACAAAATCTCCAATTTTTTAAGCATCAAATTTCTGCTAGGTTAAATAAATTAGTATTTTTGAAAATTTCTTATAAGATGGCGTGGTTAGTCCTAAACCGCATACCCAAAATATATGTAAAGCCCATACAGTAAAGCGGAAATAATACCGCTTATAATATTTTTACTATGATGGCAATGAATGAGTGTATTTCGCTTTACCGTTATTTGGTGCTAACAGTCATTTTTGAGAATGTATCATTCAGTAGATAGCTGCTTGTTGTTATCATAGCGTGAAGCGTTAGAATGAACTGCGTTAAATAAACAGCTATCTCTTTTGTTTTGAATAGTAATATGATAAGTTATATAAAAGAACAACTTGAAATCATTTTCTACAATTTGAGCCCTGGGGCGATAGAAAAACGCTGATTAAAATCCGACTGTATGTAAAAGACAGCAGTTAATCAGATGAAGATATTTGATCGACTAGGGTATATTGCAAAGCAAGCAGCTATGAAAAATAAAATTTTGGTCGCTGTGTTTTTCGTTGTGATTATACTACAGCTTAATGGTGTATGGATTTTTAAAAGGTAAAAATATATAAGTTAACGTTTAACTAAAGGTTATTTAAATTTAAATAACAGTTAAATTGTAGGTTAAAAGCGTCCACGCAGTATATAACCAATAACCCAAAACAGCTACGATGAATTAGTATATGATTTATTATTGGATTTAAAATACACAGATGTTAACCTTAATATATATATATGTTTAGATATTGGACTTCTGAAATGTTACAAACTGTAAAATTGAAAGAAAGAATTAATGATGAACAACAACTAACTACTTTTGGGGATCTAAGGTAATTAATTTACGAATTGAAAAGTTTAAATTAGTTAAAAATTCCGTAATACGTAACACTGGTGTGCGAATTTTTTTTTAATTGATTATACCACCGTCGGAAAGTTATTAGTTGGCAGTTCTGTTTATTATCATTAGCGCATTTTAAAATTCACTAAATCCAGATAATTTTTATCTTAAAAAAATTAACAGACCCAGTTTGTTGTAACTTGAGACTGAAATATTTTCTTAAACGTTCACTTGAGACTTGGTTAAAATTACATAAAGCAGCTAAAATGATATTGACCTATGATTCAAATTAGTTTGGCGAAATTTTTCTGAGAAAAAATATGTCCAAAATTTTACAATATGCTATTTGCTTTATAAATATATAACAAGGCCATTTTTAATATCATTTTTAGAGAGTATGAGCTTACTACCTTATATATATCTCAAACGACAACGTCAATGGATGTTATAAAAGACGAAGTAACTACACAACCTCTCACTACAGAAATACCAAAAAAGAAAAATATCATGTTTTTAAAAACTCACAAGACTGCTAGCTCAGCAGTGCAGGTAAAATTGACATATATACATGTACAATTTATGTAAAAATGTATTGAGTTCGAGCCGCACCAAAGCCACTAACATTGCTCTTTAGCCTGGCAAAACCAAATATTACCAATTTTTGCTTTTTAATCTAAAATTTTATTTTTTTAGAATGTGTTGTTAAGATATGGTTTGCATCACAACCTTACCTTTGCCTTACCAAACAACATGCATGACTTTTCATACCCGAATTTCGTATCAACTAAAACCATATCACACTTTAAAGGTATGCTGATGAATATCTATGTAGTAAAACCAGTTTTTCTAAACAAGTTGGTATAATGTAATACGTATTTACAATATTTTGCAACTATATTGGTAAGATAATTAGGCAATGTTGAAAGAATATTTATTAAACTGGCAAAGACAATTTGAAACTGAGTCGAAGTAACGTAATATGTATAATAGTTAGGCTGTGCAGTTACCCTTATACATCTAAAACCAATACACTACCTATAAAAAGAAATCAATAATATATACTTGTATAACTTGGGACTGGGTTGGGGTATTATCATAAGGTCAATGCTTTTTTTAACTTTTACAACTTGAGACTTGGTCGGGGTAATATTATGGGGCCAATAATATGTTAAACTTGTACCACTTGGGACTGGGTTGGGTTAATATCATGAGGTCAATATTATCTTAAACTTGTACAACTTGAGACTGGGTTGGGACAATAAAAACCATGTAAAATTGATATGTAATGTTCAAACATTTAAAAATAAACAATTTATTTTTACAGATATTGAAGAGTATAATATATTATGTCATCACATGCGATTTAAACGAAGTGTTGTAACCGAATTAATGCCAAAACAAACGACTGTTTATGTCAGTATTGTACGCGAACCAGGCTCACTTTTCGAGTCATCTTTTACCTACTTTTGGCCGATCGTTCCTTCATTTCAAAAGATACCACAAAAAGAAAAAGACGGATGCGAAAGATACCTTAATAATGCGGAGAAATTTGTCAGCGAATCAAAATCTAGTACGTTCTCCGTGTTAGAAAAAAATCCGACTTTTTTCGATTTCGGATATAATAACCGAAATGAAGATGACAGTTATATTACAAGTTCTATTCAAGAAATAGACGAATTGTTTGACCTTATATTGGTTTCAGATTACTTTAAGGAATCAATGATATTGTTAAGTGATATTATGGGCTGGGAACTTAAAGATGTCGCTTGCTTAACTTTAAATGCACGGACTCAAAATATTTCGGATGTCGAATATCATACACGGATACGTAGGAAGTCTCGGATTTGGAATAAAGCGGACGCCGCATTATTTGACCATTTTAACTCAACATTTTGGCAAAAAATTGAAGTTTTTGGATTAGAAAAAATGCGGATCGAAATTGAAAAACTGGATGCAACAATATCTAATTTAACGGAGCTATGTCTAGAAGGCAATGCTGTAGATTTAAAATACGTTAAAACAGCAGACAAAATATACAAGCCTCGAAATGTGGACGTTAAAAGTTATAACTTAAAACCTGGTGCTGAAAAAATTGAAATTTGTAAACAATTAATTGCTTCGGAAAACCCGTTTAGTGCTGAAATATTTAAATCTCAGCATCAACGAATTTTACGAAATAATAAATTTTAAAAATATTTTAACATAAATCTAAACTAGAAAGGTTGAGAATTTATTTAAAGTTTTTTTTCTACACTGTTTGTCTTTTAGTACATTATTTACAAAATTATTGTCTTCAAATGTTTTGCTTTAGTATATCCTATATTAAAGGTCCATCTAATAAATTTGTGCAATTAACTTAGTTAACATGTTACTTTTAGTTTTCTGTAATACTAGTTGTTCGTGCTATTTTTTGTTGTTTTTATGCTATTTATATAGTTAGTGATGTTGCTCTTTACTAAATACAATTTTTTAAACTTTAAATAAGTTTTATTTATTTTTAAAACCAAAAATTTATTTTAAAATTAACTTATAACTTATTATAGAAAACACTTTTTAAAATTATTTTATTTAAATAAGTAACCAAAAAAATTTATAAGTGGGTTGGCAAGCTAAAAAGACCTAAATTAACTTAATAAGATCCTGGGTTTAGTTCGTATTGCTTTTATGTTGTAGTTTGTTCAAGTAAGGCTCTTTAACTCTATCCAAACCTAATTGGAATGCATGTTAACTATCTGATAGAGTGACATTAGTTACTCCGACCCGGCCTTACTCAAAGGCGCTACAGCATGAGAGCAGTGGGGATTAGACCCACGACCTCATGGTGGTGTAGCAAGTGTTCTTACCACTACACCACGCTGCCCGTTTAACTAAACAATTGCCTTAAATTAGAGAAAATTTACTAAGGTATATAAAAATAAAGATTGTATTAATTTAACACATAAATAATTTTATTAATGTTTTAACTAAAGTAATAAACTTGACTTGTTAACGTCTTTTATAACCCTTGTTTTAAAAGCGTTTTTTAAACAATATTAAAATCATTGCTTTTGTTCAAGGTTGATAATACACAAAATTATGTTTAAATAACTAGGACGAATATGTTTGTAAAGCTCTTAAATATAGCATCGAAATATAGGTCCAAGTTCATACTAAATACACATACATAGCATATATAACCCACGTTTAAACAAGATGCAATGAATTATATTTTAGCAAAATTGTAAAGAGAAAACTTGTTCAGTAAAGTGTTGTAGTATTATTAATAACTGCTACTATTTTTCCGCAATATTGAAGTTCATTATTTATTTACAAATATTAGACTTTAAATTTTGGAGTTAATTTACGACCAATTTTTTTGTAATAAATACAGTTTTAAGAAGAGTATTAAAGTCAAACTTGAAATGTGTGAAAGCTTATAGAGAATGATAGTACTGTTAAAGGCCTATACTGTCGTTTTATTTAAATATAGTTAATTAAAGCAGATATGCGTTGCTAAAGAACAAACAAGAGTTTAAATTTAAAACCGTCAGAAATAACCTTATCTTCTATAACATGTATGTACACTATGTATTTAGATAATACAAAATTTAAGGTTCCCATAGCTCTGACTGTAAGAAATTAAAAATGGTTGAAGTATTGCAGTTTATTTGATACTTTTTAAATGCACTTGGCTTGTATAGATAGTTACTTAAAACTACTATAGTTAACTACGGCAATATTTTAACAGAATTAATAATCTTGTGTTTTTGCAAATACCTTAACAGAAGTATACGTAGTATTTTTTATAGTGTATTTGACATTTATTGGAGGACAATAAACTAGTTTCATTTTAGTTTGAAAAAGCAAAATGATCAGTCAAAAAATGCTAGTTGGTTTTATTTTGGTTCAACTGTGTTTAATTTGTATTGTACTTCAACTAAATGGAAAATGGATTTTAAGCAAAGGGTGAGATGCTGTATGCAATAATAAATAAATAATTAAATTCTAATCATAAATTGGATATATTATACTGATAATTGGACGCCATTTCAGTGTCAATATTAACCTATTTTTAAAATCTTATGATTATAAAATTAAATTTACAAAACATATAATAAAAGTTGCCTTAAAACAGTTTAATGTTTAACAAAAAGCCATCGTGTTCATTTATTGCTATATATAAAATTTTAATTTACTTATTTAAAAAAATCATTTACAGAAATACTAAAAGCATTTTAGTTACCCAACCCAACATTACTAATAAATCGAATGCTTATGAACAAATTACAACGTAAGTTATTCTAAATTCTAAACTTAAGTTTTTGGTAAAGTGAGCCTAATATTTTTACTTTTACGTCTGAATAAAATTTTAAGATGTGGTTGACGTTATTATAATGATCAAGTTCAAAGTCTTAAGTAGTAAAATTTACATATATATAAATTTTTATTTAAATAATAATTTATTATGTTAATAGACCTACACCAACAAAACCTAAGAAAAAAAATATCATGTTTTTAAAAACGCATAAGACTGCTGGCTCGGCAGTACAGGTAAAATTGACATTGCTACAAAAACATTCTCTTAAAAATATATATATATATTAACTGTTAAATCATTTTTTTTTATAAAATAAATTAATATATCCAAAAAATTTTTTTTTAATGTTTTTAGAACGTGTTGTTAAGATATGGATTGCATCACAACTCGATCTTTGCCTTACCAAGCAATAAGCATGATTTTAACTATCCTGGTTTTATCGCCGAAAACAAAATATCACATTATAAAGGTAAGATTGTTAGGAAAATGCTATATCTAACAATAAAGGAACACTATTAAATTTAGTACGTGAGCCCGCATTACCACAAAATCAACATTGTTAAGCTGGCAAATAAGCCTGCGTTGAAAAAGGCTAATTTTTGTTTATGTAGAGTTAGTTGGCCTTTTGGTTTCACAAACAAATCAATAACTATAATGTTGTAAAAAATAAACCCGTACAAACACTTGGGACCAGATTGAAATAATATCACGAGGTTAATAATATCCTAAACTTGTACAACTTAAGACTGGGTTGGGGTAATGTCATGAGGTCAATAATATCTTAAACTTGTACAACTTAAGACTGGGTTAGGGTAATATTATAAAGTCAATATTATCTTAAACTTGTACAACTTAAGACTGGGTTGGGGTAATATTATAAAGTCAATATTATCTTAAACTTGTACAACTTAAGACTGGGTTGGGGTAATATTATAAGGTCAACAATATCTTAAACTTGTACAACTTAAGACTGGGTTGGGGTAATATTATAAAGTAAATATTATCTTAAACTTGTACAACTTAAGACTGGGTTGGTGTAATATTATAAAGTCAATATTATCTTAAACTTGTACAACTTAAGACTGGGTTGGGGTAATATTATAAAGTCAATATTATCTTAAACTTGTACAACTTAGGACTGGGTTGGGGTAATATTATAACGTCAATAATATCTTAAACTTGTACAACTTGGGACTGGGTTTGGGTATTATCAAGAGGTCAATAATATCTTAAACTTGTACAACTTGAGAATAGCTTCTTAATTTTACCTGTAATGCCTAAATTTTAAAAACTAATTTTTTATTTTTACAGATATTAAAGAGTATAATATACTATGTCATCATATGCGATTTAAAAGAAGTGTTGTAACCGAGTTAATGCCAAAACAAACGACTGTTTATGTCAGTATTGTTCGCGAACCAGGCTCACTTTTCGAGTCATCTTTTACCTACTTTTGGCCGATCGTTCCTTCATTTCAAAAAGTGCCACAAAAAGAAAAAGGCGGGTGCGAAAGGTATTTGGATAACGCGGAAAAATTCGTTAAAGAATCAAAACCGGGGTCATACTCCATGCTGGAGAAAAATCCGACTTTTTTCGATTTCGGATACAATAACCGAAATACTAATGACAACCTTATTGCACTAGCTATTCAAGAAATAGACGAATTGTTCGATTTAATACTAGTTTCAGATTACTTTAAAGAATCAATGATATTGTTAAGTGACATTATGGGCTGGGAACTTAAAGATGTCGCTTGCTTTACTTTAAATGCACGGAATCAAAATATTTCGGATGTCGAATACCACGAACGGGTACGTAAAAAAGCGCGGATTTGGAATAAAGCGGACGCCGCATTATTCGACCATTTTAACGCAACATTTTGGCAAAAAGTTAAAGTTTTCGGATTAAAAAAAATGCGGATCAAAATTGAAAAACTGGATGCAACAATATCCAATTTAACGGAGCTATGCCTAGAAGGCAATGCTGTAGATTCAAAATACGTTAAAATAAAAAACAAGGGTTTCAAGCCAAAAAATGTTGACGTTAAAAGTTATAACTTAAAACCTGGTGCCGAAAAAATTGAAATTTGTAAACAATTAATTGCTTCGGAAAACCCGTTTAGTGCTGAAATATTTAAATCTCAGCATCAACGAATTTTACGAAATAATAAATTTTAAAATTGTTTTAACATAAATTTTAACTTCCAAAATTGAGAATTTATTTAAAGCTTTTTTTTCTACACTGTTTGTCTTTTAGTACATTATTTACAAAATTGTTGTCTTCAAATGTTTTGCTTTAGTATATCCTATATTAAAGGTCTATCTATTACAGTTTAGTGCTGAAATATTTAAATCTCAGCATCAACGAATTTTACAAAAACCGCGAGGTGTACAAATTTCCATACTTTAAAACTTGATGAATGTTAAATTAGACTTTATGTTTATGCATGATATTTATTTAGTCAGTATTTTAGCGCAATATCCTGCTTTCTGTAATAACAATTTTGTATTTTTGTATACATTGTTTTACTTATTACGATGGGGTATGCTTAAAATATCAAATTTATTTTTTATGTTGCATAATATATAACTAAAACTGGGTTTGGTGACCATGCCATAACATACTATAAAATCTTTGTGTAAACATTAATACTTTTGGCATGTTTTAAATCATTAAATTGATTTTGTCATTTTTTCCCGTCGCATTGTTGTAATAATAATTGTATATCGTTTTTATTATTTACTTTTATCAATGTGTGAAAAACCAAAATAAAAAAAATAAAGTAGATGGAAATATGGTATAAAATATAGGTTGGTTTCGTAATTCAATTAAGGCTTTAGTTAATATTTAAGCGTTTTGTTTGTATTTGTTACCATGGGCCTACGTGAACTAAGGCACACTAACCAAAACCATTTATAAATTAATGAAGGTTAATTGCTAGACAAAACCACAAAGTCAACAAAATGTCAAACATGTCTCGAGATAGCAATAAGGTCATCAATTTACTCTTTAAATTGGCAGTTAAGTTGACTTTTATTTACAATAAAATTAATTTAAAAAAATACAGAAACGAAATCTTTAATTAATAATTGTAATGACATTAAATCCCATTTAACCAAATACATCAATTAAACCAACCGTTTAATAAAAACATTTTAAAATTTAAACAAACTATTGGGTTTGACGACCATGCCATAACATACTTAAAATCTTTATGTAAACATTATTACTTTTGGCATGTTTTAAATCATTAAATTGATTTTGACATTTTTTCCCGTCGCATTGTTGTAATATTAATTGTATATCGTATCTATTATTTACTTTTATTAATGTGCAAAAAAACAAATAAAATAAAAAAAAATTAACAAAACATTTTTAATAAAAGACAATAATTTTAAAGACGACAACGCAAAGAAGATGCCGTTGTTAAGACGCTTATAATTACTCCCAGCATGATAAATTTAATCCCCAAGCTAACAGCGTGATATTTCAAAATTTCTTTATACGGAAAAAAAAACTTTTTAAAGATAATTTAAATTTATTTTGAAATACCAGCATAGCAGAAATAAAGTTGTCTGATATTTTAAAAGTTTTATGAATATATTTAGATAAAAATGAAAGCCATCTTAGTTCTATTTTGTTTGATCACGTTTAATGTCTGTTTTATCAAAGGTAAACTAAAACAGTTGTTAGTATTTCAGTTAATAATTAAACTAAAAAACTTTAAAGGTTTTCAATGTAAAACTAAGATCGAAACTCAATTTTATTATCATTTAAAAACTTTGTTAGAATTTTTAAAATAAACCCATTTAAGAATAAGTCTTTTATTTAAAACAGTAAAATGATTATTTATTTTTAAATTAAAAAATATTCTAAAAACCAATTAAAAACTTTAATTTATTATAAATCACAGCAACGACCATACAATTCATTGACCAAAGAAATCAGTCCTACGTAAACTTAAACGAAGATGTTGAAATTTCATGCATAGCAGAAGACCTTGGAGGTAAAACTGTCAGATGGACGCATAATGAGAAACAAATTGCATTGGTGGCTGGAGGTCAAACTATCATTTACATGGTAAAATTAATTTTATGTTAAAATATAATTTCTTTGTTTGTGCTTGTTAACATTCTACTCCAAAATTTTTAATTTATTTTTTTTGCCCATTTACTTTGATTATTATGTTATTTTTCCTTATTTATTTATTTTTGATGTGAAAAAGGCGATTCAACGGCTTAAACACAAAGAAACATTAGATCTGGTCGTAACAGTGGTCACAGCACTACAGCACTAAACTAGTGGGGATCGAACCAGGGACCTCATGCAGGAATGCCAAGTGACCCAACCACTACACCATTTCACAGCTTAAAATTAATGTTGTATAAAATCTATGGTTTACTTTCATTAAGGACCCCGAGGACGAATCAAAATATACTCTTATCGGTGATGATGTCAATGGAGGTAACTTTACCCTGATTATCAGACAATTTAACATTGATGACGTAGGCACGGTTACTTGTGACGTAAACGGGGTTCCACCAGCAACAAAACGGGTCGATCTATTTCGTAAGTTTTATAAATTTTGTTATTTTTTAATTTTGCTTAGTAAGGAATAAATGTTTACTGTTTAAATAGTTCAATGGCGACGCTTGGCTAGCCAAATGACGTATTTTCTTTTACTTTCTATTGTACTTAAGTTGAATGAGGTTTTGTTGTAGTAACGCTTTGTGGCAACATATTTTAATTGCTTATTTACTTTTGCTCTTTACAATTAATAGCCTAGTTTAACCGCGTATTAAAATAAATTCTCAGAATTAATTATGCATTTACTACAAAATTAATAATTTAAAAACAATTAAATAACTTAATTATGTGTAATTGCAACATATGATTTATTAATATTTAATAACATTATAATATAATTCAGAAAGAGCTTCAGCGTTCTACTTGTCGTATCAATCAAGCAAACCTGTATATGAAATGTACACCAGTTTACTCCAGTATGCCATCTATATTGGTCCCAACCAAACTGTTAACATTACGTGCCATTCCTTGAACACTAGACCTGTT
This sequence comes from Corella eumyota, assembly GCF_963082875.1. Lineage (NCBI taxonomy): Eukaryota > Metazoa > Chordata > Ascidiacea > Phlebobranchia > Corellidae > Corella > Corella eumyota. The sequence goes on along the minus strand of NC_137494.1, from coordinate 14,701,375 downwards.
TCAGTGTTAAATTGGTTTACAGATGGAATAGGTTATGATCTGGTGCAAAATGTACAAGACACTTCAACGGTATGACATTTTAACTTATTATTAATAATTTAATGCAAGACTACTTAACCGCCAACAAAAATATATTTTATAATTCCCAACCCAGTTTTAAGTTGTACAAGTTTAAGGTATTATTAACTTCATAATTTCACCCCACCCCAGTCTTGGGTTGTACAAGTTTATAATATTATTGACCTTATAAAATTACCCAAACCATGTCTAAGGTTCCAGAATTTTTGATTTCATGTTTTAGTGATTTTTTAAATTATAGAATGTAATTAATATTTATATTTTAAAAGAATATAGCTATAAATTAACGTTTTATGCAATTGTTACATACCAATAAACCAATTTATATATTACAAAACACAAGCTACTTCACAAAGTATTTGCAAACAGTTGACTAAAATTTTTTTTTATTTATTTTTTTTAGAACAACAATCTTTATAACGCTACGAGAAATGTTATATTTTCAGCCAACGACTTCCTTAACTTTCAAAGCTTATTCACAACAGCTGGAAGTCCAGTTCTTGAAACACAAACAACAAACATACCAGGTAACATAAACTGTACTAAATATCTATTTTGAATTACATTTTTACAAAAGTGGTATCTTTTTTAAAGCAAAATTCAAAGGCAATTAATCTAAAATAGCAGCCTAGCCTACTAGTACATATGGTTTCATGATTGAAAGGTTCATTAGAGATTGATTTTAAAATGCAAGGTTGTAAACGTGCACAAGATATAGTACTTTGACACAGCAATGGCTAATATGAATTTTAATTTTAATTAAAATTTGGTTTAACACTTTGTTATAATATGTTTTAGAAAATAACAAGACAACAGACCAACCAATTAATCCCAACTTAGCTACAACAACTACTCAAATTATAGATGAATGGGTGATATTAACTTGTGAAGCCAACATAGATGAAAATATCTATCTACGTGAAGTTAACATCCATATTGGTATGTTTGATTAATTAGCCTATTATACAATTTAGCTTTACTTTTATTTCTTTGAAATCACCCCACAATGTTTAGGTTGTTAAATTTAGGCGTTTGTAACATTAGTAAATCAAAATATTCATTAGTAAACTTATCAGGACTTTCAGGTTGTTTAAAGTAATAACAAACTTAGTAAACTAAACACTGACTCACATTAATTAAATTTTTTGTTTAGGCGAATATCCAACAGCATTGGCAACAACTCTACAACATGATTTTGTTTTGGTTAGCCTTGTGTTATCTTTCTTTATACACCTGCTGATATTTTAAACTTTACAGTGCTTAACGTTTTTTGTACATACATACAATGTTAATGATTTAAAATTAATACTTGTAGTAATATATGTGTGTGTGTGTGTGTTTTAACAGAATATATATATGATTTAATGTAAATTTAGTTGCACAAAATGTATTATTTAGGAAAACATTATAATAAATATAGATATACATTTCAAATATAGTTTTTCAAAAAAGTATTAAACAGCATTTAAAATATCAGTCCAACTTTTGAACTGGAGTGCATACACAAATTAACATAAAATTAAACTAGTTTGCCTAATATATTTTTTGGCGCAATTTCCTATTTAAAAAGAACAAAAAAATTAAAATTAGAAATAAAATAGCAAATACTATTAAAAAGCCAATATGAAAAACTGAATACAAAAATTGATCAAAAACGTTACAATCTAATATATCATATTTAATATCGTCTACAAGCTTAAAGTTGTACTTAAATAAAGGATTAGCACATATAATAGAATCAAACCTACTTATAGGTAAATTTTGTTGCTGTTTTAAGAATTGTAAAAACCGTTTTGAACTACAATCGCATGCCCACTGATTACCAGAAAAATTTAAAAAAATTTTATTTTGAATTGACTCCTTTTTAAACGTCACAGATGATAATAATGTGACGTCATCGTCGTAATAAAAAGTTAAGTATTTGCGGTCCTCAAATTTAATAATCGTGGGTAAAATCCAGCGAGTTTCAATATTAATGAGTTGGTTATTACTTAAATTAATTGATAAAATAGAAAACAAGTTATCAAAAAGTTGAGATGGCAATGCCTTTAATTTATTATTGTTTAACTTTAAATTTTGTAACTTACTTAGACTTTGAAACGCTTTTGCGTTAATGTATGATATCATATTATGTGACAAACTTAAAATTAATAAACTAGTCGCATTATGAAATACATTGGGACCAATTGTATCAATTTGGTTGTCATGTAAAAACAAAGTTTTCAACTTTGCAAGGGAGAAAGTATAAGGCTGTAATGCCTTGACGTTATTTTGGGATAGATCAATATATTCAAGGTTATAAGTATTTTGAAATGTTAAGTTGCTTAAACAACTTAAAGAGTTATTCTGTAGTTTAATTTGTTTTATGTTTACAAGATTGTAAAATATATTAGGCTGTAATTCAAATAACAAATTCTTTGATAAATCTAGTAAAGTAAGACCAAGTAAATGCCTTAAACAATTTGAATCAAGAAAAAACAAATTATTCTCCTTAAGATCTAACTCTTCTAAAACTAGTGCTAGCCTTAAAGCATTAGGCTCAAAATACTGTATGTTATTACCGCGTAAATTGAGAACTTGGACCCCTAGTAAACGAGAAAATGCGCCGTCTACCGACGTGATATTGTTGTATGATAAATCCAAAATGCGCAAGTTCTTCAAAAATTGAAAAGCATTTTCTCCTATCGGATTTTCTATAAAATTACTGGACAGATTAATTTCTTCAATAAATAAATTGTACTTGAATATGTCAGGCGAAACTACAGAGTAACTTTCGTCCAATATAACATTTGGGTTTGGCATGATGTTATTAGAAATTGAAGTGAATTTGTTGTTGGACAAATCAATGGAACGAAGTGATGTCAGATTATGAAAAGCGGTCGACATTATCCCACGAATATTACATCTAAAATTTAACCAAATTAATAATATCGATTTTAATATATCTTTGATGAGTTAATCTTGGTGTTAAATATTTTTAGGTATAACTTAAGATATAGCTTGTTCAACCTAATACTGGTTTGCAATATTTTCTACCATCGTAACAAACTTTTTCCAGTTGATTTAACATACAGGAAAAAAATAAATACCTGGGTTATATTTCTGTCTACGTTTTAAATTTAATATCACCCAATACAAATAATAAAGTAAAAACACATACCCTTGCATGTTTAAACTTGCGAGTTTCGATCTTTTGCGAAACATGTTTGGAGTTAAAACTTCTAGTTCACAATTTGGTATTGATAGTGTTTTAACTCCTAAGAATAAACCCCAAGGAAACTCATGTAATTGAATATCAGGACAAATTATAGCTTCTCGTTTAAAACAAGTGCATTGTTCGGGACATTTTGCTACTCGTACTTTCTTGATCTTTTTAACGCTTGGTTTTACATTAACATGAAACCCATTATGTTGAATTGCATTGCCAATAACTAGACTTGGTATGTTTAATAACATAACATAAATAAAGTATTTAAGCGTAAAGCCATTCATCTAAATGCAACAATTCAAATTGTAATGTAAAAATGTAATAACTTTGCTAAATTTTACTTGTTTTTTGCAGGTAGACTACCTACCTACAACTTAATTGTTAATATCTACAAAACAAGCTTATTAAAACGACTTGATAACTCCATCAAAAATATATAAAAGAACATAAACAAAATCTGAAATATTCTAAAACTCAAGCTAAATGTTCTGTTATAAACTTAGTCTACTGCAGATAAAAAATAAATGATAGTATGATAACAGAGTAATATCGCCTAAGGCAAATAACTGAATAGTAAATTCTATTTTGAAACACTTGATGCTTTGTAAAGAATTGCTAATTACATACACAAAGTGGTTTTCTACGATCGTTTTTAAAAATTTCTTAAATTTTATAACCACTTTGAAATTAAATTATCAACGTGCTTGTCATTGCAGTTTTAACAACTTTGATTGTGCATGCCTCTATATAAACAAATTCCCATTTAAATAAAACATACAACCGAGATTGTTGTATTTAAGTCATTTTTTTAGGAACATTAAAGAATATATACACTCTTTTTTAGGTAAATTGATTAATATAAAAAATGTATTAATTTGAAGAAAAGTTTTGAAAAAGTTACTCAACTTCTAGCAACCGAAGGCAGAGTTTTAATTCGACTATAAAACCTCTACAATTTTTCATTATTGTTAAAATTAGATATGTTGTATAAATTAGGTATTGCTATTTAACTCTTAAGATAAAATTAATGTTTTTAGCTAAAGCATTAACATAATTTCAATAAGACCTCGCATGCAGTAAGCTGGACGTTAATTACATTTTTAAATCAATTTAATCTTTGAGAATAAGAATTTACTGATCAATGGTATGATACATACTGCTAACTCTTAACGTTCCTTCATTATGATTGAATAATGATCTGCAGATGCTACGATACCAGCATTGCTTTTTAAATTAACATTTGGCAACTCTAGATTCGTACAAAGCTTAAATTTTTGCAAAATTGAAACAATAAAAATAAAGACTTCCATTCGAGCTAGGTTTTCTCCAAGGCAATAACGTGGACCAATCGAAAACGGGATGATTTTGGGCGACTTAAGAAACTTTCCATTTTCATCAAGATGACGCGTTGGATCAAAAATCTCAGGATTTGGCCAATTTTCTGGGTCGTTATGAATCCACCAAATATTTGGAATAATCTATTATACAATAGTAAGAAAAATATTTAGTGAAATTACTTTTTTTTATAAAACTGCCTTGAGTGAAATGTTAAGCGCAGTTGTTTTAGGTAAGTAGCTATCTGTTTTTTTGTCGTAGGGGTCGTTAATCAAAGAAGTAATCATTCCATGAAGATAGTTGACCAAATATTGAAGGCGTTAAAGCAGCAACTGTCTGAAGAATGAAGATTTCTTGAAAATTTCAGTCCTTGATAACAGTTGCTACAAGAGATTGTACTGACAAAGAACAGTTGTCTTGACGTATTCGTCTCGACAAAGCAGGTGTTTCAAAAGAATATTTGTCATAAGTTGGCACTTTGTTTACAGAAATATTATTTTTATTCACATATAAAATCTGAAAAAAATTTTACCTGAGTATTTTTTGGAATATGATATCCCATTAGTTCAACATCTTGTGTGGTGCATCTAGGGACACCTAGCGGGACTGCTGGTTGTATTCTGTACGTTTCTTGTATAACTGCTTTGGTGTAAGGAAGGTTTGTGTCAGCTCGTATTTTTCCGTCAGTTCCTTAATAAATTTTAAAGTTTAAAATCAAGTCAGTTAAACTACGATAACATGCACAAACAAATACTTTATGCTATTGATCTGCTGATAAATTTACGTATCAACAAATACATATTTATTTCGTGGACAAATGTTACCAACCTATTACACTGTCAATCTCTTAGTGTATTTTCTCTTGTATATCTTGATGTTTTACTAATCTTAATATCGTCCATCTGATCGTGCTGGTCGTCGTTTCAGTACCAGCAACAAATAGGTCTCTTACGAAATATTGTAACTGTTTTTTCTAAAAAACAAGCAAACGTAAATTTTACATAACTGTTCAATACAATGTATGTAAAAATTATCGAATGATGTGCTTATTGTGTTAAAATGTTACATAGAAAATTTTAGGAACACTTTTTTAAATACATACTGTAAGAGTTGGTGTCTTCTTTCTACATTCCAAAAGAAATAAATCGATGAAGTCACGTGGTTCTTTGGGGTCCAAACTCTTTTCATGTTCAGCAATAAAACCACCCAATAAATCTATACAACAATCGTTTTAGATTAAATAAAGCAACAGACAAACGTTTGTAACTGTAAAAAAACTCCAGTACTTTTGCCTTCAGCTATTAAGTATATGCTTTATTGATTAACATACCATTCTCTAAGTTCACCACAGTTTTCAAATTCAGATACATTTTTTTAATTGGTGGAATAAATCTTGTCCATGGTAAAACAATTAACAAACCAAATCCTATAGAATCCTTGCAAAATCTGCATCAATTTTATTTCAAATATTTTATTAAAAATAATTATTAGCTTAATAATAAGAATACGTTTTCCATTTTTATCTAACAAGATTGTATGTTAGTTAAAAGACGAAAGCATAAAAGATTATTGCTACAACACTGGTTTAAAACATTTAAATTAAACATAAAATATAGCACGAAGAACCCAATTAAACTTACAAGTCGATAACTAAGTTCACATATTTTAACAACGCTTCGTTTCCTTTTTCGTCGCATTTTTTCTGGATTGTAATTCCGTTAATCACATTGGCAATTGAACGTATAATAACTGTGATTATTTTTGATAGTGGTTGCATATAAGTACTGCATCAACATAAGTTTAAACGATAAAGGACAAATATTATTGAAAAAATATATATTTTAAACTAGGATTTACCTCTAATATAAAAGGTTGTCCGTTTTTGGATCTAATCACTTTGCATAATGTATCAGCTTCTTCCAAGATTCGATCCTCCATTTTCTTACCTCGAATTCCAGTCCTAGTAAAAAATAACAAAAATTAAAAAATAATAAAAAGAAAACAAGTAAATCAAACAACAATATTAACCCAGCAATTGTTCTGATACCAAATCTTCTCTGGGTTTTCCATTCGTCGTTTTTTTCGTCGTTTAATGATACAATTCCTTGCCCATCTGATATCAGGTCACTAAAAAACGACTGATATCGACCAGTAAATGAACTGCCTTGCTTAACGAATGCCTTAAATAATAAAAATATTTTTAATTGCCTCTGAGCTATGATCTTTTTACAACCAAGTAAACTCATTGTAGAAATACCTTTCATTACCCCAACTCAGTTTCAGGTTGGCTATGAAAGTTTTTCATATGTTGATAGATCGTATTTTTATTTTAATTACTTGCCGTGAACTGTTTATTATGGTAAACTCTTAATTAAAACCGTAAACAACTTACTTAAAGGTGTGATTAATTTTTATATTATAACCTCAAACCAAAACTACATAAATAAACTAGTATATCTCTTCGATAGCTTCGTAGCTGTTGAGAACAACAGTTTGAACCTGCCCAATTTGAACAGATATAACAGGCCCATATATTTGAGACCACTTTGCAAAAGTCCGTTCAGCAAGCAGCTCCATTGAAAACATGCTTCCAAAGATTGGCAAACCAGTTGGTCCAGGTGGCAAATTCAACTTCACTTTTGAAATCCATTTGTAAGTTAGTAATCCAACAATTGCTGCAACCAACAAGCTAGTTATTGAAAGATGTGAAGTAAACTCAAACAAAAACATCACTAACCTAGTACCTTAACTTCTTAGAACTTAAAAGAAAACACAAAAACGTTAAATAATGGTAAATCAAAGTAAATTCGGGCTAACCTTAAACGAATTTAAATCTATTACAACTAAGAACAATGACAAATCAAACTAACTACCTCTTATACTTTCAAAGTACACCAACCGGAAACTAGTAATAATTCATAGTATCAAAAACCGAATTTAATTACTACACGTTTAGATTAAGCGATTGCATGACTTAAACTGCACGGTATGCTAAAACGTTTTGTTTACAGGCGCGTTAAGTTAAACTACAGCGCATCGAGTAAAGCTAAAATAGCTCTGTGGTTGGTTAGTTGTTACATCAAGCGGAAAGACCTTCACCACAAAGTAATCGCGTGTAATTCAAAGGCGCCTTTCTGCAAAACATTTTGGTTTACCGAGGTCTTAAAAACTATATTTAAAATAGTTTACAAAAGGCCAATTGAAGCTTTGTACACTTTGTTTTACTCTAAATGTATAACAAAGTGAAATAAATGCTTGATATTTGAAAATAGTTTTTTTAATCAATATACGAACTTGTGTAAAATCTTTTACAAAGTTAGCATTGTAATTTAACATTGCTGCAATCTGGTTTTAGACTTTCTTGCAAAAAAAACGTCAAATGAATAACAAAACACAACAGTTTGTATTTACGTTATAATGTAGAAACACTTATCGATATAAAACTGCGTTGAATCAAGTAAACTTTTACATTGTATCGTAAATAAATCATTTGCATGCGATACATTTGATTTTTACTGTAATATATTTGCAGCAAACTCTTTCTATCGTTCCTTCAATATAATTGGATAATGATCTGCAGAAGCTACGATTCCAGCATTGGTTTTTAAATTAATATTTGGCAACTCTGGATTTGGACAAAGTTTAAACTTTTGCAAAATTGAAACAATAAAAATAAAGACTTCCATTCGAGCTAGGTTTTCTCCAAGACAATAACGTGGACCAATCGAAAACGGGATAATTTTGGGCGACTTAAGAAACTTTCCATTTTCATCAAGATGACGCGTTGGATCAAAAATCTCAGGATTTGGCCAATTTTCTGGGTCGTTATGGATCCACCAAATGTTTGGAATAATCTAATAAAGAAAAGCAAATAAAATAATTAGTGGCATTACTTTTTTATATAAAAAGTGTCTATATTAAATGTAAAAGTCGACTTAGAATAAATGTCCAAAGTATGCAATCCTCTGAATTCTTATCTTAGCGTTAGTTGTTGAAATATTTATCCAAGAAAGTTGTCCAGTCAAAGAAAGCGTTTTAAAAAAAGTTGTGTGAAGAATAGATGTTTTCTGGAAGAACTAATCTTTGAAACATAGTCGTAATAAAAGATTGTATTGACATGAAACAGTCATCTGAACGTATTTATTTTAAGAAAAAAGGGTATTCCAAATGAGTATTTGTCACAAGAAAGCATTTGTTCTCAGCAAATTCGTTTGCCCATTTATATTGTTTTACTTAATTTAATCACATATAAAATTAAAAAAACACAAACTTACCTGAGTATTTTTTGGGACATGAAATCCCATTAGTTCAACATCTTGTGTAGTGCATCTAGGGACACCTAGCGGAGTAGCTGGTTGTATTCTGTAAGTTTCTTGGATAACTGCTTTAGTGTAAGGAAGGTTTGTGTCAGCTCGTATTTTTCCTTCAGTTCCTTAGAGAAATTAAAAAGGTTTTTAAATATTTGTATAGAACAGTATGGAACGCACAACTCTGGCCAAAGATTACGTTTTGTACTACTGACCTGTTAATAAAATCAATACTTAACAAATACATTATCATTTAGTTTAACATTTGTACGACTAACAGAGAAATGTTTTGTTAACCACATTAGCTATTTTATTGACAAGTATTGAAAACAAATACCACCAACCTATAACATTGTCAATCTCTTGATGTATTTTCTCTTGAATGTCTTGATGTTTTACTAATCTTAATAACGTCCATCTGATCGTGCTGGTCGTTGTTTCAGTACCAGCAACAAATAGGTCTTTTAAGACCAATCTTAACTGTTTTTTCTAAAATGTTTCAATAACTGTTAAATGCAATTTACGTAAACTATAGAATGATGTGTTTATGTTGTTAGTTTGTAACATAAATAATTCTGGTGAAATGTTTAAACTTATTTGAATACGTACTGTAAAAGTAGGTGTTTCCTTTATGTATTCTAAGAGAAATAAATCAATAAAATCACGTGGTTCGTTAGGATCAAAACCCTTTTCATGTTCAGCAACAAAACCACCAAATAACTCTATACAACAAGCGTTTAAGTAAAATCAAATGAAACAATTCAAAAAAATGTTTACCCCCAGGAAAAAACTTCCCCGACAAATACCTTAAACAACCACTTTTAAATTTAGTGAATAAGCTATTGCAGTGGGTTAATTGGTATAAAAGAAAATAATATTCCTAAACATGCTTTGTAGTTTTGTATTAGGTTTTAAACTTTTTTAATTAACATACTCTTTTCAAGCTCCACCGCGGTTTTCGTATTTAAATACATTTTTCTGATTGGTGGAATAAACCTTGTCCATGGTAAAACAGTTAACAGAGCAAATCCCATAACATCCCTGCGAAATCTGCATTTATTTCATTCCAAATAATATTAAAAAAATAAATTTTTGCACAATATTGAATACACATTTGCCCTTTTTAGACATGACCTTGTATTGGTTGAAATAGCGTAAAAGTGTATTAATAAATCAACTGTTTAAGATTTTTTTAAACACAAAATATAGCACAAAATTGTCCAAATGAACTCACACATCAATGACACAGTTCACATATTTCAACAATGCTTCGTTTCCTTTTTCGTCGCATTTTTTCTGGATTGTAATTCCATTAATCACATTTGCAATCGAATGAATTATGACGCTCTGCAAATCAAATTAATTTTGTGCACATTGCATTTTATTAATATATCGTTGTAAGTCGAATCTATTTTTGTTCTCAACAAACACGATCTAAATCAATCAACAACAATAAATTTGTCACATATAGACTTTTTTTTAAACTAAGACAGACAAATACTTTAAAAAACAAAAGTTTAAACCAGGATTTACCTCTAATATAAAAGGTTGTGCGTTTTTTGATCTAATCACTTTGCATAATGTATCAGCTTCTTCCAAGATTCGTTCCTCCAGTTTTTTACCTCGAATTCCAGTTCTGTTTACAATTAAAATAAATAATTTTAAATATAAAAAAGAAAATAAATACAAAAAGCAATGTTTTGGGTTTTGTTTCAACTATTGCCCTATAACAAAGGTATCTATCAATAAACAACACTAGTAAAAATATTTGTTGTCGAAATAAAATTTACTTATAGAAACATTAAAGTTATTGTTAAAATAAAGATGCATTTCGTTTAATGTGAAAATGTAAATCTCAAATCCAAAACCATGACGTTATTCTACATATAAGAAGAATAATAAGATGTAAATTAAAAGTGAACAGGCAAAAAAAACAAAAATATTTACTCAGCCATAGCCCTAGAAGCAAATCTTCGCTGAGTTTTCCACTCGTTGTTTTTTCCGTCGTTTAAAAACGCAATTCCTTTGCCTTCTGCTATTAAGTCAGTTAAAAACGACTGATATCGACCAGAAAAGTAATTACCTTGTTTAACAAATGCCTAAAAAACACAAAAAAAACATTTTACTTCATGTTTATTTTTCCCCTAACTAGAACCTCTTACAACAAAGTAACTTTATTATAGAAGTACCTATTATTACTCCAACTCAGTTTCAAGTTAATTTTCTCAGTTTTTATGTATTGTTGTGTAAATGGTATGTCGATATTATTAACTTGCACAGTGAGCCAAAAATAAATGTCAAAGTTTAATACTATTACCGCTTACACCGAAAAAAAGAACATATAAGTAAACTAGTAAATTTTACCTCTTCAACTGCTTCGTAGTTGTTCAGAACAACATTTCGAACTTGCCCAATTTGAACGGTTATAACAGGCCCATATATTTGAGACCACTTTGCAAAAGTTCGTTCAGCAAGCATCTCCATTGAAAACATGCTTCCAAAGATTGGCAAACCAGTTGGTCCAGGTGGTAAATTCAACTTTACTTTTGAAATACATTTGTAAGTAAGTAATCCAACGACTGCTGCAACCAATATGCTGGTTGTCGAAAGATGTGAAGTGAATTCATAAGAAAACATCACTAACCTAATAAAAAAAAAGTAAAATTGGGTTAAATTAATGTAAATTCATGCTAATACTAAACAACTTTAAATATATTACAGCATTGTACATATAAGTAACCTAACTTTCTCTAAAACTTAAAAGTACATTAAAGATCAGTATCAAACTTAATATATCGAATATCTAGTTAGTTTAAAACATCATGCCACAAATATTATTTTAAACGACTTCGTGACTTAAACTGCAATTTATGACAAAACGTTTTGTCGTGATGTTCCTAAATTTGGACGTTATTATTTGCCAAGTTTCAGATATAACTCATAAATTCCTAAACATTATTGTTCCTTTGCACAAATTTATGCACAAAAAAACATCAAATTTAACCAAAATGAGATTAACAAAAAGGTTGTTAACAATATTTTATAAACAAAAAGATTGTTTTACACCAAGTTTTAACAAAGTTTCAATAAAAGCTTTAAATGTGAATTGCAGTTTCTTGTATTAAACACTTATTTGAAATATATCGTAAATATGGTTTTGTTATTCATAATTTACAACAATATGTTATTTCGACATGCATTAATATTGCAGAAATATTTATAAAAATTATAACGGCGTTTTAAGCGAGACACTCGTTAAGTTATTGTTACCAGAAACACGTAGGCAAAAATGAGTATTATGTGAAATTTACAAAAAGCAACCGATTATTTGTTTGTATATTTGTGAAAATTAAATTTAATTGATTTAATTAACATTTTAGCCTTAATACTTTTGGATTTTTTTTACTGAAAGGGTAAATACTAAATTATATTGTAAATTACTTTTTCTGTTTAATATTGAATCAATGATTTTTTTGTTTAAGCTAGGTATAAATACAATTCAAGTATTTATTACCTTGAATGGAAGTTACATGATTTATGTTGTTGCCATTCCGAATAGAAAAATTATTTACAAGCCAGTGAAATGTTGCAAATTTCTAAATATTATCGTTCCTTTATTATGATTGGATATTGGTCTGCAGAAGCAACAATTCCACCACTGGTTTTTAAATTAACATTTGGCAATTCTGGGTTCGCACAAAGCTTAAATTTTTGCAAAATTGAAACGATAAAAATAAAGACTTCCATTCGAGCAAGGTTTTCTCCAAGGCAATAACGTGGACCAATCGAAAACGGGATAATTTTGGGAGACCTAACGAAGTTACCATTGTCATCAAGATGACGCATTGGATCAAAAATCTCAGGATTTGGCCAATTTTCTGGGTCGTTATGAATCCACCAAATATTTGGAATAATCTAATAAACAAAAGCAAGTAAAATATTTAGTGAAAGTACATGTTAATATAAAAAGTGACTTGGATGTAATTGTTAACGAAGAGCAGTTGTTTAAGAAGAGTTAATTATTAGATTTTCTGTTTCAGCATTAGTTGATAAATGAAGTATTCTTCTAGAAAAAAAAACAAAAAACAGTTGTCCAATTAAAGAAGGCGTTAAAGAAGAAATTGTCTGAGGAAAGAAGATTTTCTAGAAGTATTAGATTTTAAACATAGTTGAAATCAAGTTTGTATTGACATGAAACAGTTATCTGAAAGTATTTATCTCAAAGAAGAGATATTCCACATAAGGGGTTTTCACAAGAAAATTTGTTCTCACCAGATTTATTTGTCAATTTAAGTTGTTTTACTAAATTTAAACCTTAGCAAAATCTAACAAAATACAAACTTACCTGAGTATTTTTTGGAATACGATAGCCCATTAATTCAACATCTTGTGTGGTAGATCTTGGGACACCTAGCGGGGCTGCTGGTTGTATTCTGTAGGTTTCTTGTATAACTGCTTTAGTGTAAGGAAGGTTTGTATCAACTCGTATTTTTCCATCAGTTCCTTTAAGTAATAAAAAAATTGGTTTAACTTAACTTGTACAAAAAAAGTAAATGCACAAACTAATAAACAGATAACTTTTACATAAGAAACAATAACTAAAAAGTCAAATAATGTTATACACTATATTAACTCGCCCAGTTTAATTTGCAAAGTATCGACTGAGTTGTACAATTATTACCTAAACTGTACATTAACATATATTTAAACATTGCTCAGACTAAAAAAAACTGCAGCTTCTTGCTAGATTAAAAAAATAACAATATTAGCAAATTCCTATGCAAATACAAACCATAATGTTTTAACCTATTATATTGTCGATCTCTTGGTGTATTCTTTCTTGAATGTCCTGATGTTTTACTAATCTTAATATAGTCCATCTAATCGTACTGGTCGTCGTTTCAGTACCAGCAGCAAACACGTCTTTTAAGTAATAAATCAGTTGTGTTTTCTAAAAAAAACGTCAAAATGGAAGAAAAAAAAAAGATCTTATCTTTTAAATACGATGCACTTGTGATTTCAGATTGCTTGGATTGTAAAGGAGCTTGGATTGTAAATGTAATAAATATATAAATAACTCTTAAAAATACGTACTGTAAAAGAAGGTGTCTTCTTCTTACATTCCAAAAGAAATAAATCAATAAAGTCACGTGGTTCTTTGGGGTCTAAACTCTTTTCATGTTCAGCAACAAAACCATCAAATAAAGCTATATAATAAGCATTTTGGTCAAATCAAATAAAAACATATCACAAAGAAAAAACTCCAACAGATGATAGCGTTTTAAAGCAGGGAAAATACTTAAAACAAGAATAGCATTAGTGTGTAATCTATTGTAGGCAGGAGAAATTAAAAGAAATAGTAGAAGAAATACTGTTTCTTTATATGATGTAAGTTATTGTATTAGCCTTAAGACAAGTGTTTTATTAATTAACATACCATATTGACTGGGCTTTCCGGAAACCATATTTGAATACATTTTTCTGATTGGTGGAATAAATCTTGTCCATGGTAGAACAGTTATTAAAGAATATGCAATACCATCAGTGCGAAAACTGCATTAATTTTGTTTTATTACTAAAGAAAGTTTAATTTTTTGTATTTTATTTTTGGCAAGCAGGCTTTTGATACCTTACCCGTCGATAACGAAGTTTATATATTTTAACAAGGCTTCGTTTCCTTCTTCGTCGCATTTTTTCTGGATTGTAATTCCGTTAATCACATTTGCAATTGATTGGATCATAATGCTCTGCAAATAAAAAAAATATTTGTGGTCATGATCTTAATTAGTTTTAGTTGTACATTATTATTATTACATCAACATAAGAACTGTCTTGTTATTTTGAAACTATCTTTAATCAATCAACACTAGAATAACCAATGAATTTGTCACTTGTAAAGTCGTGAAGTTTGAACAACGACTGACAAATTCTTTTGAAAAAGATTTAAACTAGGATGTACCTCTAATATAAAGGGTTGTCCGTTTTTTGATCTAATCACTTTGCATAATGTATCAGCTTCTTCTAAGATTCGATCCTCCATTTTTTTACCTCGTATTCCAGTCCTAGTAAAAAATAACAAAAATTAAAATGTAATAAAAAGACAACAAGTAAAACAAACAGCAATATTTACCCAGCTATTGCTCTAGAGCCAAATCTTCTCTGGGTTTTCCATTCGTCGTTTTTTTTGTCGTTTAAAAATAGGATTCCATGTCCGTTACCTGATGCAAAGTCGGTAAAAAACGTCCGATATCGACCAGTGAAGTAATTTCCTTGTTTAACAAATGCCTTAAAAAATTAAAAACGTTTTACTTTACATCTAACTGTATTTATTTTAGGACTAAGTAATCTTATTTTACAAGCAGCTATCATTACCCCAACTCAGTATTAAGTTACCTTTGTTAGTTTTTCTTATTGCTGTTAAGATGGTATTTTATATTGATTAGATTTTACCCTAGGACTCCACTAAAGATTTATAGCACCACCTCTCCCACTACAAAAAACAAGACTATGTAAGCTAATTAGTGGATCTTTACCTCTTCGACAGCTTCGTAGCTGTTAAGAACAACATTTCGAACTTGCCCAATTTGAACAGTTATAACAGGCCCATATATTTTAGACCACTTTGCAAAAGTCCGTTCAGCAAGCATCTCCATTGAAAACAAGCTTCCAAAGATTGGCAAACCAGTTGGTCCAGGTGGCAAATTCAACTTCACTTTTGAAATCCTTTTGTAAGTTAGTAATCCAGCAATTGCTGCAACCAACAAGCTTGTTATTGAAAGATGTGAAGTGAATTCAAACAAAAACATTATTATCCTATTACTTATACATTTCCTAGAACCTAAAAGAAAAAATAAACATAAGTTAATCACTGTAATTCAATGTAGATTCATGCTAACACTAAACAGATTTAAATGTAATACTACATAGTTCAATAGAGAATCTACTTTTAATAAGTGTAAAGTACATTAAAACATACTTGAACATCAAGATATATAATAATTAATATAAAAAAAAGTATTATATTAAACGTTTGCAGGATTTAAGTTTGCTAAATATAACATGTGACAACAACCCTTCTTTTTGTTATCGTTACTGTCTAATTTAAATGTTGTACAATAAAAAATAAATTTTAATTTAAAAAGATTAAAAAAAAGATTGTAAACATGATATTATAAATACAAAAAATAATTAAATAACGCTTTGAAATAATCCATTTTCGTTGCAGGATTTGTTTTACAACAAGCACTGACAAAGTTATGGAAATGCTTAAAATATAAAAGTAATTTTCTATATCGAAAACGTGTTTAAAAATATCATAAAATTGATTTTGTAATTTATCATTACGTCAAAATGTTATTTTGACAAGCACAAATAATAAAGAAACATTCACTTTATAAATAACAGTGTTTAAGACAGACAATTATTAAGTCACTCTTACCCAAGTGCAGACAAAAAATTACTTTAATACTAAACATAAAATTATATCAAACCATATCATTAAAACCTTTATATATACAAAATAAATTAAAAACATTTATGAATATAAAATTGCATTGAATCAGTTACAAATTTGCATTGTTTTGTGGATAAAAATTTTGCATTGATTTCAGCATTAATGTACTTGCAAGTAATTTACCCCTGTCTTTAGACTTATTATAAGATTACTTTTGGTATAACTATTTCTATACAATTAGTCTTTAAATCAAAAATTTTGTCTGTTCAAATTATCATAATATTTGCCTTGTAACCTTAATCATTTAAATTTAATTTGAATTAGGTCGTTTATGTCTTTGCACAAATTAGTTCAATAAATGGAAAAATCATTTATTGATTGGTGTAATAAACGCAAACACCTTCTATCGTTCCTTCATTATAATTGGGTAATGATCTGCAGAAGCAACAATTCCGCCAGTACACTGTAAGTTGATATCTGGCAACTCTAGGTTTGGGCAAAGCTTAAACTTTTGCAAAATTGAAACAATAAAAATAAAGACTTCCATTCGAGCCAGGTTTTCTCCGAGACAATAACGTGGACCAATCGAAAACGGGATAATTTTGGGCGACTTAACGAAGTTACCCTCTTCATCAAGATGACGAGTTGGATCAAAAACTTCAGGATTTGGCCAATTTTCTGGGTCGTTATGAATCCACCAAATATTTGGAATAATCTATTTAACAAGAATATTTGTAATAATTAGGTACATTTAAAAAAAATACATTTTAATACATAATGTCCTAAAAGTCGGGCGCAGTTGTTTAACAAAGAAGTTAACTATGCTTGTTGTCATAGCTGTAGTCGCCAATAAAAATGTCACCCAAATAAAATTTCTAAAAAAAGAAAATATTCAAAAAAATAATTGTCTAAAAAGCATAATGTTTTGTCATCCCTTTTTGTTTAAAGCAGTTGTAAGAGAAGTTTGTAAATAAATGAAAACAGTTATCAGAACCATATGCTATGCCAAAGAGCATGTTTAGAAAGTGTTTGTTATAGATAAGTACATAAGCTTGATGTACTGAATTTACAATGTCCATATTTTATTTACATATATATTATTGCATCAACTTACCTGAGTATTTTTTGGGACATGAAATCCCATTAGTTCAACATCTTGTGTAGTGCATCTAGGGACACCTAGCGGAGTAGCAGGTTGTATTCTGTACGTTTCTTGTATAACTGCTTTTGTGTAAGGAAGGTTTGTATCAGCTCGTATTTTTCCATCAGTTCCTTTAAGTAATAAAAAAATTGGTTTAACTTAACTTGTACAAAAAAAGTAAATGCACAAAATAATAAACTGATAACTTTTAAATAAGAAACATTAACTTAAAAGACCAATATTGTTATTTAATTTGCACAGTTTAAGTTGTGAGTTATTGGCCTGATGATAGATTTAATAACTAAGCTATACATGCACATTTATTTAAACTTTTTTACAACTAACAAAGTAATGTTCTTTGGCTTCTTTCTACGTTAAAATAATAACAATATTAGCAAATGTAAAAACAAACCATAATATACTAACCAATTACATTGTCAATCTCTTGGTGTATTTTTTCTTGTATGTCTTGATGTTTTACTAATCTTAATATAGTCCATCTGATCGTACTGGTCGTTGTTTCAGTGCCAGCAGCAAACACGTCTTTTAAGTAATATCTTAGTTGTGTTTTCTAAGTGAGGACAAAATGTGCATATTAGATACATTACACGAACATTACAATCACTTGAAATACTTAATATGAATACACCTTGGCTATTAAAAAACCCTAAACAAATAGAAGCCTAATTTTTTAAATACATACTGTAAAAGAAGGCGTTTTCTTCTTACATTCCAACAGAAATAAATCGATCAAGTCACGTGGTTCTTTCGGGTCTAAACTGTTTTCATGTTCAGCAATGAAACCATCCATAAGATCTACGCATAACATTCAATTTTTGTCCAACAAAACAAACGTTTGTAACAAGTAATAAACAATTTTTTTAACATTTTGAAAGAAGTTGCTTTTTGGCGAGTTTTCTCATATTTGTATTGGCTATAAGGTCAATACCGTAGGAAAAGTTTCTCTTAAAATGAGTCTTAAAAAACTCTGAACTTCAATATAATTGGTGCATTGATTTTGCAGTTAGTTGGTTAAAAAAGGTAGTAAAGAACACTTACTCTGGTTCAGTACATACATGCCTTAAATTTTTGTATTTGAATTTTAGTAAATCACTTTGTTTTATTAAACTACTTACTATTTCCAAATCCTATTCCAGCAACCATATTCAAATACATTTTTCTAATGGGTGGAAAAAATCTTGTCCAGGGTAGAATGGTTAACAAAGAATATCCCATACCATCAGTACGAAATCTACAACAAGTGAAAGAAGTGTTTACTTCTTTTGGGATTTTACACTTTTTTTTATAGAACGAGTGTATATTCGCAATTTAACTTTGTTAAAGAAATTTTTTTATTAATTAGGCTGTGCACTAAGTTAAGAATTGTTATTACGTGTTACTCTTACCCGTCTATTACACGATTCACATAATTCAACAACGCTTCGTTCCCTTCTTCGTCGCACTTTTTCTGGATTGTAATTCCGTTGATTACATTGGCAATCGAACGTATAATAATGCTCTGCAAAAAAATGCATTTGATTTTATCTTACTTGATAGCTTTAGGTTTACCACTGCTACTTCGTTTAAACCTAGCACGATTCATTGCTAGCTTTAGTATAAGTGGTAACATCAACTTCTTAACTAACAAATAAAATTAACATACCTTGAAGTGTACAGTTAGATATATTTACCTCTAATATAAAAGGTTGTCCATTTTTTGATCTAATCACTTTGCATAATGTATCAGCTTCTTCCAAAATTCGATCCTCCATTTTCTTACCTCGTATCCCAGTTCTAGTAAAAAAGACAAAAATAAAAACGTAAATCGAAAGTAAACAAGCAAAACTAACAACAATATTTACCCAGCGATAGCTCTTGAGCCAAATCTTCTCTGGGTTTTCCATTCGTCGTTGTTTTCGTCGTTTATAAACACGATTCCATGCCCGTTTTCCGATGCAAATTCAGTAAAAAAAGTCCGGTATCGACCAGTAAAGTAATTTCCTTGTTTAACGAACGCCTAAAGCAATAAATTTAACTTTGATTTTAGGCTCTACGACATGGGTATACGATGTATTAACGTTTTGCATCTTGTGGACGTTGGCTTGGTAGCTTTTATTAACTTGCTATTGTTATTAACAACTTGGTTTGCCTAAAGTAAGTTTCTTAAACATTTAACAACTTACCCAAGGGAGTTAATATGTAAGTTATGGTAAGCAATGTAAGGTCTAAAGGGTTTCTTAAAGATACTAGGTCAATTGCAGCAATTGAGATACCACGACACTGCCGCAACAAATTAAGTTAAACTCAGCAATTCGTCTTAAGTGATGCATAATTCAGTTATTTAATTGCTGCTGCTAATTTAAACTAGATGCTTTTCTCACTTATTTTTACATAAAATAAACAAAAAATTTAGTACAAAAAACAAATTGACTAGTGTACCTCTTCGACTGCTTCGTAGGTGTTAAGAATAACACTTCGAACTTGCCCAATTTGAACAGTTATAACAGGCCCATATATTTGAGACCACTTTGCAAAAGTTCGTTCAGCAAGCATCTCCATTGAAAACATGCTTCCAAAGATTGGCAAACCAGTTGGTCCAGGTGGCAAATTCAACTTCACTTTTGAAATCCATTTGTAAGTAAGTAATCCAGCAATTGTTGCAATCAACAAACTGGTTACTGAAAGATGTGAAGTGAATTCAAACAAAAACATTACAAACTTAATGTCTATAAATTCCCTACATTCTAAATAAATAAAAACACAAGTTAAGTTAATTCTGGTAATCCAAAGTAAATTAATGCTAACACTAAACAACTTAAAATACTACATTCATTATTATAACATATCTTACTAGTTTAAATACTGTTATAAAGTACATACAAATACGTGCTTATACCTTATGATGTTAAATAAGCAATGCAAAGTAACTTGTGATCTGTACATTGAACGATTACACAATTTGTGCTACAAGTTTAATAAAGCGAAAACGTTTTCTTATAATGTGCTTAAACTTTGTACTCGGCTAGCAAATTGCTTTAAAATTTCCTGTTAAGTAACCACCAACCTTTTGTTTGCTCTCTCTCGTTACGCTCTGAATGGTCTAGTAGAGAGTAGTACAAACAATTAAAGTTTGAGTTTGAATTCCATAGCTGTAACTTTAAACAATTTGTTTTATCACCTAACTAAACTTTATATTGTAAACATCTTTAAAATTCAGTTTAAAACAATTGTTTTTTACTTATAAATAATTCTAAATCACTTGCAAAACACTATAAATTTGAAAATTATTCTAATTTATACGACATACGTAAATAATTGAAAAACTAATGCTTAAAATTTGCTAACTTTCACAGTAAATAACTCAAGGCTATTTTAAATACAGAGATATGGTTGAGCTTATCTGATTTTTTTTTGTCAATAATGACTAAGCATGTTTTGTAGATATAGTTAATTTGTAACCTTTTAAAAAACACCAATTAAATAGCATTACATTTGTCAATATTGGTTAATATTACCATTATCTATCCTTGATAACATTATAAAATCTTCTGTATTACATATTATTGGATCTTATAAAATTTAATACACTTTTTAATTATAATATCTTATATCAATATATAAGAAATAAGTGTAAACCTTTGTTGCTAATACTAGTGGCTGCACCGCTTAACTTAACTAGAAAAGCGTCGCATGTTATTTTTGCCTATAGGCGAATCTAACTTAAGGCAAGTTTCCCATTAAAAACTTAACCGCCATGAAATTTAGGTTTAAAAATTGCAAAGCCTTCAAGGTTCAGCTTTTATATAAATAAATACAGATATTAAAAAGCATCGTCAGCTTGATAAACATAATGTAACAAAAGGTCAACAATATATCAAACTTGAACCTTCCAAGACTGGGTCAAGATAACAAATGTCATCTTCGATTAGATTATTAAGTCAACTTTAAAAAAAAAACATATAAATTTTAAATTAAAAATATTTCCGATAAAATATAAGTCACTGCAAGAAGTTATCAACGGCATTGAACAAATTTGCTTGGTGTTCCTAGACCTACAATAAGAAGTTATACTATCAAAGTTTTAAAAATTGCAAATTAAAAAAAAAATTAGCAAAAAAAAATTAAAAAAAAAGAAATATAAAAAGAACATTTCTTTATGATTTACCTAAAAATGTAGGCGTAAATGGTCCAGCAAGACAAATATTTATAATACAAGTGACACATTAAAAATTATAAAATTATCTCGTATTACCACATTGTTTAGACTGCAAATTACAGGGTTAAAAATTAAAGACTGAACCGACGTCGTTGTAAAGTCGTATATAGAGAACACTATCGCCTTATAAGGTAATCTAAATGTAAAGAGAAAGAAAAGAAAATTTTAGGACGCGCGACGTTTTTATTGGACTTTGGTTTTCGAATATGATTAAGCTTTAAATTTATAGGTGTCACTGACTTTTATAAGTAATATTTTTACACCTTTCTTAATAATATGAGTAACTTTATTCAGGGATTTCCGTATAAGGTAAATTTATAAAACCCATTCTTATATTTACTTTTTTAAGTTTTATAATAAATCAAATATTAATTTTTTTTGTGCTTTAATATGTAACTGATATTGTAAAACATATTTGTTTAATATTAGTTACATGTTTTAAGGCCGTTAGTTTTACAAAATACATGTTTGAAAGCATATTACAAGCGTACAATTTTGTTACGCATTTCTACAAGATATAAAATATATTGAGAACATAAAAGTTGATATTTGACTATATTTGCAGGTGCAATAATGCTCTAAAATTACCAATAGATGACTTTGCAATTTGGGTAAGTTGCCTTTTTAAATGACATTTACACGACCCGTCAAAATATAGTAAAAATATTAAGTCAGTGTTTTATAATAATGAAATTCCTTGGACCCTTACATATAAGGATGTAAGCCTAAAATAACTTTAATTCTTAGGTTGCTAAATTATACAACTCGACAAAATTAGTAAAATTTTGCGGAACAAAGTGACGTAATCGAAAAAATCACAATGTAAAACCTGATGTCATAATCTAAAGGGCCTTTCTCTTTACGTAGATACAAGAACTTATAAAAGCCTGTGCAGTAGCGAGTTCTAACTTATACGGAACATTCAAGCAATCAGTGAACTTGTAATAAAAACTCTCGTGAAAAATATTAAGAAAGATGAAGCTTGGAATATTAGCTCTGCTTGTTTTAATGAAATATGTTGAAGGAAAAGCATTGACACCATCCCAGGGCGTGGTATGTTAAATTATATTTAAATTTATTTGTTTGTTACAATAACATAAACTCTAAAAATGTGTTTAAGTAAAAAATCTTTGCGATTGTAATCTTATAAAATAACAAGCTTTTAAGCTGTTGAAATCAATATGTTAATGTCGTAAAACCTGATGAAAGAACAATTTTTTTTAATTTGCCGAATAAAAAAATGATATTTTTATATTTATTCGTACAAGATATTTGTTTACAGTTTATTGATAACCTTTTAATAACTTTTAAACCCGGATAAGATGTCTATTGTTAGTTTCTAAGAACTACAAAATAAAGGGGTTATAAAGTCAGCTATTCTTCTGCTTCAATTTAAATTTCATGGCATGATGAAATGCATGTCGTTTAGACTCACCTATTGTTGCAATTTTTTATCGTTGAAAGGCTGACTTTACTGCTTAACCAATGAGTAAATTACATGATGCGCATTTGCGAACTTAAGAACTTCAGAATAATGTCGACCTTAAATACTTGTATTATACGTAAACTTAAAAAAATACAATGCTAGTATATTGTATTTGAACTCTTACCATTAGTTTAGGATAAATTAACTTAAATTTTGTACTTAACAACAACAAACAGATTATTAAAGCTTGCGACATGTAAAACTAAGAAAATTTTTTTTGTCATTTTGTTGTTGTATTATTCCGTTGCTTCTAATAATGTCTTTTTGTTAATATTTCCGTAAAGCATTTCTTTTAATTGCTTTTTTTTATTTCAGGGCTACTTGATGAAATTCGGGTACGTTGCCCAACCGGATCTGACCAAAGGAACACTAATGACACATGACAAAATGGTCGAGGGGATTATGACGTTTCAAAGGTTCGCTGGGCTACCTATGACCGGTGAATTTGATGCGGCTACAATGGAAAAAATGACGCAGAAACGGTGCGGAAACTCCGATGTAGCAGGTAGCATAAAAGAACTACCTATACATTTTTTGCTGGTTAAATTATATATCGCTTAAATCATACCATGTTTAAATTGTGGCTATCACTGACACTGTATTACAACATTATGTATTTTCAGGAACTGAAAGTGCTCGGAAAAAGAGATACGCTTTAGCTGGTAGTAAGTGGGACCACAAAGATATAACTTACAAGATAACCAAATACACTCCAGACCTAACTCATGCTCAGACTGATCTCGAAATAAAAGAAGCATTCAAGGTGAATTAATAATAACATTTAAGTTGATGTAAAAGCTTATGGAGTCTTACAAAAAAATTTTGAGGAAAAATTTATAAGAATTTTTTTTAAAACTCATTTTTTTCTTTTTTATAGTGGTGGGCAGACGAATCTGGCCTTACATTCACCCAGGTCCCAAGCCATCATTCCGCTGATATCGTCATCAAATTTGCTGCGGGTAACCATGGTGATGGGGACCCATTCGACGGTCCGGGATCAACCCTGGCGCATGCGTACTTTCCTAGATACGGGGGCGACGCCCATTTTGATGAAGATGAAACGTGGACTATCGACGCCAGCAGGAGAAACGGAGGTAAAAAAAAAATCCGAGTAAAAAAATTAACATTCTTTAAACTTTTTTGTTATTTTAGTCTTACCATACATTCTTTCTTGCGCTCCTTTGGCCTAATGCAGTGTACACAAATTGCTTATAATCTAATTAAAACTCAGTAATTGCCCATAATCCAATAAAAACAAAGTTTAAAGCTTGTTACGAAACGGAATATGTTAAAAATTTCCAAGTTAGGCATTATGTAAATTTAGTGTCTAAACTTGTAAACATTATTTGTTACAGTTGACTTAAGGATCGTAGCAGGCCACGAGTTCGGGCATAGCTTGGGTTTGTCTCATAGTGATGCTAACCGTGCATTAATGGCTCCTTTTTACAACTCAAAATCCAAAGGATTGGAATATGATGATATTCAAGGTAAGGTTATAACACAATTAATATTTGTAAGTTTTATATATTGAGGGATGGGAAAAAGGGTTAATTATTATAAGTGCAAGATTCATATTCCCCAAATAAGGGCCAACAACTTAAAAAAGTCAGTTTTTGTTGTCTACCCTAAGACAAATAACACCACACCTTCTACATTTCAAATTGCTGCTTAATTTCTTTTACTATTTCAATTAAAAATTTTCAACAACCAAAAATCACTTAACCTGCAAAGATATTTAATTAAAAATAAAGCAGGGCCATAAGAAGCCATGCAATAGAAACATAAGATGCCGATTTATATTTGTAGTTCTTAATTAAGGCACAACGTTAATAGGAAAAATACCCTTTGTTATAAATATAATTAGACGCTATGTAAACCCATTTAAACAACGTCATCAAAATCTCCCTACTCATAATGTGACCATATTAGTACACAGTGCCTGTTTTACTGGAAACAAAAAAATACCTACAGTTTTTAGTATATAATAAGAATGCTGACTAGACCTTCTGGCATCTTTGTTAACCAATCTCAGGAATGTTTAAGTTTAAAAATTTTTTGGTTTTGGTAATTGTCGGTTCATTAGCTTTCCAATTATTTTCGGGTTGTAAAAAAACACAAGTTTATGGGTCATACTCAAGGGCGTCTTACTTGAGGGTAACATAGCTTGCTAGTTGCCCTTAAAAAAACTCAGTAATTCCTAAAAACCAGCCAAGTTATTTTAATTTTTATTTTAAAAATATATTTTTTCAGCGATTCAACATTTGTATGGGGATAATAATGAAGTATTACCAGGTGGGGGGAATACCCCTAAGCCCCCAACTACGACAACAAAGGTTACAACAACCACTAAACCACGCAGAACAACAACAACTCGATCACCACCTGTCGGTGCTTGCAACGGAAGGTTAGTAACAAAATTTGTGGTTAATTTAAGCAAGTTACTAAAAAAAACATTGACACTTAACAAACTGGCAACAACCTTAATTTTTTGAGAGAGTTTAAAAAAATAGCAAAGACAACTTATTACTGAGTAGTGTTGGAGTCAAAAAGTCTGCCAAATTACATCATATTCGCGTAACTGTTTATATATATATATATTTGCCCTCGAGTCAAGCGCAAATATTAA
This sequence comes from Corella eumyota, assembly GCF_963082875.1. Taxonomy (NCBI): domain Eukaryota; kingdom Metazoa; phylum Chordata; class Ascidiacea; order Phlebobranchia; family Corellidae; genus Corella; species Corella eumyota. The sequence continues at coordinate 14,675,525 of NC_137494.1, read as the reverse complement.
AAACAAAATTTTTCTTTCTCCTTATACAAAACTAATTTTGTAATAGCCTACGCTAACATGTACACTTATTGACTATTAGCTGGTAATATTTACTCACACAACTTGAACACATAAAATAGGAAAACAAATTCTATTAATACGTTAATGTGATGTAACAACTTGCCTTTTATTTACAGATTTGACGCAATGACAAGACTTAACAACGGTAGCACGTATGCATTTTTAGGCGGGCAATTTTGGCGGCTAAATGATAACGGCAAAGACGAAGGTTATCCTCAAAATATTCAGTCAGTTTGGGGAATCGAGGGGAAAATTGACGCTGCATTGACATTTGAGCACCATACCGATTTTTTTCAGGTAATATTTCACAAAATAAGACACATTTTTATATATGTATTACAACATAACTTGGTTTGGATGAATTTATAACACATGTATTTAATCCACAGGGTTCAAAAGTCTATAGATTTAAAGGTGATCGTTTACAGTATGGCTACCCCACTTCAATTTCTTCAGTTTATGACGGAATTCCAAACGATATCAACGCAGCATTTCAATGGAGTGGAAACGGAAAGATTTATTTCATGAAAGGTATTTCGAATACTTTAATTAGAACATTTTACGCCTACATTAAATTTTTTATTCTGACTTCACGACCTAAACATAGAGTTACATCAGTTACTTTGACCTAGTCTCAAGTTTCCTGTAGCAGTTTTAAATATTATAGAATAAAATGCCCGATATTTAAACTGCTGGTTAAGTCTTGACTTAGCAGAAGTTTATGCTGTTAACGCCTTTCTTAAAAGAGTGGGATTAAACCCAGGGCCTTATGTAGTAAAGCCAAGTGTTCTAGCCACTAAACGCTGCCGTACATGTAAATATAACTTTAGCAAAATATTTGTAGTAACATGTGTTATAAACTAACTATAATTTACTTCATAGGCGATAATTATTGGCGATACAATCCCAGTATTCAAGCTGCTGACATAGGTTATCCGAGAGACGTAGCAGTATGGAAGAACCTACCTGCAGATATTGATGCTTCTTTACAATGGCATGGGGCAACTTATTTCTTTAAACATGGATTGTATTACAGGTAGGCTTACTAAAATCATTTTACCGAAACAGCATGTCCCCCAAACCAAAAATTTTGGAAAGATGTGTTACCAAACTTTTTCGAAAATTAAATAAACTTTATAAAAAGAATATTAAGGTAGAAGGCGATTACTAGAGACTGTCCCATTGTCGGTATTACGTTTTTTATTCAGGTATTTTCCCAAAATAATAAATTAAATTTATTTTTTAGATTTGATGATGAAAACTTAAAGGTCGCCCAATCAATTAAATACCCTTATCCAAGACGAACGGATGAATGGTGGTTAGGCTGTAAGGACAACACATTGGTTTTAAACAACGGCCAAGCTAATACAGCTCCAGAGGACAAAACTGCTGAAGAAGGCTCTGGAAATGGAGCAAGCAGAAGGGACATTAACGCACTATTAGTGACAGTTTTAACAACGTTTCTTATGTTCTCATCTGCCTATATTCTTTAAATGTAATATTGCATCAAGATTTTACGCAGTGTTTTACTTTATATTAATTCTTTTGTATTTATCATTTTTTTAACGATTTCTTTATCGTATTTTTGGAATAAGTTTTACTATATATATGGTTTCTTTTGTATTTATCATAATTTTAACGATTTTTTTATTGTGTTATTCTCTATATTGTATTTTTTGTAAAGGTTTTTTATGGATTTTTTTTGTATTTATCATTCTTTTAACGATTTCTTAATTGTTTTATTTTCTATATTGTTTCTTTTGTATTTTATTTAAGCACTTCTAGTTTCCACTGTTTTGTTATTTTTAACGACTTCCTATTTTAAGAACGCTGGCGTATTTTAAAATAAAAATTATCGTTTGTTTATTTTTTTGTATTTTTCGAAGCGTGGAAAAAAGGAAAAATCTTGATTTTTGAACAAAATTGGCAGCAAATAACATAAACATAATGAACGTGACGTCATTCTTGGAGAATAAATGACGTCATTAAAAATGTAGCTGCCATCTTCGTGACGTTATCATTGGAGTGACGTAATCGTATAAACAAAATGTGACCTTACCGAACAAAAAACGCCAACTTTAAAATAACTTATGACGTCACATGAAAAGATGATGACGTAATGAAAAAATATTTTTTTTTAAAAAGAATTTTCTTTTGTTTCAGTCTACTTGTGATGCAACAAACAAAAAGTTTTTATTTACAAAATTATTGTGATCGCAGTTTCTCCAAATCATCGGTCAACTTTCGAATATAATCAACATTCGAGATCGGGGAAATATTTACAACTGTTGCCCGGATTCGTTCTTCGTCCTTAATATACAAAAAATTATAAATTACTTAAATTAAATGTAGGCAACTTTTGGAATTGAAAAGATTCTTGAAATATTAAAAACAAAATTAAAAATTTTATTTCCTTTAAATAAGTAACAAAAAAAAGAAAGTTGAATTTAAAGATATTAGGATAAATACGACAGCAAAAAATAACTCCAAAAAAACTTTAAAATTTACATTGAATCTGTCAGCTTTGATTCGCATCTTCATATAATAAGATTGGAAATTGACTTTCTTTAAAACTTGCTCAAAAGCGTTTTCATCATTCTGTTTAAGATCACCAAGCTCTTGTGATGTAATACCAAGCATTATCTCACCCTGGTCTTGAAAGCAAGTTACCCAAGTACTATCATACTCATCAGCTACATTCATCTTTAAAAAAAATTTTTTTAAAAAAATTAAAAAAAAAATTTAAAAAAAAAAAAATTTATAAAAAAATTAAAAAATTTTTTTTTTAATTTAATAAAATTTTATTTATTTTGTAAATAAAAAAAAGTTAAAAATTTTTTTTTTTTAAATTTGACACACTTACATTAAGCATCATCCTATACTTAAAGTTAGGGCTAACCAGATCACATTTTTCGCATCTGTATTGGTTCCCTCCTTCTTCTGTTACTTTCTTATTACAACCTTCGGTCGAACAAGCCTAAAAAAATTTAAAAATAATCTAATTTCAATTATTTACGAATCTTGTAACAGATTTTGTATCGAATTATTCTAGATGTGGAAAAGTCAGCATCACGACTTAAACATAGAGTAACATTTGTTACCCTGACCCAGTCTCGAGTTGCCTGTGGCAGTTTGGGTTATTATATAGATTATAATTGCTTGATAATTATGCTGCTGATTAAGTGCTGGCTCAGCAGGAGTTTATACCATTTATATCACCTTCTTTAAGAGCACTACAGCACGAGAGCAGTGGGGATTGAACCCGGAACCTCATGTAGTGAAGCCAAGTGTTTCAGTCAACCAGTAAATCACTGCTTATATATAATACAATAACTAAACACAAAACCAGACCTGGTACAAAACATTTTCCTTCTTGCAATAAAGCACAGTAACCTTGGATGTAATATAATCAGGTTTGTCTCCATGTCCCAAGTTTTCATTCTTTATATCAGCAAGAGTTTTCCAATTTGCACCACCTTGAAAATTGAGAATAAATAAAAATAAAAATTATACAACAATCAGTATAACAATGTAATTTAAAAAGACTCCGACTTTATGCTAACATGACTCTTTTTTTAAAAGTTGAATTGTTACCAGCCACAGTCATTTGTGTACAATAAATGACATTACATCAATTTTAAAAGTTGCAAAATGATTTAAAAAACTCAATTTTTTTATTTTTTTTTTTTAAAAGTTGCAAAATGATTTAAAAAAAAAAAAAATTCGTTGCAAAATGATTTAAAAAACTTTTAAATGTCCCACTTTTTAAAAATTACACATATAAACTTCAAATTAGTTACCAACAGTACACATACAGTATAAAACCTATTTAAAAATAAACATTTTGCAAAAAAGAAACAACAAACTTACTAGCTCCCCCACCCCCACTGCTGGTTGTTAGAGAATGAGCAGCTTGGGTGCTTCCCCCAGTTTCATACCTGAAAAAAAAGTTTTGAAATTTATAGATTTCATATAGGTTTCTGATGTTAATTGACAAAAGCAACTAGAGACAGGGTCAAAGCAACAAAATTTCTTATACAATTATGCTGTGTAGTCAATCATAAAAATAAAATGCCAATAGGTATATAAAGTTAGCAAAAATTTATTTATAATTTGATGAGCCAGCCTTACATAAAATAACAATTAAAACTAATTGTTTACACTACTAACTAACCATTGTTTAAGTTTGTAAGCTTCTGGAATATCAGGGCTCATGGAGATCATAGTTGAACTCATCGTAGAAAGAGAACATCCGTTAAAATCCGAAACTTTTGCTGCTTTTATTGCGACAATCGGGTTCCCACCTCCATCAAACTTTTCAGCCTGTAAAGGTAAGAATTATAATTAAGTACCTTTAGTGGCAATGTATATAACTATAAAAATTCTATAGCCAACCCTATTCTTGACATTTTAATTGTAGTAATATGGTTGCAACTCTCAACTAATATTTGCCTGTGATAATTTACCCTTGCACTAAAAACAGCAGTTTTATTTATCTTGTAGGCCTATAAATTAAACATACACATATAGTCCACCAAGCTTTATTATACATAAATAATTCCCTATTTTTGAACAAATCACTCTTTTACCTCTGCCCCCCATAATGTTACAGTAACTTCTGCAGCACTGGAATCAACAATTGTAAATTTCCTCAACTTGGCTTCCCTGTTTTGACTCTTAATCATTATTGTGCTCAGATCATCAGTGGATTTTACTACACCAATCACATCTTAAACATAAAAAAGGTGAATATTAGTAGTTATGTTGGTATAAACTCCTGCTGAGTCAATACTTAATCAGCAGTGTAATTACTGGGAAATTATAATCTATAATATCACAAACTGCCACAGGCAACTCAAGACTGGGTCGGGGTAACTTATGTTACTCTATGTTTAGATCGCAAATCGACCTTCCCACGTCAAGAATAAAAAAAAAATAAAAATCAGTACATGCAAACCTAAAATTTTAAATCAAAAAGTGATTTTAAAAATTGTATTTTTAAACCCAATAAAATCAGCTTACCAACAAGGTTATTAACACATTGTTCCAAGTTGGCGATAGGTTTGAAATTATATTGCATTGTTGGCACCATTTTACTTTCACTCGCTTCACACAAGGTCATCGTTGAATCTCTCCTGAAGGTCATTTCGTAGTCATGTGACGTGGTATTGTATTGCTGATTGGCTGGTTTAAGTGTACCATTTGCAATATAGAAAACCTGGAAAGAAACAATAAATAAATAACAATATTAAACATCTAATAAAAACTGGCAGTGTGGTGTAGTAGTTAGAACATTTGGCTTTACTACATAAGGTCCTGGGTTTGATCTCTATTGCTCTCATACTGTAGCATTGTTTGTAGTGATCAGAACACTTGCTAGTTGCTACACTACATAAGGTTCTTGGTTTGATTCCCACTGCTCTCATGCTATAGCGCTCTTGTTGTGATCAGAACACTTGCTACGTGAGGTTCTTGGTTTAATCCCCACTGCTCTCATGCTGTAGCGCCATTGAAAAATGTGCTATAAACAGTATGAACTCCTGCTGAGCCAACACTTATTCAGCAGCTTATTTATCGGGCAATTATATTCTATGATATTCCAAATAACTTACTTTCCCAACTTCACACAGCTCAAAATATTTATCGGCTTCCTCCTTGAAACAAGTTATTCTAATATCCCCACTTTCATCCAGTGCTGTGAAGTTAAACAACTTCCCTTCTCCTCTGGCATTCTTCCACTCCTTCATTGCACCTTTTTGGGTAATCCGAGCTTTTATTGACCATCTAGAAAAAAAAAAAACAGTTAGTAAGTTTTAACATTTTATAATTTAATGTATATATATATATTTCTTACACACTAACAATAGACTAAGTTTTATTGAACCGACCCAACCTTGAGTTATTTATAATCGATTACTAATGATTAGCATATTACTGATTCTAAATCTGTGCTGCAAAGTTTAGAACTAAACCAAGTTTCTGCTAAAATTAGTTAAAGTAGTGGCAGCGTGGTGTAGTTGTAAGAACACTTGCTACACCACATGAGATTTTGGTTTTAATCCCCACTGCTCTCATGCTGTAAGGCGCTATAAACAATATAAGTCAACACTTAATCAGCAGCCTAATTATTGAGCAATTATAATCTATAATATTCCAAACTGCCAAATTCAACTCGAGACTCGGTCGGGGTAAATGTTGTTACTCTATGTTTAAGTCGCGCATTCGACTTTTCCACATCGAGGATAAAGATATATACAAAAAAAGTATTGTTTATAGAGAAATATAAAATATTTTACAAAGTTAGTAATTATCCATTTTACTTGTTCTGATAAGGGGTAAGACTTGCAATAGGCATGACCCTTGTTTGTGTCCCCCCTGGGGTAGTTGGGGCATCATCTTTGCCCCCAAAAGGTCGTTTCATGGTCGGTTTTGGGCTGTATATAGAGGTTGGGGGTGGGTTGTTTAAATTGAATGCAGGTTTCTTGTTCTCGTTGAGGATTGGTTTTGGTTGAGTTGCACCTTTAAAAATAACGTTTTTCTTTATTTTAAAGTTTTAAATTTTTTTATGGATGACCTTGGGACAGAATTATTATTTTTAATTTTAGATGTGTTTTAAAACTTAACAAAGATAATAAATTGGTGCATTTTTAATGGCACTTTAAAAAAATCAATAGGCTATAACACTTAATGTAAAAGCAATAAATACTTTTAGTACTAGTACACTTAAATATTAATATGAATTTTTACTCTGATTTTAAAGATTTTACAGAAACTTTGGTATAAAAACTAGAATATTCATGCAAGTTTTACACACAAAAAAACAGTCTGATTTTGCAAATAAAAGTTGTTACCTTTAGATTGATTTAACGGAATTGGATCTCCGATTCTTCCTCCAACCTCTGCAGAGGATTTCACGATATCAACATCCAAGCAAATCACAATTCGTCTAAAATTTTTTTTTAAGAAACAAATTTTAAATTAATTCAAGATATTCAGTAAACTAATTTCAGAATTAGAACCAAACATATTTATTAGTCGATAGCCTGTCCTATAGACAGGGTTTTCATTGTTGTGATATGGTCACAACTTATATTTGCCTGTAGTTATTTACCCGCGCACCATAAACAGTAGTTTTATATATTTGTGAGGCCTTCAAATTGGTCATACATATATACATATCGTCTACAAAGCTTCCTTATATATAAAATGGACACAAATATATCATCCACTATGCTCTATTATATATATATATGTGGTTGGACTACAGATATAACATTTATAAAATAAAAAGTATTTTTGGATTTTTTAACATCTAAAAAACAAAAATTACTTCGACCCCTGGATAACAGAAGATTGATATTTGTTCAACCTGATCAACGTATTTTGTTCTAATTTTCCATCAGATACAAGATGGTTTAGTTGAGATGCAAGCATGGAAGCTATAAATATATATATACATGAATACATTTATTGCAAGACTATTAATTGCATAATTGTTTTTACTTCAAGTTAAAATTTACAACAATTTTAAAACGACTCAATGATTATTGATTTCACTTAGACCTAACAAGAGCTGAAATTGTGGAGTAGTAATACTCCAGTCTAAAAAGTAGGGCAGTTTTCGACGAGATCTCGTGCGTGCAAGCGTAAAAAAGTGTGTGACCGGGCGTGCACGCGTACTAAAATTTTCGGTCTAGGCATGCACATGTGATTTATGTTAGCGTGTTTTAGGCGTCAGTACTGCGCGTGCACATTTTTTTAAGACCAGGCGTGCAAAACGCTAATTCCAGGCTTGCATTTTTTTAATGAAAAAAATCTCGTGCGTGCACGCTGCCTTTCTTTCCAGATTGGGTAATACTCACATCAGGTTTTACTACATAAGGTTCAGGGTTCGATTCCCACAAATTCCATGTTTTATAACTTCGAGTAAATGTAACTTTATGTTTAGACTGTGAAGTTGTCCTTTTTAGCATTCTAGATCAAAATTACAGTCACATAAAAAACAGAATTAAAAAACAACGAAGTGATTTACTTCCAAAAGAATGAACTCCGTCCGACAACATTATTCGGAATCGATCCGAGCCCCCAGTTGACATTCCCTTCGTACCCAGACATTGAAGAATGGGGTTCATGGGGTTTTCCCCATTTACTAATGACTAAAAATTAAAAAGTCAATTTACTGATTTAAGATAAAATTGAGATTTTGTTTTGTTTTTATCATTACATTTTTCAGTTTGGTAACTAAAAAAACAGTTTAGATGTTAAATAAAACCTTGTTGAAAGATTTAAAAACGTAAAAATACTTTACAACATTATCTAGAACATTTTTTTTCTTTTCGCTTAAAGTTTAGAAAAATTTAGTTTTTAGCAAAATTAACAATTTTTTCTGTTTTAAATCATTTTAATGGAAAACTAATTACTTGGATCGCCCCTTCTGTTAATTCTCCTGCCATTTTTGCTGTTTAAACAAAAAATTATAGCAAATTATTACAAAAACGTTTTTGTTTTGCTTTTCTTAGTTTATTTCAGGCTCGCGCGAAATTTCCCGCAATTTTAATCCGGATCAAAACATTGTCAGGTCCACATTGTCCAATATGGGAGATGCTAGGTTTTTAAAGTATTTTATTTGTCCTCGGTCAAAATTTTAAATAACTTTTATTAAAAAACTCTTATTGTTAAATATGCGTTTTATATTTGTTACATTTGGCAACCCTGAGGTTTCATAATCAGCCGTGCGTTTCACTTGATTGAAAGGTTTTTTAATACTTACCGTAATTTCATGGCTATTATTTTTATCGTTATGAATCTAGACTGATAGGCTATTTAAAAGTTATTTAAAGTGGTTATATGTAATTACTACCTTTCCTACTGTGAGACTATTTGGAGTAGTGAACTGATACGTACGTTTTTTGATCCATAATTCGGGCTTGTGAATTTTCGGGTAATTACATTTTGCTTTATTATTAAGTTATTCTGTGTTTATGTTTTGTACTAAATGTCTCTTTTACCTTTATCAGGAACTTATTGGGTAGTTTTATCGTCTGTGCCGTATATTTTCATGAGCCAATATCTGCCATTTATTAGGTATTTATGCCTTTTATTGTTAATGTGCCTAATAGGGCTTTGCTATTACAGCCTTTTTCTTTACCTTACCTTTACAATTGCTAATTACAGATTGCTTGAATTAACCACGATTACACAAGTTGACCTTTGTATCCATTGTATAAGTGGCTTGCTAAACGTGTCGGTAAGATGTGTTTTGACTTCGATATTCTCTGTATTATGTTTTTATTATGTGGTAACAATTAGTTATATTGTGATCGCTTATTTTTCTATAGCATTATTGACTATAGCTGATTTATTTTGTAGAAACTGTCAATGAACGAATGTGTTTGTGTGTGAACGAAATAAAATTGTTCATTCATGTGTGCGACTAAAAGCGGGTCAACTTTAATATAGCAAGAATAGTTCAATCAGTACAAATAGTCTTATGCTAAATACCCTCAGTGCATGGCCACTTAGCACTAGAAGAGAGGGCATTTAACACTTATAATTTATAATATTAGGATAAATTTAAAATTATTATTTTGTAATACTTGTTTTAAAAACTTTGTAATGTTTTTTTTAAATAAGCTTTATGGTAACGGTATTTTTTATTACGGAGTATCTTAACCAATTAATGTATAATTTCTGATAATAACTGGCAGCGTGGGTATGGTAAGATCACTTGCAGCGTGGGTATGGTAAGATCACACCACCATGATGTCGTAGGTTTAATCCTCACAGCTATCATGTTGTAGCGCCCTTGAGTAAGGCACTATAAACAGTATGAACGCCTGCTGAGCCAATACCTATTCAGCAGCTTGGTTATCCTTATCATCATTAATAACATCTTAAACTGGCAAGGTCTCAAGACTCGTTTGAGCTAACTGATGTTACTCTATGTTTAGATCTTGAATTCGACCTTTCCACATCTAGGATAAAGATATAAAAAAATAATATATGAACATCTTTTATATAATGTGTCAACAGTTTTCTGTTTTAATACCTAAAAAGTTTGTGCAATGCTTTTTCCCATAGTGACTTGTTTAATAAATTTATGTTTTTATTGTTTAGGTGAGTAGCTGTCAAATCGTCAGTGGTGATAGAAATGTACATGCCTTTTATTTACTTGTGTGCTTGTTTTGCAAATCATATATACTCCAGAATTTTTGTTTGTAATTATAATAGGCCTAATATTTATTCGTACAAATTTAAAACTTTTGTTTTTTGATATTATGCATTAGACAAAACAATTCATTTTAATAAACTTTATTACTTACGAGCTGCTGACACCATGCCTAAAAAAGCAATGCACAGACCGACTACAATAACATTCATTTTTATGTGAAAGTAACTAACAGCTTTAATTTAACTTTAAAAATTTCTAAACAAAAAACAGCTTTAATTATAACACTCTTCTGTATGGTATAGCTATTTAAATAAGCCTTCGCCCCTTAAGTTTGCCTTATATACAAGCTGTTGCAACCTGATTGGCTCTTCGGTTTATTGACGTCATTTCACGTGATAATCGCTCGTTGTTATTCCGGGCAGCTGTCGTCGAATGTCCAGTGAGAATTTATTTTTGTAAATTTAAATATTCTCAAGTAGGCTATTTGCTGTTTTCTTGAGCATAAAAGTTTTATTTTTTTGCGCTAAGTAAAAACTCTGTTAGTTATATTTACCCGAAAAATCCCTTGGTAATTCCTAATTTGTAGTCTCCAGTGATTAATTCTACTTAACTAAGAAATCAAGCTTTACAAAGGTCATAACATCGACCAATTTAAAACTTGTTTGGAAGGTGCGCTTTGTCTCTTGGGGTTTAAAGCGCTTGCAAACTTAATTTATTAACAGTAATAGTAATCGTTGACGAAAGTGTTCTATCATAAAAAAACACTCTAGAGCTCTAAGACTTTAAACAATTAGGACAAAGTTTTTTAAACAGGTATTAAAAATTCACAACTTTTTATTTATGTTGATATTGTTAAATACTGAAGTTTTAAAAACAAATTAATAATATTTTAAAACAGGACTAAGCTTTAAAACTTCTATTGAACATACTGGCACATTACAATGTTTTGGTCCTGCAATAAAATTGCTGAAAATTTCGCACGAACCTGAAATAAGTTAAGAATAGCAGGACAAACATATTTTTTTAAATTTGGTGATTTTATTAGCGAAAATGGCAGTTGAATTAACAAAAGAGAAATTCAAGTAAATAATTTACATTAAAATAATTTTGGAAGCCCGTTCTGGTTACATTGAGATGAATTTAAGAAAATCAACAGGATTATATGTCACATTGTAAAAATTATACTTCTGTTAATGATTTGACCGTTGCACTAATCTAAAAATTGAAAAAATAAATTAAATAGTTTTAAATAAAAATCACTATTGTATAGGCATTTACACAAAAATATAAGTTAAAAAAAACTTTTTTTAAGACAGTTAACATAAATTTTAAATAAACCGGCAGCTTGGTGTAGTAGTAAAAACACTTGCTACACCACCATGAGATTGTGGGTTCAATCCCCACTGCTTTCATGCTGTAGCGCCTTTAAGTATAGCGTTATAAACGGTATAAACTCATGATGAGCCAACACTTAATCACCAGCATAATTATCGGGCAATTATAATCTATAATATTCCAAACTGCCACAGGCAACTCGAGACTGGGTTGGAGTAACTGATGTTATTCTATGTTTAAGTCGCATTTCGACTTTCCCACATCGAGGATAAAAATATATACAAAAAAAATACACGATATAAATAAAGTTTGAAACTTACGTGGTGAAGCACAAGTGTATTTGACTTCCAAATATTTGTGTACTCCCTGACATGGATCACCGAAAATGCTGTTATCGGCATAAACGTTGCAACTGGTTTTCATGTTGCATTGGTTCCTCAGGTAATCAACAGCACCGCAGCCACCGCAGTTTGTGTTACCGTTGTTACCGCACCTAAAAATATTATCGTTAAAAATTAAAATCTTGTCAGATTATTTTTCAATTACATTTTATTTAAAAAATAAATCCTTAGAATTCTCAACAAGAAGTAGGTGATAGTTTTTTGTGCAGTTTTAAGTCTATCTATCCACATGAATTTTAATATTTAATATGACATTTATATAGGCAAGGCTAAACATCATATCAGTACCTACAGTCTTAGTTCGACCCAATTTGATCATATTTTAAAACGATGCTGTTCAGTCTAATAATTTTTAACATTAAAGAAAGTTTGGCATAAAAAAGTAAATAAGAAAAAGTAAAAAAGTTTGCCGGCAGCGTGGTGTAGTGGTAAGAACTCTTGCTACACCACACATGAGGTCGTGGGTTCAATCCCCACTGATCTTATGCTGTAGTGCCCTTGAGTAAGGCGCTATAAACGGTATGAACTTCTGCTGAGCCAGCACTTAACCAGCATAACTACCGGGCAATTATAGTCTCTATAATATCCCAAACTGCCACAGGCAACTCGAGACTGGATCGGAGTAACTGATGTTACTCTATGTTTAAGTCGCGCATTCGACTTTCCCACATCGAGGATAAATATATATACAAAAAAAAACTAACGTTGTTGAACTAGTCCTTCCGTATATCGCGCTTTCAACGACTATTCCTTTTCCAGCTGGACATGACAATACATTATTATGTCTCTCGCAGGTTATGCTTATCTTTGTCGCTCCCTCTAAAATATTAATTTTATTATTTAGCATTTTTAATAAAGAAAAAAAAGTTTTAAAGTACGCGAAAAAATCATCTATACAAAATACATGTGGGATCTATAAAAATAGTTTTTAATGCCATCTTATGTTTAAAGTGTTTTTTTTGTAATTTAAGTAATCGAAAAAATTATTAAAAAAACTATTAAAATATTATATCTTGAACTTACTGGTGGGATAACATGTGTATCCAATGTGTATGTATTTTCCTGTGCCAATACAAGGGTCGCCAAACACGCTGTTGCTAGCATAAAGTGTACACGAATTTCTATCATTGCACAAATTCTTAATTTTGTCGCCCGATCCGCATCCCTCACAACCGACAACATATGCCTGAGGACCACTTGAGCAGCTAAAAAAAAATATGTTAAAAATGCTGTTGCTAAAAAAAATGGCAGCAAATTACGAGCCGAAAGGTTTCGGGTTCGAGCCGCACCATTGTCACATTATTCAACCTTTAGCCCGATGTTTACAGATAGCTTAAACACACCAAAAGGTTTCGAGTTCGAGCCGCACCAATGTCACATTATTCGCTCTTGAGCCCGGCGTTTACGGATAGCTCAAACACACCAAAAGGTTTCGAGTTCGAGCCGCACCAATGTCACATTATTCGCTCTTGAACCCGGCGTTTACGGATAGCTCAAACACACCAAAAGGTTTTGGGTCCGAGCCGCACCGTCGCCATACTATTCGGCCTTGAGGCTGGCGTTTACGGATAGCTCATACATGTCACAAAATCACGCCCCTACCCAAGAAAAAATACAAAGCCTATCACCTTAAGATGATATGGAAAAAAAAGTAGGTCTTGTTTAAAATTCCTCTAAGGTTTATTTTAAGCTTTAACAAAAAATGTTAAGTTTTACATGGATGGAGAAGTTCTTCCATAAAATGCAGAGTCGGTAAAGATTTTGTATCCGGGAGGACAGGAAATTGTTTGAGTCTGGTGCTCACAAATATTAGCGGAAGATTTTATTCCCCGAGCTGCAATAAAAAAAATAATTTTTAAAAGATTATGTCTAGTCTATGTTGGTTATTTGTTAAACGAATTACAAAATTTGCAATAAATATATGTAAGCATCAATACTTAATAATATAATTCTCGTAATATGGTCGCAACTCCTAATTAATATTTGCCGGCAATAATTTACCAGCGTACCACAAATGACAGTTTTATTAATAAAGTAGGCCTTCAAATGAAATATATATCGTTCACTGATCATCATTATATAAACTCGGAACCTAACTACGAGCCGAAAGGTTTCGGGTTTGAGCTGCACCATTGCCACACTATTCGCCCTTGAACCCGGCGTTCACGAATAGCTCAAACACGTCACAACAGCTATTCGCCCTTGAACGCGGCGTTCACGGATAGCTCAAACACGTCACAACAGCTATTCGCCCTTGAACCCGGCGTTCACGGATAGCTCAAACACGTCACAACAGCTATTCGCCCTTGAACCCGGCGTTCACGGATAGCTTAAACACATCCCAAACCGCACACCCTTACCCGATAAAAATTATCAAAAACTTATCTCCTTAAGAGGATATAGAAAAAATTATGGTTTCCATTAACATTAGCCAAAATAATTTAATTTTAAAAACATAAAACTTACGTTCTTGAAATCCCGAGGCAACGCTTAACAATGCAACACACAAACCGATTGCAACAACGCTTACGTTCATTTTTAAGTTAAATTTAAACAGTTAACAACTTTGATTCAGTTATCTTGATTATTTTTTAAACAAAAAAACAAATTTTATTAAAATGATATTTTTATCTTAATTCGCAGTCTGTAGTAATAATTATAATCTGTAACATAATGAACGTATGCTGGTCTCTTATATAATTTAAAAAAATGTTTCATAACATCAGCTTTTCTTTTTAAAATTTTTTATGACGTCAGTTTTCGTGATAACTATAGGTTATTGTTACTGCCAGTTTTTGCCGGATGTGCAGCAGTATTCAATTTTTTAAAATTTCAAAAAATTTTTGGCATTGTTTTTAAGATTATGGATTTTCCAAACTATTAGTAAGCTAATTTTCGCTTTAAAGCGAAAATAAGATAAAGTCATCGAAACCTTTAACCAATAAGTTGGTTTTTCCTAAAGTTTTTTTTTGTGCAATTAAATTTAAACATTTTACTACCAAGTTAAACTTTGGAAACCCCTGTAAGCGTGTAATGACTTTTATTGAGTCACGTATGTTGTCCGGTTTTAAACCAAACGTATTAACACTACGGCTATCCTAAATTTTCTCGTTGGGATTACAGTGCGAGAGAATTCTTACCTATGAAGAACGGTTCGTTAGATTTCTTTGCTATGGTGAACAAAACAATGTTTTCTTTTCGTTTGGGGACTGTCTGCTAATTAACAACAAACTTATAGGGTTTGGGTAATATACCTGAAGACTTAGATGATGTCTGCAAAGGTGAAACAACCGTCAGTGTTCAGTGGAGTCGCAAACTTAAAAGAATAGGTGTTGTCTAACGACTGCTAATTAGCAACAAGCGTACTGCCTAATTTCAGATTTAATCAAACTTATTACTGTAAAGTTAAAAACTTATCATTTTAAACGTCATACAGTTAACGTAAATTATTTTACTGATCTAATAACATTCGTATTCAATGTTTATATATTTCTCTATGCCAGCACAAGGAACGCCAAAATGCTATTGCTAGCCTCAAAACATTTAAATGTTGTTATTTTTTAACACTCGAAATTTTTTAGCCTTTTATATTTATTTTTAATTAAACAACGCACAAACTAATTGCAAAAACGCTTGCATTTATTTTATGTAAAAAAGTAAAAAACTTTTGGTTAGTGTGATTTTTTACATTTAGTTACTTTGCAATAATCTGATATATCATGTTACGTATAAGGTGCTTATTTATACGCCACTTATTTGTATTGGCAAAAATTTTTCGCTAGACATGTGCGTTCTTTGCTAAAACTAAAACTTTGGGTTTATTTTTAAAATGCCTTGAAAAAACAACACAAAACATAGTTTTTAAGGTTTTTAGTTTTAAAAAAGTTTTTGTATAAAGCTTGTTAGAATTTGTATGTATTTGTTTGTAAAATAAGCAAGCAGTTTGTCCGGTTATATTTTATTAATAACATATTTTGTCGAGTCAATTTACAAAAAATCAATTAATTTTAAAAGTCACATTATCAACAAAAATTCTGGAGTAAATATTTTCTGCTAGACTTTG